>NC_079429.1:8722443-8764943 GCF_026213295.1 Gadus chalcogrammus
TTTGGCCCTGCCCTGGCTGGCTGTCTACCTCGCCTGACATCTCTACAATAATCGCCTTGCTTAATCCCACTCATCCATGGGCCGGGCAGATGTTTGTCAGGCTAGAGTATTTCTCAGTATTCACACTGCCCTAATCAAGATTAACCACTCTTATCTATTATGCACACGTGCACATGTTTGCGGGGGGTGCGATGTCCCAATTCCAAATGTAATTCCTAAGCCATCACTGTATTGTATAATACAACAGACAGACCAATTACAGCGTCCCCTTCCCTCGTGACATAATTCATCCCACAGCACACTGTGTGTTTTGTGACACACTGATCCACACATTTCCCACGCAACGCGGGTTTGCACTTCTGGCTGTGGGAGGTATTATCTATTTTTTTTCACTGCTACAGGAGAGCCTCCGTGACCTTTTTCCACTGTGCGTGTACACCTTTCTAGGTAAGCCCTCGGTGGGGTTCTCGTAGAGAAACTACAGCTGTCAGTGTTGCTCTCATGTAACCCACCCCCACCACCACGCCCCACGACCAAACCTCTGTGCAAATCCCAAACAGACGCAACATCTCAACAACTCGTTACTCAGCCCCGGGAGCTGCTGATGAAATCGGCCTGCTCTGTGAGGTGAGTCAAACCTCTCTCACACACACACACACACACACACACACACACACACACACACACACACACACACACACACACACACACACACACACACACACACACACACACACACACACACACACACACACACACACACACACACACACACAACCCTCACGCCCAGTGTCCCACCCACCGGCTGTACACAAAGTGTCGCCGTTGCATATTGAACCCCCAAAAAAAAAAAAAACGAAAACCAAACACTTGGCAAGAACACGGTGCAAGGCGCGGCCCGGTATGTCCAAGCAAACAAGCAATGTTGCAGCTTTGGAAAAACGATCTGGTGACAGATATTGCCACCCTCCCCACTCGTATCTATTTTCAGTGAACCCAAAGTACCCCCGCTCTCACTCCCCCCCCCCTTCTATCCCAACTCTCGCCCCCCATCCCCCCTTCACTTTCCCCCAGAAGAGCAATTGGTGACATGTTCATTAGCCCCGGCAGGGCAGCCTGTCCAGAAATTAATTGAGGGGACGAGGGACATCCGAGAAGGGGAGAGAGGAGAGAGGGAGAGCCCCCCCCCCGCCCCCCTCCAAAAGGCACAGGCCGTTCCACAACATTAGGAATAAAGTTGAGATGTTCACTTACTTGGGTTGACCTTAATCCTGGGTACCTCAGCGCGAAGCACCCCCCCCACCCATTCACACACCAGGAAGAGGACGACTCCAGCAGCTCACTTCTTCTGGCCCTGGAAGCATCAACAACAGAAACAAGGGACACCGTGTTATCGATCGACCATGGCCACCGGTATGGGGTCTTTCTCGAAGCTTTCCTCAACGACCAGGGTACCGCTATAACCAGCCACATGAGCTCCTTGGGGTGTAGGGGGGGGGGGGGGTGGGGGCTTCCATTCACACCGGCCTCAACAGGATACATGCCTCTCTTTTGTTTTCCTCGCCTCGTGCATGGATAAGCTCTCCTTCATGCTCCCTCGCCCCACGATGGACGGACCAAGACGAGATGCCCCGGTGCCTTCCAACACACACGCCCGCCCCGCTGGAAGGGCTGTTAAGCGTCCGCCCGTAGACTTGAGTTCCCCGCCTCGCCACGCCACCCCACACCACGCTCGTGTGCCGGCTTACTATTCACCCCTGATTGACAGTTAAGCCTATTAAAATGGGAGCCCTGGCATCACTGTAGCTCAACCCCTGACCGTAGCTTCTGGTTCGGTCAGTGACAATTTATCAACCCCGCCAACCCCACCCCCCCCACCAACCCCCCACCCCCCATCCACGTCTCCCTGCTTGAATGTGTATTTAACGATTGGAGACGGTTAGGACTTGGTACCGGCCGGGACCGAATAAATATTGATATGATTTTACATAATGGCAATTATTTCTGTTGTCAACTTTTTCAAAGAAATAATCATACTCGGAGAGAACAGTCAGGGCCAATAATCTGGTCTTATCTTTGTTTACTCAAGCAAGGAAGCGCAGAGACTTAAGTTCTTCTTAATTAATCACCCGTTCTGTGATATTATAACTAGCGCAACAGGAAAGGCTTTGGGTGAGCATTGTCTCCGTTTGACAATGTGTTATCTTTGTTACGAACCATGCTCTCAGTTGCCAAACGACAGATATTTACAGCACTGAAGGGGTTGTGAATATTTGCATTCTCTTAAAAGCAGACTCATTGTTAACACGAGTATCACAGTAGCGCTGCTTGTTTAGCGCTCGCTGAAAGACTTTCTAAAACTCAGCCTAAATGGTTTAATGGCCCATGTGCGCGGGTATGTTTGACAAACGGCAGTTCACCCCCCCCCCCCCCCCCCCCATCCCAACCACTACCCCTGCTCGCTGTTATACACCCACCTTGTTTTAACTTCATCCTGTTAGCCGCGGCGGTATCATGCTCATAAGCCTGGTGCCACGTGCCTACGAGCTAGCTTGTTTGATCCCCAGCCACAACACCTCTGACTTTCCCTGCACAGATTTGTGCTTTGCTTGACAGCACAGGGCTAATGCTCCATATATAAAAGCTATCTAACCAGAAGGAGTAATTTCACATTTGGTGGGAGATGGAGGTCCCCTGTGTCCTTCACCCTTTTTTTTTTTTTTTTTTTTTCTTTTTTTTTTTTTTTTAAATCATCTCTCCCGCTCTATATATATTTATATATAGTTGTAAGAAATCTCTGGGAGCATTCCGGCGTTGTTGAAAGTGCTTTACACTGAAAAGAGAAAGTGAAGGAGCTCTGGGAGGGTTAGGGGGGAAAGAGGAGGGGCTGGTGGAGGGGGGGGGCGAAGGCGGAGGCTGAGGCTATGCTGCCTCCTTTAGAAAAAAAAGAAACACAGATTCTCCCCAGATACCTCTGTGTGCTATTCATCAACAGCTTTTCCAGGCCTGTGAAAATCAATGTGCTCTGCACTGCAAACAGTTGATAATGACGGCGGATGAAGTAGGACGGAGGGCGGGGAGGAGGTTCTGCAACAGAATTGATTTGTTTAAGTACAATAACAGGGCTCTGCTGCCTGGTGAGCCAGCCAGACAGCGACTGACTGGCAGAATGAAAACCACAAGCAGTAATTGATAAACTGCCGACAAACTGCAAATCAGGGCGACGGAGGCCTGTTATCTGATTAAAGGATTGTTTTCTAGGATCGACCCGACGCAAGTTGCCATTTGGTGGGGAGCAGCAAAACACAATGCAGACCTAATTGCTGGTAAAATGACTAAAGCCATCGACCGGGGGCGGGGTGCTTCATAAACTCAAATTAATCCAGCCAGTGCAACACATAATCACGACCCCAACGGTAGATCTTCTCGACATGCGATTTTTTTTAATCAGTGTCAATGTACCATTAATAACACAGGACTTCTAACCTGTTTTAATTAATAGAAGCCTCGAAGGCCATTACAAACATGTCCCCCCCCCCATCCCTTACAAACACACACACATACCATCAGACACCGCCTTGCTTATTATAGCTGCCTCGAACACCGATGGCTGAACTTTTGGCAGGCGTGCGACGTACAGTGTTTGAACTCTGTGTTCCAGTGCGCTCGGTGCCAGTTTTAGGTTGTACGAGCCGCGCCAGACACGAGTACCCCCAGTCTCTTTACTGTAACACGGTTGTTCAGAATGTCGTAAAACACGGTGAGATCTTTATAACTTCCTACGATACCAGCGAAACAAAGAAACAACAGCAGCGGCGTCAGGATGTGGTTACCGGCGACCGTAACCACAACGGCATGGCACAAATTGTTGCCGTGCGGCGCCATAAACCATGCCTCCCTGCCTCCTTAAAGTCAGCCATAGAGGTACGTTTATCCGTGTGGGGTTTTGCCTGGGAGAGGGAGCAAGAGGTACTATAATTGGGTCCTCATGGATTCAGTAGCCGGGGTGTTAGGACGACGGACAGCAGAGCTCTATTGCACTTACCCGTCCTCCCGCTCGTAGCGTTGGGGTTGGATGGGAATTAAACGAAATGAATTAGTACACGGGCTCAACCGTTGAATAATTACCGGCAGAAAGGTATGACCGGGAGCCAGGGATGAGGTGGCTGCCTCCTTCAAGAGGCGAAGGCGAGGAAGGGATGGGACACCCCACTGTGGCTGGACAAAGGCATCCAAGAGGGGGACACCTGGGGAGCGGGTCCGCCTGGGAGAGGGCTCTCCCTCTCCCCTGCTCTCCCCGGCTCCACGGGGGGGTCTACTGCCCCCCCGAGGCAGACCCCCTGCGGAGACTCTCTAGAGGCTCCGAAACCACCAGGGGACGTTTGCATTTCAAAGAGGAGGCGCCGCTCTGCAGCTCCGCACAGATGTGCACACGTGGACACATTACGACACGCAGTGTCTAGACTGGAATGTACCCTCAATAACAACGTCAACTTGTTAGTGCAGACTTTCAGCGCAAGCTTGTTAGCCTCAGCTTGTTAGCGTCGACTTGTAAGCCTGCGACTTGTTAGCCTTCGACGTGTGAGCGTCCGCCTGTTAGCACTGACTTGTTATTGCCAACTTGTTAGCAACAACTTGTTAACGTCGACTTGTTAGCGGCACCTTGTTAGCACTAGCCGCTTCTCGTTAGTGTCCACAAAAGCCCATTAGCCCAAATTGCCAGTTTCCCCAATGAAAGAAAAAAGGGGAACACGCATGGGCTTTATCGCTAATAACAAGCTTGGAGACGAGCCATTCAAAGGCGGTCAATTCAAAGACAAAGGCAGCGCAAAGCAAATAAGGGGCATGGCTTTAATTACACCACAGTGTTGTCTATAAATTCACTGGCTCTGAATCTCCTAACCTAGCGATGACCTCTTCCCGGCGGTACTCCTCTTCTGCGGTGCTGGGCTGCCTCAGGATGTGCTCAATTTTCCTCAGGTGCTAGCCTCTATTAATATACTCAAGACATAAGAGAATCCCTCCCCCAGCCCCCGCCCCCGATAGCAATCTCAGCAGCCTTTCAAAGGATACACAACCCGTGAAGCAGCAAGTTGAAGATAATAAGAGAAAATAGAGATCTCGTGTGGATTTCCAGGCTAGTGGCAGGTATTGTTTTTAGCATTTTACACTGGAAAATAAGAAAACGTTTAGACAAGAAAGTACTGCTTAGCATCCAGATAATAGTGGGGATGCACTGGCCACTTTCTCAGCACTTGCACTACTAAAAGGCATCGCCGTTTTTTGCAGCAGAGGCAATCCTCAACGTTTTACACATGTCTAGATAAGTATGGGTATCCTGGTGGTTTTAGTTTTTAATAGTAAACTAGATCGGTAATAGAATTACAAAATGCAAGGCCAACTCAATTACCTCCCAGACCCTTGGCCTGTATTGATCCCATGCAGCATACAGAGGATAGATACGCCGGCTCAGTGTGGTTATGTATACACCGACTGGTGTAAGCACTTTTTAGTGTGCATTCACACACACACACACACACACACACACACACACACACACACACACACACACACACACACACACACACACACACACACACACACACACACACACACACACACACACACACACACACAACCACACTCTCTAACGCAAGCACTTCAGCTCAGCATCCCAGTAAGTACCAATTAGGTGTTTTCGTTATGCAAATGCATGTAATTGACTTCAAGCTGTGCATACCTTCCCAGTGTGTTATCTAGGTCCACCACTTTGCCCTCCGGCATTAATTGTTTGGATTACATATCTTCCCCGGCCACACCACTGAGAAAAATACAAGGAATCAATGGCGTAAGATACACCCTTTCTCAGCAACCAAAACAACAACGGCGGCCGTTTGCGAGCGGCAAGAGGCACGAACGTCCTTTTTTAATGCGCTGTGACCATGGATGAATGCTTCCAATACGATTTCTCCCTCATCCAATTCTCTATAAAACGCATCTCATTTCAGGTGCAACCTGAGAAAACATGCTTTGCTTTCATTCCCCCCCTTTGTTACGGAGAATGGGGCCAACACTAGGTAGGTAGCAACCAACCACCACAAGTCACGGCTGTAGATAACCGTTAGGGGGTGGGGGGTGCAAAGTACAAGATTGTGGTTTAATTCAAACTAGACCACCTCCCTCCCAATGTATATGTATGAGACGAGAGAGCGAGAACGAGAGTGCGAGCACGATGGCCAGTGAGAGATGGGGTAATCATCTCCAGCCAATGGCAATAGCGGGGTGGGGTGTGTAATGAGGCTTGATCCGTCGCAGCAAAGAGCTGAGGACCGGGGGATTTGCATGTTGAGCACCACCCCCCCCCCTACACCGCCGCCCCCCTCCTCAATTCGCTTCATCGTTTTTTTTTTCCTTCTTCTTTCACTTCCCTCCATTCCCCCTGCTGCTAATAAGGAGAAAGGAGATGCGGGGAATTGGACAAATATACACTGAGGAGCAGTGGGGACGCGGGGGGGGTGGCCATGGGGTTATGAGGAAAGATGAATGCAATCTGTTGGTTCTGGGGGGAAATCGCCTGGAATTCTCTAAACCCACCAAACGTTGCGTCACCGAGAGACCTCTCGCTCTCGCTGCGACGGCTTGCCCGTGGCGTGTTTGTGTAGCCTCCATCCAGACTCATTCATCCGTCATTAGCGAGGAGTGTCTGGAATATCGATTCTGAACAAAAAAAAACACAGACACCTCTCATTACAGACATTAACAGGGAGCACTTCAAAATATTCACACAGGACGGATCATTTGTGGAGCGAGCGGCATGCCATCGCTAACAGCGCATGTGACAGCCCACGGTAGCTGAGGAGGACATTTCAGGGGGGGGCCCGGGGGGGGGGGGGTATAGAATGGTAAGCGAAACCAGAGCAGGAAAGAAAGGGAGAGCGAGTGAGAGACAACAGCAACATCAATAATGAAGTGAAGCAGGTTGGTGTGTTGGGGGTGTGTGTGTGTGTGTGTGTGTGTGTGTGTGTGTGTGTGTGTGTGTGTGTGTGTGTGTGTGTGTGTGTGTGTGTGTGTGTGTGTGTGTGTGTGTGTGTGTGTGTGTGTGTGTGTGTGTGTGTGTGTGTGCGTGCGTGCGTGCGTGTGGTTTGCGTGTGCGGCAGGCCAGGGGCAGGGTAGGGAAACAAAGGCGTTCATAACAAATGGGGGAAAACAGGCAGAGCGTCTCATTGCGAACACACTAACGACAATCAATTAGCGATTGCTCATGATCTCGGGCGCTGGCGGAGTATAAGGTGTCTTAATGAGAGCCATTTCCATTAGCGGCTCAAGTCGAGAGGCGCGAGCAGACGGGGAAGGCGAAGGGGAGGCTGTGCTCCCACCAGCTCCTCCATCTCAATGGCTAATGACTCTGAGAGTAGATTACTCCATCAAGTCCTCGCCTGCTCTTTGTTTATCCCCCGCGTAAATAATGGTCAACCATTATAATGCATTAAGCGGGAGGGTTGTGCTCTGTGGAGAGTGAGGCGGCAGAGAGAGGGAGAGAGGGAGAGAGAGCGAGAGAGAGACACACACACACACGCACGCCCAAGTAGCCCCAGTAGGCATCCTCGAGTGGTCTCCAGGAAATCGGCTAATACCGGCCATGTGTGCTGAGAGAGACGGAGGGGAGGGAGGTGAGGTTGACACAAGAAGTGTGTGGCCAGAGAGAAAGGCGGCCAAGCTCAATCAGCCAATCAGGCGCAGCGACGTGCGTCCAGAGCTCGCGCCTGATTGGAGGAGGACTCTGCCTCGGTGGCAGACCTCGATCAATAAGTCGTCCTAAGCCCCCATTAATTACGCGGCCCCCCACCCCCCTATGTTTTTGCTCCATGATTTAGCCTATTTTAGCACAACCACACATAAACACACACACATTAACATATAGACACTCCCCCTCTCCACTCATCCCCCATCTCTCTCGTGCTATACCATCCACTACATGGCTGGATAGAAGACCTTCGCACCACCAGAGAACCACACAGGTATAATAAACACAAGAATAAATCATAGTAATTCTGCCACCTGGGTCATAAACTTGGCTAAGTGCCCTCACCGCGGCCTAGCGTCGCTGCTAATAGACGTGGTGACAACCCGCCCCAGGAAGGAAGAGGGGATCTCTGGCTAGCCGGGGCCCTGTACTGGAGAGTTTATCTCCCATAAGCGCTATTCTCCTCACTAAGCGTCAAGTGTAAAATTTGCATCGTCAGGTTGATTCAGGACACATTTTATTTTCCTTTTTAAAGACAGAAACATTTATGCAATCTTAGTGGTCATCAAATTGTTTTTTCCAATATTTATCGGATCAGCCCTCAAAAAAATTCTTAGCGTATTGTGAGGTCCCTGCCGACTCACACAGTCGTAGAAGAGCACAAAAAAGAGCGCAAAATCATTTGAGCTAGCTTATAAAAAATACTTGGAAGTTGCGTCAGTTTGCGATGCATTGTTACTTGTTTAGTTTTGTTGTTGTTTGCTCTTTCTACATCGATCAAAGACAAATTAATTAAATTCAAAGTACACATAGTGATTGAGTTAATACTGGTTGGCGGTGGCTTGAAAAATGTGTTTGCACACCTACTGCGCACCCACGCACACGCATAGAGCAACAAACAAATCAATTTATTACCCAGATACTTACTCAGACAATTGCACAAATCAAAGACAATCACTGAGCAAGGATGACTTTCTTAGACTGTTTAAAAACAACATGCACCACATTGAGAAGTGATAATCCTTTGGCTTCTTTAATGTGAGGTTTTCCAACTAAAACAGGATACTTTAGCCGGAAACAGGGATGTGACTGCATCCTGAAATTTCCTTTAAGCTATGTTGTTGTCGCTAACTTCCTGTCTGCTTATGCAGTTGGCCCTCCCCTTCCTCCTCTTCTCCTCACCGGTAACCACAACGGTCAGATTCGCCTGTTCCGGCATTGTTAGTAAACACTGAAATCCTGCATTGAATGTAAACGCTCAGAGAGGACCCCCTTTTTCTGGAGTTCTCTTTCTTGATTGGATCAATTGGGAACAGGTTCCCAGCCATTGTTTTTCTCCTTTTACTAAAGAGTGGAGGGAATATGCCACTGACCAAACATTCTATATCAGTAATTGCTGTCGGGATATAGAGCTATTGAACAATCGCTTATAGTGCCTTTAAGGATTTGATTGCCGATTCGTGTGTGTAGTGTAATACTATCCTAATAGCTGCCTAGACTCACACCAGAACAGACCCCGACAGTGTTGTGATTACATGGTATAATAATGGCTGCCCGCTTGACCCAGTGACGCACAGCCAAAACGCTGCTGCTTGTTTCAGAGGAAATTAAGTCAATTCGATTTTAATTCGTCACATGCTTTGTTACAGAGTAGAACGATGCGTTTGGGGGATTACGCTGACACGATAATTCGTGTTCATGTCATCTTTAATGATTGGTCAGCCACAAACCGTGCCTTTTAAAAAAAAATAAACAATCATTACATTATTATCAATAGACGTAACAAGATTATTATTCTCTTTGTCGGCTCCGACACAAATGTTCTCACGATGACCGCACTGAACACACGGCTGGGGGAAAATGACTTGTTTTGTTGAAGTGGCCGCCTCACAGGGGAAAAATTAAATATATATTTTTTTCTTTTTCGAAGCTGAAAGGTTGAACTAACTGTTGCCCGCTGAGCAACCTCGCTGTTTGGCCATTGAGCCGTGGCCCTCAACACACACTCAGTTCAGGGAACTCAACGTGGGCAGTACCCTGAAACAAGTCGGAGGAGCACATCAAGACCCGTGTGAAAGAGGTCCCTGCAATCAGCCCACGCTAAAGAAGGCAATACAGTCAAGACTACATCCTTCCACAGCACCATTGAAGGAAACAACCACAGGCCACCCCTCCTCCTCCTACTCTTCCATGACCTCCACCCATCACTCCCTGCCTCTCTACTGGGGAGGCTCATTGCCCCCCTTCACCATGTAACAAGACAAACAATATTTGGAAAAATAATGTCAGGGCTTTCTCTTTTTTTCTCCCTCTCCCATAGCGAGAGTCGCTTTCCCACGAGCCGAGAGGAAACTCCTCTGGAAAGCGGAGCCCATGTAGACACGCCAGGCCCCGCCATCAGAGGAACCCTCCCTGGTCCATTCTGAGCAAAACCTTCCCCCTCTGTGAGGGTTGAGCCGGTGAGGACGAGGGTCTACAGCTGAAGATGCATGGTCTGCATCTAATTTGTTTAAATAATCCAGCGTTCACGTAACGATGGCTGTTCGATCCCGTTTTCTTTTTACTACCATCACAAACCTCCTGAATCGTGGCAGCTTTCGGTTCTTTTTCGCGCGTGTTATTTCTTTTAACCATTGTCCTTCCACTGACTTCCAGGAGCACAATGAGAGAGGTGGAGGCTCAGCGGAACACTGGAGGCGGCGGTTCTCCGAGACGGAAGCAGCAGAATCCACAACAATGTCCCCCCACCACCCTCATCCACACACACACACACACACATCTCCACCCCCCTTATCGGGACCGTCACCTGCTGACAGATGACACAAGAGTGACACTCAATTTTGCAAGCCTGACAGGGCGCCGAGATATTGGCCCTACTGTGCCGGAGCTATAGGCCTGTGCGTGGAACAATGGATGTCTGGGCAGATTTGGGGGCCGAAACAATGGCAGGATGACATGGAGCCTGACAGACAGCCCCAGCAACAGGATCTACAGCGCAGACGTTGAGAAGAGGCGGGCCCGGCGAGAGGAACAATCCCCCCCCCCCCCCCCTAACCAAAAAAAAATCTCTCTCTCCTGCTGTTCCCCCCGCTTCCTCCATCCACCCCGATCTAAACCCCCCCCACCCCGGAGAACTTTTATGGGTTCGGGCACCACGTCCTTTTAAGACTCAAGGATGAAGAGTTCAAATTGTAGTAACACGTACGAGCAACACCCTTGTCAAAAACAGCAATAGTTTCTCTGGCTGAATAGTAGACCTCTGTCTGTCATCATTGGCGCTATTGGCAAGAGTACACTAGCACATGGTGTTTGAGACAGTATTTTGACCAATCCTTCTACTAGTCATGGCAATATATCACGTTCAATTTCAAATTCGGGGCTGTGAATCGTGACACATGATGTATGCGTTTTCTCACAATATTTAACCTCTAACATACCATCAACACAGAAAAAAATAAAAAGGGGGTATTGAAATAGAAAATTGACATTTGTCTGCCAATTCCACCCTTAATTGACTGTGCTTTATCCGAAAATACCAAGGTCATGGGGTGATGAAATCTCCAGTCTTGTGTATGTCAGCATGAAGCACCCCAAAGTGCACTTCATTATTAATGTCCTCCCAGCATTTTGCCTCTGCAATCAATCATTCATCCGCTTTCCACTGAAAACTCTGATCTTCCCGCGTCCAATCAAACCCAGAGCAGACGGCCAAAGTGCCCAATAAAGGTCCTCCTTCAGTTTCTGATGACTTAATCTGACTCCTCAAATTATTGCATTGGAAAGAAAAAGGAAAAAAGTGCCATTTGTAAGTGGGGTTCTTCGAGCCAAAAAAAAAAGGAGAAACTACCCCGAGCCAACAACTTGACACTTCGCATACTGCTCTCATTAATAACAAATAGAGTGTCATATCCTATCACTCGGGGTGTCTCGCCCCAACTGCTCACCCCTTTTGTCTCGACTCTGGTGCTGCTGATAGAATCAGAACCCGCCAGTAATAGAAGTAATGGGTCCTGCCTAGATCCAGATCCTGCACTTTTTCGTTTTTTTTCTGCTGCGCTGTAAATGCAATGCACTTGCACTCCTCTGCATGTTCCTGCCAATTTCCACCCGTGAGTCCATTTTTATAGGACACAGTAGCTGCACTGATACCCCACTCACAGTCTCCACCTACCCACCCACCATCCCACCTACCCACCCTACATCCTAAACCCCCCCACCCCTCTGGATGAAGAGTGCAAACATAATCGGGCTGCTGTGGTTTCCCTCCATGGGATGGAATTGAAAGCACATCATGGAGGTGTTCTTTGGTGGCGATCTCCAATTACCTTCTGCGTGTGAGTGTTCACTGCCCTGGAACGGTTCCATTTTATCATTACACCCTGCCCCGCTCCAGGACCCCTCAAAAATAAAAAAAAACACCCACCCAGCCCGCCATCGAAAGACAACCAGCGGCTACATTGTGGTCTGCTGGCGGCATCCGATTTGTGCAAAGGGAGGAGGGAGGGATACCCCGAATTTGCTGTGGCAAATTCCATGATTTGTCCTGGGGGAAATGAGTTTTTCTGTGGTCTCGGATAGACCGCAGGTGCTGCGAGGGAGGTGTGGACGACGTGCCCTGGTTTAACCACCCCCGACCTATTAGGCACCGCATCACCGCACCACATGCCGCGCAATCACAAGGCCACCCAGGCCCCCGCTCGTCCGTTGCCCAATCAAAGAACATGTCGTTTATTTTCCAGAAAGTGAAATAAGGAATATTATTCGACGCTAATCCTCTCCCAGGTACAATCCTGCACCGCTGATGAATAATCATTAACCCACAAGGTCGGATGTGCAGGTCGAAGTGTTGCATGTCAGGAAACAGCCTGCGTCAAGGTGCTCTTCCGTAAGTCATAGTCCTCCTCATCCCTTTTCCCCGATCAACATCCTGCAAGTGATTAATCGAGCCATGTGAGGGCATGTCAAAATCTCTTCACCTCGGACGGCTCTTTCGCGCTAAAGGCGTTAATCAACTTTTCGTGGTGGCGGCAACTGCCGGCATTCTTTTGTCGCAATCTTTAGGCAACGGTCCCACGAGCCGAGCAGAAAATACTTGTATTATGGCTGAGAGGGGGGGGGGGTGGAGGGGGGGTTTAATGTTGTTGTTTTTCAGGAAACGCATGAGCGCCACTAAGAGCGAACAAGATCCCCATGGAGGCTGTGAGCGTGTCCCGGAGGTGTTGCTTTTTGGGATGGAGGGAAGGTGGTGACTTCGGAACATGGGGTTATGCACACTGCCTCCACTCCCCCCACCCCCTCACCGCCCATTTCTCCACACACACTTCTTTCCTTTCCCATCTGTGTTTTTTTTGGAGGGGATGGGGCGGTGCGGGGGATGGGGGGGGGTGGGTACCTTGACTTGTACCAGACCCTTGTCCAGAAAAACAGAGGAAAATAAATGGAACCGAAAAAGGCTTGCACAGGGAGGGGGAAAGTCAAGAACAGGACACAACCACCAGATTCCAGAAAGTTTCAGCCTTAGACAAGGTGGTCTGCTAAAGAAAATGCAGGCGTGGAATTGCGTGCACGTTTGCCGGTGTGTGTGTGTGTGTGTATGTGTGCGTTTGCGTGCGTGCGTGCGTGTTTGAGTGTGCCGGCATGGCTGACAGACACCAGTAACAAGGCGTCATGAATATTCAGTGACCAAGTAGTCAATGAGGCAGATAGTGCTTGACATGTTTAACATCCACCTTTGGCACCCCACCCTCCTGAAGCCAACAAGGTGAGAAGCAAAACAAACACACACGCTGTTTCCAGGGAGAACAACGATGCAGTTCACAAAGAGGCTGGTTTTACTTACTGTTTTGTTTTCTAAGAAAAAAAGAGTGGAAGGCTAAATTAATAAACCGGATTTATAAAACAATAATAATCTGAAGCTGCTTACATCATTGAAAACTCAGTATCCATCACACTACATCCGGAGGGAGGGCTGTTGTGAAGAAACAACATTGTGCCTTGCAGTTTGCAGACATTTACGTTGTTAGAAAACCAACCAACATCATTTCCACCATAATCCAACTGCTGCTATCAAAATGTTTGCTCTCTAAATATTTACCAACACGGAGCGTCACATCTGAAACCAAACCCAGGCACATCGAGTACAACCTCCCCCCCCCCCCCCCCCCCCCCACCCCCGCGCCCAAAGTGTTGTGTCCCAGAGGAGACACAGTAAAGCACCGCAACAGACTACCTTACAAGCAAGTAAACTCTGTGGTGGTGTCGCAGAAAACGGAGCAGGCGGAGGTGGTGGTGGTGGTGGTGGTGGTGGTGGTGGTGGTGGTGGTGTCGGGGGCAAAGCAGACAGCGGCTTTCTTCCTTCGTCTCAAAGCCCTCCCACGTCAAGCAGGAGGAGACGTTCATACTTACACATAATCTCTCTCTGCCCGACTAAAATAAGAATGCATCACAGCGATAAGCAGAGCATGGCAAATATTGACAAAGGTTGTAGTTCCATTCTGCCCTCGTCCACGGGACTCTATCCAGGCAGGTCTGAGTCAACGGGGGTGGAAGAGGGAGGTCAATGTGTTATCCCAGTGTACACACACACACACACACAAATACTGAACTTTTTTGTCAATAGACTGTAACACAAAGGGGATGTCAGGACAGTGGAAGGTCTCTCCCACCCCCCACCCCCAACCCCAGCTGCAGCAGCTCCAATAAAATCCCTGGGGGGCAGGAATAGGAAGGAGAAAGAAGGCGTGGGGGCTGGGGGTTATGTGTGGACGAGGGGGTTGGGCGTAGGGGTCTGGAGGACGTATACAACCCCCCCCCCCCCCTCCCAGTCTAGCCCCTGTGGTCCCCCACATCGCAGCCCCCTCAGCATGTGGCCTGGCCTCCCGATGAATCGAGGGGTCTGTGCGCCACCATTACCAACCCCGGCCATGTCCCGTGCGCGGTCACACGCGCAGCCCAAGAGGGGCCTCCTTAAAGCCACACACACACACACACACACACACACACACACACACACACACACACACACACACACACACACACACACGCACACGCACACGCACGCACACACGCGCGCGCACACACGCGCACACACACGCGCACACACACACACACAGCAGCCATTGCACAGCCCACTGTGCCTCCTGTAAAGCTGGTTTTGCCAAGCCTGCCGGACAGCCCCCCCCAGCCACCATCACCCCCACCACCACCACCACAACAACGACCTCCTCCACCACCACCTCCACCACTACTGCTGGCTCCATTTGCACAACGACCCCCATTGTTTGGCGTGCGGAATGGACCTACTGCACTTTGGACCTCTCTTTGTGCTGCGTAAGGCACTGCTTTTATTGAGCGGCGTGCTCTCGCGAGGGCGCCCGACCGTGCTTTAATCTCGCCACCCTGACAAACAACGTTGAAGCCGCCGCAACGCTTAGAGCGGCATCTATGGACGTTAAGAGCAATTTATGCCAGTGGATATTGTGTGTAATGGGTGGTGTAATCACTCAACAAGATATGCAAGGGAAGACGTCGAAGACATTGCTATGTGGGAGGACGCATCTCCCAAGACAAACCCATGGGTAGGAGAAGCCCCGCCGAAGTGATCGGAGTACTTTACGAGCAAGTTTGTGTCCGGGACGAGACACTGAAGCTGCCAAATGACCTTTTCCCATAAAGCCATATTGAAAATAATGGTGGAGCCCGAGTTAAGTGATTGAACTTTATGGCCGCGTTTAACTTGATACAATATGAGATGACAAATTACTGTGGTGCAATTATCCTGACATGGACAGGATAATGGCACTCAATGGGACTACGGGGCTCGGTCAAAGTGACACATTGCAAAAACTGTGAGTTAGGGTTCAAGTTGGATGACTCATCCGATTTGCCAATTTAGTGTCTGAACTCCACTTCAGTCTTAAACTCAGATCGTGGACATGTAGGTCTATGTGAGTTAGAGAGAGTTGCAGGAAAGATCGAAATAAGAGATATGTTGCCACATTTTGTCCACTGAGAAGCTGTCAAAATTAGGATAAAATAAATTAGACCGCTTAGGGCCTGTGTCCACATGGCGCGTTTCTTTCGGCAAAAATATTCTGGCATGGCGCTGGGAAACCCTGGGATGAAGCGTTTTGTGCGCTGGAAGAAAACTGCTCCATTTCTGTGCTTTGTTTACTGTATCTATGACAACTAGCCATGTTTGCTCAACAGCTCCGAGCTAAACATCGTAGAGATCAATTCCTCTTATACATCCATAAATATTGTGTGTGTCGCACGCAGACACAAACAATCCAAGTTTTGGTTTGTGAAAGCAACCCAGTGCAGATGTAGCAACTGCTTTTCCGAAATTAAATGTTTGCTTCACAGTTGACAGAGATTTCCAAGTGCCCAGAGTGGCCGCATAGAAAACCCGGGGGCCTTCAGAGTCCAACACCGCTCGACTTCTGCTGCAGCAACACGCTGCAAGACAACAGGAATCAACACGCAGCCTGTGTGGTCGTGCGGGCATCAAACCGGAGGGTTACACAACCCACATATTTGATTCATTGTTATTCAAGGCAAAAGGAAAGATAATATAAGCACGACTTTTTTGAATCCAAAACAGCGTCGCCCTGCTTTGCACAACTGCCCCCCCCCCACCTAGTCGGGCACACCCTCTGTGGTTTTATGACTTGACTTGAAATGCAACCATTAAATATTCATGTGTGAGGGCTTTTGCCCGTGAAGCCATTCCCACTCCCTCTGAGCTTTTACAACAGAGCAAGGAACTTCTTATTTTTTATTTTAACGGACAGGAACTAAATATTAAAAAGGAGAAGCGCAGGGAGTTGAGCTCACTGTGAGTATACGGTTCCGGTCCCATGCCACTACTCATCGTGTCTTCACAGTTCCTAATTGACCTTTATGATCGTTTGAGTTTGTAGTCGCTTTGAAACGTAATCCAGTGGTAATATTCGGAATTGGAAGTTATTGTTATGCTGGTTTAGCACTGTTTTATAGGTCACGCTATTAACAGCACTTAATTAACAATGAATGGCCCTTATGTTCTCCATATGAAACCGTTTTTCATTACGTTTAAAGTCAAGAAATGACTCATGTTTAGTTTGTAGTTCAAGAAGCTTTGTTGGTTATGCTGCGATGTAAATGTACAATGTGACAACAGCGAGAACTAAGTGTGACATTTTCAGCGGATATTCAACACTGCTTTGTGTTGTACATCTTTGATTGATTCAGAGACCGAGTGCTATGTACAATGTTAACTCAATCAAGTAGCCTACATGCAAGCCCCTTTCACACACGCGCACCCATGCAAACACACACACGCGCACGCACACACACACACACAATGAAGGAAAGAACATAAAATCCCTGTTTTCTCTGTGAAAGTAATGGCTGGGGCCAAGTCCTACAGAATACTCAAACTTTCCATCGGTGGTCATTGAAGTCAATGGAATCACCCCCAAAAAATACAATTTTAAGTATAATTTCAGAATATGGACGGCAAAGCTTCCTCTGCTAATAACTGTTGGGCAGTTGCCCACTCTATTAACGTCTTGGATGAAAGGTGAAAGACACAGGCCAGCCCTCTCAATTAACTGGAATTATTTGGGGGGGGTATTGAATCCACAAAATACACGATACGTCTATATTCGTAAAACATAAATCAAACGCATTACCGACAGGGAAGCGATTCATGCACTCCAACCACATGACCGGGACGCAATCTCGCCGCGGCGGTTTACCAAAGTTACACGTCCGCGGGGCGAAATTCACTGTGACACACTCTACGGAATTCGACTTAAAACATAATTACAGCTTACACGATCCTCTCCTCTCACAGCTGTTGCCCATACAGAGCCGTGCATCCCCTGCAGCCCGCGGGATAGGGGATGTCATGTCTGTCCACTGCTAATACACTTTCAATTTGCTCATCAGGAACGGTCAGGCTGACCCCTCGGAGCCACCGTAAGCCGCCGCAAATACCAGTGCCAGTGGTTTAAGTGGCGGGGGGGGCTTAGCAGGTGGGGCTTTGCCTAAGTGACCAAGGCCGATGATGATTGTTTGTCCTGAACCAAAACATAGCGTTAGCATTGAGCCCCCCCCTTGCAAGGTGACACTTAACCGCTGGCCAATGGACAGAGACTATTACGCTCATTTGAAATAACAGCTGTGGCCCATGGCTCCAGAAACTAAATGTTGCAAAGTAAACTATGAATAAATATATAATATAAAAAAACATATATATACAAAAGCTTGCCGCCTTGCTGGGAGAGAAATATGGGAAGCTATACCACAAAAAAAAGAAATGCTACAGCTCCCCCGTCCCCCCCCCGTCCCCCCCCGTCCCCCAGATTAGGTTTTGCATTCCTACCTCACAAATATAAAACCCGAGAGAGAGAGAGAGAGAGAGCGAGGGAGCGAGAGGGAGAGAGAGAGAGAGAGAGAAGGCAGAGGATGGGCAATCTTTTGTTGAGACGCTACCAACGTGACACCTGTTCTCCATGTCTGACCACCGCGGGTCAAGAACAAGAGCAACGTCTTCCGCCCATCCCACTGTCATACTCTTCTACTTCTGCCTGAGCTGTTGATCTAGGTACCCAGGGTCGTGATCGAGTCCGCATGCGACACACGTGGACATGAGCTGATCTTTTAATACATCAGTGGTGATGATGATGATGATGATGATGATGATGATGATGACGATGATGACGATGTTGATGACGTTGGTGATGATGACTTGACGAAGCGCACGACAAGGAAATTCCTGGAGGGCCCGCCTCCGTAGGGATCTGGAGCCTAGCCTACGTCTCCACGCGCCAAGTGCCCCCTCATCCCCGCCCCCCACGGTGTAGACTGGCTTTGCGGCGGTAGTGACTCACACATGTCCTCCTTAGAATAGAGCAGATGCTCCGAAATAGCCTCCCGACATTGTTTCTGCTTGCGAGCAACGAGGGGTAGCGGCGTGTCTGCATGGGTGAGACGGTGCAAGGGGTGTGTGTGTGGGGTCTGCACGCACTGGCGCGTCACAAGGAGGGATGGTAATGTGGTCAGTTTTACAGCCGTTCTCCGATTGATACTGGCACACACCCTGATGTCAGAGAGAGAGAGAGAGAGAGAGAGAGAGAGAGAGAGAGAGAGAGAGAGAGAGAGAGAGAGAGAGAGAGAGAGAGAGAGAGAGGGAGAGAGAGTGGGAGAGAGGAAGAGGGAGAGAGAGAGAGAGAAGACTTATGCAATCAGTGTCTATAAATAAAGTGTGAATGAGTGTCCGTGCCCTTTTATTTAAATGTAGGCCGCCTACTTGCGTCGTGTGTGTCGTGTCTGTGTGTTTGTGTCTGCAAGGTGTGCATGTTACTGTGAAGGGGAAAAAATCCAATGTCACAGCCATTTCGACTCAATAGACTACCTTGGCAATGTGCCAGGGTTTAAACTTGAAGCGTAGTCGGGTAGTTATTATTGAGAAGAATAATGCAACATAATAATTATAAAGCTATGGCAATCACGTAGGTGGGTTTTAACAGTCGATAGCACAGCCTCATAATAGCTAATGATCACCCAATTGTACTCCAACGCTCAAGAGGGACAAGAAAAACAATCGTATGCAAACGCAATCTCAAGGCCACTGTGCCTGCCTCTGTATGAGCCAATAGATGTTAGACCAACGCTGTCTCATTTCTGACCAATCAGGGTATCTCTTCTGTGATTGGTTCAGGGAATTCCTATCGCGAGTCAATCACAGGTGAGTGAAATACAACACTTCTCAATGGTGGATAAACCTGGGGAGGGAGGCAGCAGAGAGGGAGGGGACATTTTCGTGTCATTTCCACATCTTCGACATATTCCATTACTGTTTGCTTACAACTCTCAAATCCTACCAGTAACACCATTAAGTCTCATAACTGAATAATTTCATGTCATCGTCTGTGAGTAACGTGCAGTATCCTTTTCGCTGTGTGAGGCCAGGGAACCGCGGGCCAGTGGAAGGGGGTACAACAGGAAATGGACAGGATGTGTTTACTGAAGAAGTTATTTAAAGTCACCAGTGGAGCAGCTCTGGCCTCATAAGACAGCGACTCAGAGTGACCAGTGCTCTTTGGTGGCGATGCTTCTTTTAAAGAACCCTTGTACACACAATAAACGCAAACACACGTTGGCGATGCACCCCAACTCATAAACAACGTGAGGGCGCCAGACACCGCAGAGCGATGCGCACACTAGCATTGGCCATGTGGTGTTTCCCCCCCATTTTGTACATAATAGCTGGAGAGATTTATATTATAGTTTCCACTTATTGCCTGTTGCTAGTTTTCTGGGCGATTCAGCACTTGTGCGCTACACTTGAGCCTTTGAATGTAGCAATCCCTGTGTGATAGTTCCAAAGGAAATTACACGAAAGAACACTGGGGACAGATACTGTGAGACTATTGGGATTACCATTGGTTACACACGTTGTCCTTAGCTGAACTGCGAAGTTAATAACGGATGATAAACAAGTTTGTTTTGTCCAGACCAGTCTTTGACGGGAGGCTGGGGAGGAGGTAGAGGAAATCACAAAATCCACACATTAGACCATGAGGTCTAGCCCTTGTTATTCCAACCTTCCTTTCAGCGATGCCACAGCGGCCAATGCTATGGATTTAAGGAATGTGTCTAGTAATGGTGTGCTAGCTGCCAGCTGAGCATCGAGGTGGCGAGTTTTGATTCCCTTCGTATCTCGCCGTTAAGGCCAAAACCAACGCTCTTCTTAAACGGCTCCGGGAACCATACACGGCAAATGACTCAGAAATGCAAATGTAGGAGATATGCAAATATTGACACATTTCAATAAGAAGAAAAATAACAACTTTGAATATAAGGGGTATAATATGATCGCTTGGACAGTTCATCCAGCTTCTACCAAAAACAACCCCTTCTTTGCTTTGGTTCATCCAAAGCAATGGATGAACTGAAGGGCGGCTGCCAACTTACTTTACCAGACAAACTAATGTGAAAGCCACAGTTGATATGCAAATTAGGCCTCCACCAGAGGGGTCATCTCCAGCTTTGGCGACACAGAGCATGCAAATGAGTCCAGGTGATATGCAAAGCGGGTGCATCTCGACGAGGAGATGCACCACTCAGTGTACCAGCGGAATCCAGCTACTCATCACTTCCTGATGCATGGGCGAGAGAGAGAGAGAGAGAGAGAGAGAGAGAGAGAGAGAGAGAGAGAGAGAGAGAGAGAGAGAGAGAGAGAGAGAGAGAGAGAGAGAGAGAGAGAGAGAGAGAGAGAGAGAGAGAGAGAGAGAGAGAGAGAAAACGATTTAGAGCGAGCAGGGGAGAGTGAGGGGCAGGTAGGATGGGGAATGGGAGGGGGGGGGGGGGGGGGGGTGTAGGGGCGGGGGGGCGCGGGAAGGCTGGTCCCCATGTATTAGTGAATCCCAGTTAATTTGCCCTGTCAGGGAACAATGAGATATGGACCCCTGTGGGCTCAGTTGAATGTAATTCCACCACTTCTAGAGAATCACTCCCATCACTCACCAGCCGGGCAGATTCCTTCACCCTTAAGAAAAAACTAAACAAAAAACGGGCTGGAGTGCAGCAGACGATAATGCCGAGGTGATAATCTGCTCTGGAAACACACTCACAGGGGTGCCCTTTTGGTAACCTACCTACCTACGTGTGTGTGTGTGTGTGTGTGTGTGTGTGTGTGTGTGTGTGTGTGTGTGTGTGTGTGTGTGTGTGTGTGTGTGTGTGTGTGTGTGTGTGTGTGTGTGTGTGTGTGTGTGTGTGTGTGTGTGTGTGTGTGTGTGTGTGTGTGTGTGTGTGTGGGGGGGATTCCTATCTCCTGTTTTTATTAGTCGGGCTAAATGAGTATCTTTTGTCAATGCGGTCAACAACACATTGACTCGATGCAAGGGTGCAATATCCCTGCCAATCAGACAATAATTTAATATCATAGCCTTTCCAACAACATCACAACACCGCCACAACGCCCATATTTGGCTTTTCCGGGGACTCTGTGGTCGACCCCTGGTTCATCCGTAGAAATAACTTCCCTTTTCCCATGACTCTAGAACAGTCTTGATTCGATTCTTGATTTAAAATACTTTTTTCTTACACTGAGCCAATGCCACATTACGATGTAATACAGTATATGTCATATGGTGCATTGTTTGCGTCACATTTCGCACCCACACACCCAGACACACACACACAAACACACACAGCCTATGGCTGATGGAAGCCTCGCTCTGATCCGGTCTCATTTTTTCCCTCCCTTTTCTCTGATAGACGGAGTCAATCGTTTTAAGACAGACATAACGTAGACATTTAAATGGCCGGACTCGCCCAGCCTGAATTACTGTCCTGTGCTGTAATCTATTTTCAAATGACACAGTGACTCTTTTAAAGCTCATGAAACAGAAACACATTCACTGCTTCGAAACACACTTCAGCCAGGCAGTTCATAGTCTCTTTTACACTCACTTTCTATGAAGTACTACGTGATAAAAAAAAATACTGTATTTGGCTCCATCACACAGGTATGATCCTGTCAAAAATTACCCACTCGGATATCAAATAGAAGGCAAAAGGGAGTCTTGTTTTGAGCGTTCTTGTTTTGGCCGTTTGACTCAAGTGTGTGGTACGGCTTTCTGCTAGCCCAGACTTCCTCTCTGGGGCTAGCGGTAGCCCTCATTGTTCGCGCTAACAAGGGGTTCGTAGGGGTCAGCTGCGTTTTCCCAACAACCTCGCCAGAGGGGTCGAGGAAGCGGCGCGCGCGCGCACACACACACACACACACACACACACACACACACACACACACACACACACACACACACACACACACACACACACACACACACACACACACACACACACACACACACACACACACACACACACACACACACACACACACACACACCCGCGCGTGTTTGCTATGGATTTAAACCAAAGCTTTTTTTATTAAGTCACATCATTCACTGCCTCTTGTGCTTGGGATAGATAAGATTAAGTGAGATTATGAGCAGAGGGGCTCCCTCTAAAAGAGCAAAAATAACACAACGAACAGATTAAGTCCAACCGACGAGTTCAATTTCAAAAGCTCTAATGTGAATAATACAACAAAAAAGGTCCCTAAAATGTTGCTTAAGTGGACTAAAATACTGCCTGAGATTTTGCTCACATACCTACAGGTCTCCCACTGCCAGCAACAACAACCAAAAATTATCCAGAGCTCCATCTACTTGCTACCATATATGGACAGTAATACAACCTGACCTCCTGGGCTCAGGGGTAATTATCACAAATACGTAATATAAAAAATGTGAAACATCTAATATGCCTTTATCCTCCAGTCTCTTGGTTCTGCACCAGGCTCTTTCTTTCTGCACTAGTTTATTCGTACACTAAAACAATAACACAAGAATGACAATAACATGCATGCAACCCAAAACGTGAATATAAATGGTCGCTCCTCTCAACCTTCCCGCCTTTTCTATCGCTGCCTTCTCTCTACTCTCCTTTTCCTACACAAGGAAGAACTCACACCACTGCCCTCTTGTTTTGAGGTAGACTCTTCGCAATGGCAGTTCTCTCTCTCTCTCTCTCTCTCTCAGAGTATTACCGTTCTCTCAAAAACGTATGCATGAGGAATGTGAGGGGAGGCGGTGGTGGTGGCGGTGGGGGTGAGATGTGTTGTGTGGTGTCACATCTTGACAAATCTTACCACCCTGCGACCATGTCCTCACCTCCGAGATGGAGGTTGTGTTTCGATAATCCGCATCTCCGTAGTGCGGTGAAATGTCGATTTTATTATTGCAAATTGGATTTGAAGAAGAAGCCGGAAAAAATAAATGAATGACACACAGAGGCTGTGTTTATGAAGCGGTTGTAAAGATACCGCCATTGCCCAGTGACATACTTTCGTTCTTTCTTTCTTTCTGTGTGGGGAGAACACGGGATTCACCCAGCAGTGTGCTAACCCAGCGAAAAAACTGAAAGCAGCCATACCAGTGGGATGATTCATCCCCTTCAGTTGTTCAGCGCAAAGACAACACAGATAGGACCTTGAGCAAAAAGAACCTGCCCTCATCCCCACCACCACCACCACCACCACCACCACCACCACCACCTCCCACGGGGCTAAGGCCAGAGAGAGTGAGCTGGGAGGTGTCTGCCCCTGCACACACACACACACACACACACACACACACACACACACACACACACACACACACACACACACACACACACACACACACACACACACACACACACACACACACACACACACACACACACACACACACACACACACACACCTCTGCCAGAGGTCTATCCCTCCAACAAGAGGAATTCATCAGACAGATCAATAACATTACAGCACAAAAAGAAAACTGGCAATGCTACTAAGCCACACTGGTATAAACAATAAACACTCGATATTACTGGGAGATGCAGAGCAGCTTATATCAAATAGGTTGGGTGAAAGTATTCAACATCGCCCTGATCCAAAGATTTAGGGGGAGGCGACTAAAATACAGGCGATGCTATAGTGTCGGAAGTGGGCCCAGATGATCGCCAGGGCTGCTGGCTGTCCATATAGCCAAGGTAGCTGTTGTGACCAGTGAGAAATGAGTCTTCCTGTGTGTCCACTTTGACCTGAGGGTTGAATCATTTCCCATGTGGCGCCATCACTTCCTGCTCCCCCTGCCGCCGCTCTGACCTGATGGTGGCCAGAGTGAGACGGCAGCGGAGAAGAAGAGCGGAGGGAGGGTCCACTCTGCCTTCGCCTGGACTACATTTGTTAACATTGTAGTCCGTCCACACAGACACACACACACACACACAAACAAACACACTCGACGGACACATACACACTGAACCCTGAACACGGACAGACTGAATGGACACACGTGAGTGCAGGACCCTCACACATGAATGTAAGCAAACGTGCACACTCATACACACTCTCAGAAACAGACAACCCTTTCTATAAGTATACTTCAGTACTAATGATAAAATATGTTTTGGTTTATACTTAAAAACAAAAACTATCTGCCAGATGTCTTTCCAATAATTTCCCTCCCTTTTTCGTGAAGCCATGTCTTCCACCCACCAGTGTGAGGAAAGGGAGAAAGAGAGTAAAAAAAAAGGCAAAGTGAAAGAGTTAATAAATGTTGCACTTCGACAGGGCCCAGACGCACGTGCGTGAGTGGCGGACCCGCGGTGCTCAATGTGTCTTTTGTTTGACAGCTGGTGTTTCAACATCCTCCGAGTGGAACAGAAAAAGGGTCAGCCCGTCGGAGGAGGCCCCCGTGGTTATTCGAGAGTTCAACCTGGGGGCCCCCCCCATCGAGGTGAGGCGTGGAGTGGGGTGGGTGTGGGGGGGGGGGGGGGGGAGACACAGACAGGAAGAAAAACTTTCCCTCCTGCGTCTGATATTGCACGCCGCCCAATCAACTGGTTTCGTGATCAGCGATCAACGTCTGATTGGGTGCGCAAAGTTTTTCCCCCGCAGACAAACACAAGAGTTCAATCAGTGGAGCTGGCTAATCATGCATTCCAGCAACCAGGCACTCGCCTGTGGCACATGCAAATCAGAAGTCAGCCCACGCAGAGATTTGAAGACCACACTTGTGGTCTTTGAATCAAGAATCGAATCTTAGAGCCAGGTGAACGAAGATTACATCCGGTTACGTTCCAAGATACTTTGCTGCACTGCATTGGAAAGCTGTGGGGGGAAAAACTGAAGGAAAAACAATTGCAGAAATGGGATACGGATTGAAAACACAGGTTCCTTAGGTATAGATCATCATCTTTATCCTCATTCAAAACAGCCAAGCCAAAGAGCCATTCAAACCAAAAAGCCTACTGATATTACAGATCGATGCAAACACATGGCTTAAGCTAGTCTTCAGGAGTGTCTCCTAACTCAAACTAGTGACACGCCGGGTGTCACTACAGAAGGAACACACACATGGGCCAAGGCAGCTGTGTGTATCTAAACAGCGCTCCAGGCAGGTGTACGTATGTAAATCTCCACTTCAGCAATAGGATATCTGCTGAGGTCTTGAACCACCAATTGTAGAACACACGAGAACGGCACTTTGATACTGCATGTTAATTAGTAATAACACCCAGGCTCAGGGCAACAATATACAGTGTATACATTTCAAACTGGACCATTCAAAATGTATTGCCTTTCTGGATTAACCTAAATTGCACATACACATGCATAGACACAATTGCAAGAGAAAAAGAAAGGTCTGCAAAAGCCCAGTCTGGCTTACTTTTTTTCCACTTGGCTGTTATTGTGCTTCCTGGACAGATGTATAACAGTGAAAAGGAACCAGGACCTATACGAGAGGCCCCCCTAGTCCCAAAAGGACCCATATGCAGACATGAGGAATTTGGCCAGTCAACTTGTGAAAAGGACCAGTATAGCGTGCAGCAACTTCAAGCTATGAATTGTAAGCTCACCAAATTGTATCCGTTATGATTTTTAAGTTGGTACACGAAATATATTATTCCAGGTAGTGCGCTAAACAGACACACAAAAATACACGCGTAGACACGCATTTGGGGAATTTGAAGTGAGCAACGTTTCGCCTGATCAAATTGTGCGTTACAGCAGCATGCATTTAACAAGCGACCGCGCGTTTAAAAAGACACATTTGCACGGATCGCATTGAGCCGATCCTCCGCGCACATCCAATCTCAGAGCGGAGCCGTGCTCTTAAAACCTCGCATCTCTCCCCTTGTTGCACTAGTGGAAATCAAAGACTTGATTCATTCTCCCACCAGAATGCTATAAGCTACATTAGCCAACATACCCGACGCGTAAAGATCACCGGGGCATCTGTGAGTGGCGAAATGCACAACCTCCTCCTCCGAGGCTTCCAGGCAGATCGTTCAGATCGCAGCGGAGAGACATCATAATAATACCAAACCGGAGCGTTATTACGGGCTGCTACGTGCCCCTCAACGCTTCTTCAAGTGGTCACTCTATTGTGGAGAAACAATCTCAGCCAAGTGGAAACCAAAACCCGCACTCGAGCAAGAAGGTGCGCAACGCGACACTAGAACAATCACGCAAGTTGAACTTACCAGGTTTAACAGAGAAAGTCCTCAATTGTTTCGGGTTGCTTTTTCAAATGTCTTCCCCCCTCTCTCTCTCTCTCGTCACAACCACTAAGAATCAGCTCAACGTCAGCGGGGTGAGTAACTGAATCAACTAGGAGAGAGCACAGTAAGTTGAAGTGTCAAATTACATTGGCTATTCTATTACCAAAGGACCATGCTTGGTGGTTACCAACAAAATGTGTCGCGGATCTACAATGAGGAGCCATTAGAAGAGCCGGGATCGGACTGAGTGTCGCTTAAGGAGCGATCGGATACACACGATGGACTACTGGGGGTGGTGTCGTATTGTTAGATTGTCATTTTTACCACCTTGTGGAAACACAACATCGATTTCCAAAATATCCAAACATGATTATTTTTTCGTTTCAAGCCCAGTAGTTGATCACAGCTCTTTCACATGTTTCAATTACACGAAAATATAGAAATGGTAATTATTATGTATTTATTGTATTACCTTGATATAAGTGGTAATCATGGATGATTGCCCTTTTAATAACGAATACAAGCGTTATAGTTGGTCTGTTATTAGATAGCCATACCAGCCAACAACAATAATTATTTTATTGGTAATAATGGACTGATAATGATTTTCAATATAGGAGGACAATATTGGCCTAACATTTATATTTATTATAAATACATTACTAATACAAATAATAATAATACCCTTTACCGATTAACCACAACAGCGATGATGATTTTTACTATTACCATACACAAAAGCTTGCTACATTAACCGGTCATCAATTTAATCACTTTGCAGATCTATTTATGTTGATTTAAGCCTGTGATCGCCTGTCCCTTTCACCCAAGAATCGTTTAGGTCCGCCTCTGCAATATGCCACCCTCCATGTTTTCCAGGTCACCAGTCTCCGACGGAAAGCTCTGAATAACAAAGACATGTTTGAGAGCAGCAGCAGCGGCATCAGCAGCAGGCTTGGCTGAGTGGTGACGTCAAGGAACTATGACTGTGCCTAGGCAGCATCTAGACTCCCCTCCACACGCTGCCTCCAGTCCGCCCTACCACCCCGACCTGCTGGGCTTAGCACTGGTAGGCCTACTATTTAAAAAACGCTTCAACGCAGTGAGTGGGCTCAACACCAAGTTAAAAATAAGTTAACAACAATTTTTTATAACCTAAATTAATATTCTTATTTTATCAAATATACTTACCTAATGCACCCAAATAAACATACACTGCAGACACATTAATACAATGGTTGAAAAATTATATTGACGTTGCCACTCCGGTCAATTTAAGGCATTGTAGTCTAGACAATACAACGTCTTGACTCTATAGACACTTAATCCCTCTCTCGCATGATACACTTAATATTGGCCTGATCTGAATCCACCAAGCCTCTGCTTGTCTCGTGTGTGTATCTACCACAACTGTCTAAGTTAGGGGGAGGGATAGAACTGAACAATGGGCTCCATTTGTCCTGCTAAAAGGTGACAGGAAGCATTGATTTCAGGCTGTTCCAGGCATGTAAGCAATCCCTGAATTAGCTCATTTGAATATTTCCCCCTTTTATACAATTGGAAAGTTTCCAATGAATACTCTCTGCTGGGTGCCATTACGCCCAAGACGGAATGGTCCTTTGTTGTTCTCGTCTCAAGGACGCTGGAGTGTAATCAATATTGCTAAATTGTTACAGAGGATGAAACTACTTTATTATCCAATAATAATTCAAGTAATGTGCACCCATCACGTACATTGTGTGTGCAAGTGCACGCTTATCATACTTGCGGAAACATCCATGAAGAGAGGGTTGGGAGGGAGAATTGTTTGTGTGTGTGTTTGTGTTTTTGTGTGTGTGCGTGCGACGTGCGTGTGTGTCTTTGTGTGACGTTGTATTAACATTAGAATGCCATTGAATTTATAATTTCAAGAAGCTTGCTGTGTCAAATTATTATTTTATGATCTCTACCATTAGCACAGAATTACAATTACCTCGACAGATAGCAGAACGCGTTTCTGCCAGAAGAACATACGTCCGCTTCAAGGCATGAGGATGCAAAAACAAACAAACATGTAGATCGGTTTAATATCAACATCAAACCAGTGTAGGATTACTGTAGGATCCGCCATGTCTGTGTCTGCCAGAATCCTCCATACCCATGTGGAGGTGAGATATTTCCTCGAGGAGGAGATGGATTTTTCCGGGATGTTGTGATTTAGCAAGTTTTGACACCTTCCCTCCAGAGATGTAGAGATGGGATGCCAACACAGAGAGCATTCTTCTCCTGAAACATCCAGTTCTGCCGCCCTCATCAATCAGAGGTCAAGGAGTTTGAGGTAGAAAAACTGTTTGGATAACAGTTGGTGCTAAAAAAAAGCAATTCAAGGTAGTTATTGAACGTAATTGGATCACAACAGGATACAGATGGTGCGGGGTTGTACATCGTTGAAGTATATAAACTATATTGAAATGAACAACATTCTACCATCAGCCGCTAACATAAATCATACATGCTAATCGCTTGTATGATTTGCATATGGTCTTTGAGTGAAGTCCTTTGGAGATGGCGATATAATGTACCATTGCCTGCTGTTTACAGTGTTTAGCCGATGCTTCAAAAACAACTATAGCCCTCTATATGTTTTCCACGCTAATGATGTACATCATAGCGCTAAGAATTTGGGAAATACCCTTACTTGTGTATGCATGCAGTGATGCCCATCTACAGTATTTTTATTTGATGTCTGTCGAAGCAAACATTTTATAAGCCTGCCATATTGGTTTAGTCTCGCTTTATTTGCTCTGCATTTAACAATGAAGTTCTGTGCCAGTGACATGCCTTGCCAAAATTAACCAATCAATATTCTCCAATCAGAAACATGTAATTAAAATAATAATACTGCCATTGCTGTGAAGGTTTGAATCACTCTGTCAGTTTGAATGTTTTCAAAGGAGGGGGGGGGATGGTTTCCACTTTACACCGGGACACTGACAGAAGGGATTACTGTTTCCTTGCACGCTTTCCTGCGACTATAGTATAGCAAAGACGTTCGTCATATCTTATCATAATGTCCCCGTTGACGCAACTTGATTGACACATTCCTCAACTCAAGTGGTTTCTTTTCACGGAAGCTGAACTTGGTGGCACTGTGTGTTTAGACACCCATGCTTTGGAGTGGCTTGTTTATCTGTTTTCAATAAGGGCACTATAACAATAGCCCCATAACACCTCATGTTGCCAAGCGCACCCCAAAAACACAAATCCCATGGCCAGATGGCTGCCATGGCAATTGGATTAAGCAACACCAGCCCTGATTATTCAGGATTGTTTAATAGCGAAAAACAACCAGCCACTTGGTCCTTGAATTTGAGGGAAATGTTTCCTTGAAGCATTGGGGATTGGGGATCTTGGGGATTATATTTTTGGTTCAAAATGGATAAAGACTTTGGTTGATGCCCGGTCGTAAATATATTTTAGTGCTAATCCCATTTTAGTGAGGATAATTGAGAAATGTTGGTGTATAACAGGAGTAAACCTAATACACAGCAATACATCGCAACACATCAATACAGAATAGTCACAATTCTGAGGCAATTGTTTTTCAAAATAATCAGCATCACTGCCCATTGTTCCCTCTCAAAACTAAGAGCGTCTCGCTGGTTCTCCTTGATTTTTTTGTATTTGTTTTCTGCGGCGAGGCTAAACTAAACTCCTGGTTTACAACCATCGTCTCCTTCTGAGAAAGTAGAAAATCATATCTCCGTTGAAGCCCGGGTTCTCTTTTCAACCCAGTGAGGCGCCTCTCGCACACAAAAAGAAAGGCACAATGTGATCTTTGAGAGCACAGGCAGAGCGATGTCTGTGTTTTCATTTAGGGCGCCCACCTGGTTCATGAATGAACAAACTGCCGGGCTCCAGAGGCCAGCCCACATCCTCCACAACCAACCTCTGGCTGGCTTCCAGTCCAAATGTTCAACTGTACACACTCCACTGCGGAGCGAGAGAGGGAGGGGGAGAGACATAGTGAGGGGGGAAGAGAGAGGGGGGGGGAAAGAGAGAAAGAGAGAGAGAGAGAGAGAGAGAAGGATAGGGAGGAGGAGGGGGGGGGGATTCATGATGGAGGGTGGCGGGTTCTTTGGTTCAGAAGAAAGGAGAGAAAAAGAGAGGCCAAAAGGGAGTGAGAACTAGTGAGCTAGAGTGAGAAACGAGAGGGAGAGAGAGAGAGAGAATAATTAATCAATGTGGCGATGGGGGGACATAATTACCAAGTGGCCCTTTCACAAACGCAAAGTCGTTTCGCTTCTTCACTTCGCCAAAACGTGTTAAAAATGAAGCGGTGCGCGAGAATAAGCTTGTTTATTCTGGCGGCCAACGGACGATATTAATGCTCTCCGCGGGACCCAAAACAGTGGCACAAAGCGGCCCGTTTCCCCTCTTGGTCGAAGAGGAGCTTTTTGTTTTGTTTCAGCGTGGGACTCTTTGTGAGAGGGTGACAACATTAAGTGGAGTTTGGTCAACAATCAGGATTTGCCGGGGCATGGACACCGAGTCAGTGGGGCAACAAGGAGGAGGAACGGGAGGAGGAGGAGGAGGAGGAGGAGGAGGAGGAGGAGAAAAAGGAGGGGGGGGGGGACCAGGAGGAGGAGGAGGGGGAAGATGGGGAGGAGGAGCAGGGGGGAGGAGGAGGGGGAGCAGGGGGGAGGAGGAGCAGGAGATGGAGGAGAGGGGATGGGGGCGGAGGAGGAGAAGGAGGGTGTGAAAAAGCAAACAGATTGAAGCAGCACTAAAGAGTATCATTTGACAAGGAGACATGTGGGAAATCTATTAAAGCGCCATTGATTATCATTAGAGCAGGGTGTGCACTACAACTGGGGCAGAGAGACAGAAAGAGGGGAGAGAGAAAGGAGAGGGAGACTAACGGTGAGGCTGAGGATACCATAGAGAGAGAGAGAGCGAGAGAGAGAGAGAGAGAGAGAGAGAGAGAGAGAGAGAGAGAGAGAGAGAAAGAGACAAACTACTGGATCAAGAAAGAGAGACTCAGAGAAAGACTGAGTGACCAAGGATACCATGAGACAGATTGAAGGGGGAGAGAATCCTTCCAATGATTTCCTTCCTCATGCTCCTTCCCGTCACCCCTTCCACATTTTTTCATCATCTCCTCTGCAGCGAGAGAATGAGAGAGAGAGTGAGAGTGAGAGAGAGAGAGAGAGAGAGAGAGAGAGAGAGAGAGAGAGAGAGAGAGAGAGAGAGAGAGAGAGAGAGGGTGAGACAGACAGACAGACAGAGAGCAACTGAGCGAGAGAGAGACTGAATGAACGAGAGATTGAGAAAGCGAGACTGAGAGAGAGGGAGAGTGACTGAGAGCAAGAGAGACTGAGCAGCACCAGCAACAAGCAGGGCTGCCTGCTGCACCCCATGCTGCTCAGCTTTGGGGAGCTGCGAGCCAATCAATGTGTGCACACAAAGAGGGGAAGAGCATTCAGAAAGCCAACTGTTCCCTTAGGCCATGGGCGATGAAGAAAAGGAGCAGGAGGGGGTGGTGGTCGGGGTGGTAGCGAGTGTGTGAGGGTTTGGGGTGTGTGTGTATGTGTGTGTGTGTGTGTGTGTGTGTGTGTGTGTGTGTGTGTGTGTGTGTGTGTGTGTGTGTGTGTGTGTGTGTGTGTGTGTGTGTGTGTGTGTGTGTGTGTGCGTGTGCGTGTGTGTGTGGATATGGAGTTGAAGGGGTACAAATACACATGGATAAGGTGGCGGTGAGAAAGCGAGATTTTACATGGGCGATGATGAGTTTCTTGCTTTTTGTGTTTTTGTTGCTGTTCTTTTGTTTGTACCGGGAAGAGTCATTCATGAAAGGCTATAAAAGTAGGCAAAACATAGACATTGTTGACACATATCATGTTTTAGCTGGTGTTGGTCAGAATAGGAACCCATGTATCATCATTATTAGTGATTTATCATTCTAGACCTGCAGGGTTCAACTTACGTTTCCAACAGCGAAACAGACCGAAATAAATACAGGCTTTTTATGTTCCCTTTATTTTATTTTATTTACCGGCGCGATTCAATCATAATTATGTTTTGGCCCGGCGTCAAACAATTGAACCATACGTGTTGGTTATAGATGTTTTGTTATGTGTCTGGAATTATGTATAATTTGCGTCAAACAATCCCTGCATGGCAGATTGAGCTCCCAGCAGGTGTCCAACCTTTGAGAGCACAGGATAGTCAGCACCTTGAGAACTCCTTTATTGCTCCTCCTCGACAGAACGTTAGGTCTATCACCGTTGACTATTATTATCATTTATCTATCATGCCTGCTTGTACACTTGTTGTTCAGTGTTTTTTCTGCTCCACACCCGGGCTATATATTATCCGACAGTAGGGTAACTAGGTATTTACTATTTCCAGCACCATTATTCTCCTCCTTAACTCGAGGGCAGAGTGAAAAGTCAATCACAGTCAAGGCGTGATTTACCGCCTTCGTCAGAATCCCGGCCTGACGCAACACTCAGCCGTTATTTTCAGAAGGTTTAATTATTAGCCACGTATGTCGAGACGACAACGAGACGCCGCGGCCAATCATGAAGCCCAGTGTGATTCCATGGACCAATCATGAACTCACTCAGGATAGGCGGTAGCTCTTCCTCCTCGCTCGGTATCATAGCATTATGTATTAACATCCGGCACGGTGACATTTCAATAAGACACTCTGCTTATCTTGGAGGATGGGGCTTCAGTCCCCTTCGATGGGCAAATGCCACGTTTTCTTTAAGGTCACATTTCCGTTCTTTTAGTTATTTCATCATCTAAGGGGGATTAGTTAGTCCATCCCGCCTACCGCCCCCCCCCCCACCCACCCCCCTGCTATTAGTTTGACAACCTGGGGTTCGAGAAACTGGTGTGAAGGCCCACTGGAATAATAAGAAGAAGTTGGTGCATATATCCAATTCACCAAACATGGATGGAAAAGGAACAAGTGGTGGGGACACTAACAATTACATATCGTCAGCATATAGTGAAATAGCCCATCCGAAACAAGGATTTAACACACCTGTACAAAGTCTCAAATTCCCCTCTGGTTGAAGCAACGGTGCTCCCGTTGATAAAGTGCAACGGGCTCTGCAGAGTCCCCCTGCGCCCTGGTTGCGGCGCCTATCGGAATGTTTTTTTGAACGCCACCTGTTGTTTTCTTTTTCAACTTATCAGGGGGTTCAGTGGGCCCCTCCATATGTTTTCATACACTTGCGTCACCAACTGAACTCTAAGGACAAGTTAATGTAACACAGAGAGCCCTGTCACTTCCTGGTGGGTAGCTACCAGTGTTCTATCCAAAGGACTGACACACGAGTCAGGAAACGATCTGTACTTCTTACTTACTCATGTTGATTGGGGCTCTTTAAAGGACAACTGCATTCCTAAAGCCATATAAACCATGCATAATCTTTTATTTATTCCTTAATGTTGTTGAATTCAATTTAATCCAGGTGTGAGGGTTTGGAGAGGATAACATAGAGAAACATTCTGTGAAGCAGGAGTCTCTGTTTACAGGCTCTGTTTGCACTCACAGACGCGTATACACACACACACACCCACGCACACACACAGGCACACACGCAAACACATGCAAACACACACAGGCACACACCAGGCACAAACACAAGCACACACACACAGGCACACAAACACACAGGCACACACACACAGGCACACAAACACACAGGCACACACACACATGTACACAAAAACACACAGGCAATTACACACACAGGCACAGATGTACACACTCATGCACAGACGCAAATACAATGGCAGACACACGCAAGCGAACACGCACACACACACACACACACACACACACACACACACACACACACACACACACACACACACACACACAGGCACACGTGTGTCTCGTGTCGCCATCCACTTCTGCCTCTCCCCCACCCCTATCCTCGTCCTCCTGGTCTGTTTGGCCGGGGTTGCCCGGCAACAGGCTGCATAAACATGGCACCTGACATGTAGGAAGAGAGAGTGCGAGAGAGAGAAAGAGAGAGAGTGCGAGAGAGAGCGAGAGAGAGAGAGAGAGAGAGAGAGAGAGAGAGAGAGAGAGAGATAAGAGAGAGAGAGAGAGAGAGAGAGAGAGAGAGAGAGAGAGAGAGAGAGAGAGAGAGAGAGAGAGAGAGATAAGAGAGACTGAGAGAGTGAGAGAGAGAGTGAGCACTTGCCTGCAAAGCTCTGTTGACTCCGGTTACAGTCACTTCACATTAAAGCCAGAGAAATGCATTCCCCTAGTTCCCAAAATAGTGTCACGTACTGATGAAATGTGGGCAATTATATATATATGTTAATATATATTTGATTCATCTTGGGTGTAACGTAGTTGAATAACCAACGTCATTATGCTTTAGCTCCTAGTTGGAATACAGATATGAGGCATACTCATCAGTATTAAATCTTTATGACGGTCACACGTTTACAATGCCAAACTAAAACGCGATAAATATGCACAATAAACAAAAGCAGTGATCTGGCTGCCTATAAAGGCTCTTTAAATGCCTTAAGCAATATTGTAGAATGTAGATTATATTATTTCTCCATTTACCTGTGAGTACCACCAAGCAGTCCTGTGAAAACCTAGAGATCTCTAAATGTGTAATTGTGCCTCCCTGTTTGAACCACCGTGTTTAAAAAATCGCCGCCTTTTTATTCGTTTTCCCTTTCATCAGGGGCATGATTTATAGCATTGCTGCAGGCAAGGCTAGACCACCCCCCCCCCCATACCACCACCACCACCACCACCACCACCACCACCATCACCACCACCTCCACCACCACCACCACCACCTCCACCACCACCATCACCACCATCTCCACCACCACCACCACCACCACCACCACCACCACCACCACCACCACCACCACCTCCACCACCACCATCACCACCATCTCCACCACCACCACCACCACCACCACCTCCACCCTCACCACCACCACCCTCACCACCACCACCACCTCCACCACCACCATCACCACCATCTCCACCACCACCACCACCACCACCACCTCCACCCTCACCAGCACCACCCTCACCACCACCACCACCACCACCACCCCCACCACCACCCCCACCACCACCACCACCATCACCACCACCACCACCACCACCACCACCACCACCACCAACCCATCCCCCCCCATTGATCGGCGCCCTGCAAGGGACAGAGTTCACAAACAAGATGGATTTCATATATCCATTATCTGATGTGACGGGCCCTTTTTAAGAGGATATAGATTTCCTGACAGCGACTCAAGGAGTTAGGCACAGCGGCCGAGCAGCATCCCCAGCTTCAAAAGGTTGTGGCCAGTGGATTCTCTCTGTCAGGTAGGATAACAAACAAAATGGTTGCACCACTTCCCCCATTACACACCTGACATTTACTTCAGCCGGCAGGTAGCTCGATCTGTCCACGGAACACATACTCCATAATACTGTGTTATTAACGATTATATAACCAATTATGCGGCCGCAAACATCCTCCCCCCCCCCCCCCCCCGTGAAAGCGAATCTTAATATTGAGTATAGCTGAACCCATTTTTTCTCCCACCTCTTTTTCTTGCGGGTGTTGATTGTTGGTTTGTTTACAAATCTCGCCCCGGAATCAAATTGTCCGAGGCGAGTTCCCTTTCTCCCCCTGTCCCAGCGTGTGTTTCCCGCCAGCCGCAACGGCGGTCGCATGCAGAGCGAGCCCGCATCGCCCTTTCCTTCATGTCCCCCCCCCCCCCCCCCCCCCTTCTCCAGCCCCACCAACCCCACCATCACCACCTCCATTGGTCGGCTCGGCTCTGATAAGGCCCGGACAAAATGACTAGGGGTGGTCACAGCCCCCCCCCCCCTCCCGCTCCCCTGTCCTCCTCCTCCTCCTCCTCCACCTCCACCCCTACCTCTTCCAAACCCCAGCACCCTCCTCCACCTCCCCTCCCCTCCCCTACACAGCCCTGAAGTCCGTGGCGGGCGGAGATAGACTGCTGCGTCCATCAAAGTGTTACTTCAGGCTCTGTCGGCAGAGCTGTCGCTTCCCCGGCTGTGGGGATGCTTTGAATTAATCGGAGGCACATGGAGTGAGAGATATAGCTCAGACTGTGGTAGTTTATTTATTATTTATTTTTCCAGAACTCCCTCTTGGCCTCTCATTTCTAACACACAGTCGTACGAGCCCCCCCCCCCCTCTGAGGAATAATGGTGGGGATTATTATATCATCTGTTACGATGACAAATGTTGACACGCGACAGTAGGAATGGGTTATTGCCCACAAACAAATAAACCAATCACGAGGCTGGGCTGGGTTTAACTTCGTAGCGTGGCGGCGATGTATATTATCTTGGTGTTGGGTGGGATCCTACATATTCTTCTTACTCAAAGATAATCTCCCAGCAATTCCAGCTACAATGAGGCTAAAAATAAATTGTATGGTGCTTCCTTCAGAACGTCATTTTGCAAAGCGAGGTAGTCCATTCAGGCACGTTATTATGTTACAGGACTACTGTGTGTGGAGGATTTAACTCTCAATACTTTCCCTCAAGTCACACCAACTAGCACATGGTTGCATGGTTCAAAGACAAGGGCTCCGGAATTGACTTTGTGGTTGTACTACAAACGCACAGCGTGTAATTATTAAGCAGTGAGGTATTGTGTTATGGACTCTTGAAGAACAGAACTATCCATTAAAGAAATCTATGCTTTCAAAGGTATTAACATTGCCTTGCACAAGGACATCCCGAAGGCCCTGTGACAGTCAGTGAACACACACCACACGCAAGCACGGCTCACACACACAAGCACACACACACACACACACACACACACACACACACACACACACACACGCACACGCACACGCATACACACACACACACACACACACACACACACACACACACACACACACACACACACACACACACACACACACACACACACACTTGGTGGGCTTGGGAGGCCCCAGATGAGGATTAAGCCGGTGCCAATATCAGTGGCTCTTGTTGTTCCATAATGATGATCAAGCACTTCAATCCAGCCGCCTTTCCTCCCCCCCTCCCCCCCCCCCGCCCCCGACGGACGGCCAGTTCGCCCAGTTCGCCCGTCGATAAAATGGGTTTTATGATCCTACTTCTCCCGCGCTATATGTTAGGCTTGACGTATGTTGTCCCCTATATTTCCCTGACCCCTTGTTGAACCCGCCCCCCCCATCGCCACACACACTCGTTTAATACGGGGGGTAAATGGTGGAGAGAGGGGGCGTCTCAGTGCGGTGTGACGGGGTGGGGCGGGCTGGACGGGATGTGGGGGGGGGGGACACTTATCCCCACTCACCCACAGCAAATCCATTTCCTGGCGTTGGGTGTGGGGGCTACGCGGACCCCCCTGCCGCTCTGAGTCAAGGTAAACAGCCGACGGAGCGGACCGGGGAACAAGATAAAACATGAGGCATGGTGGCACACAATGACAATGAGGGAACACAATGGCCGCCTGTCTCTTTAGTCTCTCTCTCCTCACCCCTCTGACTTTCCCTCCTCTCTCTCTCTCTCTCCCTCACTGCATTGCTCTCTCTTTTTCTCTCTCTCTCTACTCCCTCTACCTCTCTCCCTCTCTCACTCACTCCCTCCCTCTCTCACTCTCTCACTCACTGACTCACTCTCTCTATTTAATTCAGCCACTCTCTCTTGCTCTCTATCCCTCTCTCTCTCTCTCTCTCTCTCTCTCTCTCTCTCTCTCTCTCTCTCTCTCTCTCTCTCTCTCTCTCTCTCTCTCTCTGTCACTCCCCTCGCTCACTCCTGGCAGTGTGAAGTCACTTGAGCGTTAGCGGCTCCATAACCCCCCCATCCCAACCCCACCTCCCTCCCCCCATCACCACCACCCGAAAGGCAATTACCATGACAACAGCAGGCAGGATTTGCACCAGAGTAATTAGCACGGTTTAAAAAGAAGAGAGGGTGGGGTGGAGGATGTGTGTGTGAGCGTGTGTGTTTGTGTGTGTGTGTGTGTGTGTGAGTGTGTGTGTGTGTGTGTGTGTGTGTGTGTGTGTGTGTGTGTGTGTGTGTGTGTGTGTGTGTGTGTGTGTGTGTGTGTGTGAGTGAGCGTGTGTGTGTGTGTGTGTGTGTGTGTGTGTGTGTGTGGTGTGTGTGTGTGTGGGAGGGAGGGGGGGGGGCGGGGAGGGATCATGCATCCTTGTCGGAGAATTGATATGACACACACATCACGGTGTAAGGTGCAGCCCCGGTAACAAACCTGTGGGGGAGCGATGAGAGAAAGACACAGGAGCCAATGAGACACACAGGGGGGAGGGCGGGGGGAGAGAGAGAGAGAGAGAGAGAGAGAGAGAGAGAGAGAGAGAGAGAGAGAGAGAGAGAGAGAGAGAGAGAGAGAGAGAGAGAGAGAGAGAGAGAGAGAGAGAGGGGAGGGCGGGGGGAGAGACTGAGAGAGAGATAGACAGAGAGAGATAGACAGAGAGAGAGAGAGAGAGAGAGAGAGAGAGAGAGAGAGAGAGAGAGAGAGAGAGAGGAGGGTGGGGGGAGAGACTGAGAGATAGACAGAGAGAATGAGGAGGAGGAGATAGTCGGTAGAAGAAAAAAGGAACACTATCCAAGAATATAATGCAAAAGAGAAGACGAAGAAGAAAGGAAACCCAGGGGCCTCACGGTATCAGTTAACCCGCGTTATTAAGGCATCCATTAATCACTGGTGTGCGAGCGATGTGTCTCCGAAGCCGTAATGACATGCTTATGCCTGTAGAAATACAACAAGGAAAGAAAAAACCCATGGAAAAAAATTATGAAATGAGGAAAAACATTAGAAGAAAAACAAATACATCAACCCCAAAATCTTTTTAAACCCCCATAAATAAGGTGACAGCTTCTTCCAATAAATAAACAGCAGGGAGTTTTGGCCCTTGACATTTTTTGTTGTTTGCTACAAAGCAATCGGAGGGAACGTTTAGCTCTGCCGGTTGGACCCCGTTCCCCACGCCCAGACCGCTGCCTGGTCCTGAATATCATCTCACCTCCAGCCAGCCCCCTGCCGTAATAGATGTGTTTGTTGCTAAGTGGCAGTTGTAATGGGATGCTTGTTTGCTTTCGCCCGCTGCACTTTCATCCCTCACTGTAGCGCCAATGCCGCACAGCCATTTGTCCCCGGCTAAACACGGCTAGCCTCTCCAGACACCTTAGACGAGGGAAATAACAAAACCAAGGCAAAAAACTAAAGGGTGGTGGGAGTTAGTTGGGGGGTTGAGGGTGGGGAGGGGCCAGAGAGCGTAGGCATACATGGCCGACGGTATGCTGCACATGAGTGTTTTCTGTGTTTTTCTTGTCCCTTCTGTTTTGCCGTCATTGGCCACCATGCGTGGGTTGATGAGTTTCTCCTCTGCGTCTCTCTGTCGACTCACTATGCATGCTCCCCCTTATTCAGTGTGTATTCTGCCAGTGTTGACACTACACAGGCCTCTATTATCCGTCGGGAGATGGGACGAGAGAGAAGGGAGAGAGGGAGAGACAGACAGAGAGGTTAACATGTGTAACTGCACCATGTGAATGGACGCTAACAAGATAGTTTACACTTCCTACGGAAAATAATCCAACATGGCAAATCATAATTTTATAGAAATTTAATTCAACTCCACATACAATAAACCTGACCCTTTCCCTCAATCATTTTATTCCCCCATTTTGAACTATCTTCTATTGGGTTTCCATGCTCCTGTATCTCCATGCAGCGTTTTCTCATGTCATGTAATCTATCTCACTACGCTCTGTTGTATCTTTGCACCCATCGCACCGTCGTAAGATGCATCATTTATGGGACTAAGTGTGCGGTGGCGTGCCCTGTGTGGCCGTCTGACCCTGACAGCGGGCAGCCTGTGGTGTAAAGACATTTCATGTTGTCAACCCGGAGCCAACACAGCTCTTCCTGTATGGGATTTAACACATCGAGGCGCTGGTTAAATCCCATCTTCTTCCTTAAGACATCGCCCACTTTCCAATGCAGGGACCAAAACGACCAAAGCATTTGCTTTTAATTGGTATTAATGCCAGATGCTGTTCTCTCCTCTGTTCCCTCTGTGGCCTGTGTTGTACTCTGTGTCTGGACATGGAAACGCTTTAGCCCGGCAGTGACATTGAAGTTAATTAGACATAATCGTCAGATGGTGCATCCCTATAAATGTCGCCATGACCTGGATCTGTAGATATGTGGAGGGAAAGGAGAGCTCCGGTATCCGCCAGCCTGCTAACCAAATGCGTTGATTATTTGAGCACGGGGTCGTGATTCGCCTCTTTCTGAGTATAAAGGCGATACGGCTGGATTGTAAATGTTTGTGTTCTAAATAATGCATGGCAATTATTCAGAATTCTAGTTTAATAACTGCACTTTTAATAATGCATTGAGAGGTCTGTGACTAATACACTCTAAACCTGGAGATTTAACGTTGACAGCCCCGTCACTGTGGTATTTCATCTAACTTTGATGGTGCCCCAACCCCCCATCCCCCCCCCCCCCCCAAACCCAAATATCCAAAAGAAACAAAAAAAAAAAAAAAATCTGTTGAATGCAACCCCGAAGATTCTTTTTTTTCGTGATCCGAAACACATTGAACTACTGTCGGGCTGGGGCGGCATCTTAACCCCTCGGTCCCCCACGCTGAGGGAAGGCACCTCTATGTTACACGAGAGGTGGCGTAAAACACAGCCAGTGGAAGAGGCTTAAGTGGATTCCTGGCTGTGTTTTGATAAGCGGGCGAGTGACCGTGGTGCTCCGAGGAAGGCCTGAAGGAGGCTCTGATTTCGTGTCAATATGGAACCCAGCTGTTGGGGGCTCCAGAGGAGACACCGGACCCCATTTTCAACAAGTCCCCTAACCCCTCCTCCCCTTCATTCCCCCCAGCAACAACGGACGAGCTTGTGCTAACCAAAGTTCACGCACAACACGCTCCAAAGTCAAATGTTCATCATCGGCATTGGAGTGTGGCTAGGAAGTATTAGCCAAGGCAAGCTGTAATACAACTGAAGTACCATATTCATGTCCAAAATGGTCAAAATCCCATATGTCGGGGGGCCCCGGTGGCTCGTACCATTAAAGGCTCAGTCCTTACCGCAGTGACCCGGGTTCGATTCCTGACCGTGGTCCTTTGCTGCTTGTCTTTGCCTCTCTCTCTTCTACCTTCCTGTCTATCTTACTCTGCAATAAAAAGGATAAAACCTTAAATATGTTATAATGACAAAATAAATATTGTCTTAACAAATCCTTAGCTTGGTGTCTGTAACATCTTTGTTTATGTTTATTTACATGTATTTCTCACAGTGCTATTAATCCACTCAATAGGCCCCTGGCTGAACAATTGAATGAATTTGGTCATCATTCTCATTAATCACACACCAGGGTACCACATTCAAAATAGACTCATTTCCCAGAGTAGGAGTCAGAACATCATCACTTATCCAGGAAGTCTAACTATCTGTGGTATAAGGTCTGGCGGCAGTAGACTCTATATGCTACGTTCCATTTACCTCAGAAGTCGCACCTGTGGATTAACATCAAACCCGAGTTGACAGTGTTTGGGTATAACCAGTCTGAAAACCAAGATGCCATATAGCAATACCAGTTCTAGCTAGGTT
>NC_079429.1:8769943-8784943 GCF_026213295.1 Gadus chalcogrammus
ACACACACACACACACACACACACACACACACACACACACACACACAAACACAGGCTGTCACAAAGGCAAGCACACACACATAAACACAGACACATACAGGCACACATGCAAAAACACACAGACAGTGGTCTGTCCCCAGGCCTGCTCAGACTGGTGCCGACCGCCTCCCATATTCAAGACGTAGGGATGTTTTACATATCACATGAGCTCTGCGAGGACACTTTTAGTCCTAATAAGTAGATTTTTCTCATTAGGACCACTGATTCTCAAATGTGTTACATAAATAAGAAATAGGATATCATATGAATGGATATCATATTAATTCGGCTTATGTAGTTAATTCTGGGGTTTGCCCAAACAAACACAAAATCAACTCTGTGATTTGCAAAACGACTTGTTGTAAATGTGTGTTTTGTTCTGTGTGGACTCTTTGTTGAGCCATCCACAGAATGGAAGGGTGAGAGTGTGTGCAGTGGTGCATGAGCATGTGTGTGTGTGTGTGTGTGTGTGTGTGTGTGTGTGTGTGTGTGTGTGTGTGTGTGTGTGTGTGTGTGTGTGTGTGTGTGTGTGTGTGTGTGTGTGTGTGTGTGGAGGGGGGGTTGATGCAATGCTTTACCACCTCCAAAATCAGACAGAAAGTCATTGATTTTCCCATGACATACCCAACCCTCGAACACACCCACTTTAGAGGCAGACCACTGCCTTGGTACACACACACACACACACACACACACACACACACACACACACACACACACACACACACACACACACACACACACACACACACACACACACACACACACACACACACATGCACACGCACACACTATTCACAGACACACACACACACACACACACACACACACACACACACACACACACACACACACACACACACACACACACACACACACACACACACACACACACACACACATACACACGCACACTCATGTACACACACACACAGGCACAAACACACGCAGACAGGCAGACTACTAAACACATACAAACACACTTCTCAAACCAGGTGCCCTCCCCCCCATCCTTGGGCCAATGACTCCCCTCCCCTCCCCCCTCCCTTCCTCCATCTCTATCCCTCCTTACTCCCAAAGCCCGCCCCCCCTCTCTCACCCTCTCTCGCTTTCTCCTCTCTCTCACCCTTTCTCTCCTTCTCTCTCCCACCCCCCTTCTCTCTATCTTTCTCTCTCCCTCCCTCCACCTCTCTAACTCTCTTTCCCCCTCCTTCCCCCTCCTTCTATCTCTCTCTTTCCCCCTCCTTCTCTCTCTCTCTCTCTCTCTCTCTCTCTCTCTCTCTCTCTCTCTCTCTCTCTCTCTCTCTCTCTCTCTCTCTCTCTCATTTATTCCTTTGCAGAGCAGCTGCTGCCCAGAGAGAGCGGAGTGGGAGCTGCATTCACATCTGAGCCCATTAGTCACCAGATGTCACCTCTTGCTGCCAGCCCATCGAACATCCAGGCAGACAATGCCCTGTGCATTCTGAGCATCTGACTCCCCCCCCTCCCTGGTCCAACCCCAAAAAGATAGGGAAAGGGAAGGGTGAGACTGGGTTGGGTTGGGGTTGGGTTTGAGGCCAGGGGTAGCCCAGATTTTCCAGGGCTACTCTTGTGACACGATGGTGGTACCGGAGAGTCGTGGAGGTATTCACTCTGTCGGTGCGTGTTACGGCAGACTGATGTGCTATGTAAGGTAGCGTTGGTGGGGTGATATTGTTACACTCAGGATTGAAACACAGCAACCTTTTTGATGTGTTTGCACACACTTCCCTCCCTGCAATGTGTGTTGTTGATGTTTTCTTTGTTTTGAGATTTTTATTTTATTCCTTGTCTACCAATGTTTACCTGCACTTTTGGTTTGTAAATATATGCATGAGCTCGGGTACAGATCTGAGCCGTGCGCTAGGATGCTGTTTGGTAGAGCCTCACCCCAGTCGTCTGTGAAAGATCCGCTACCTTGCGGGTATCAAAGACTTGTGTGTTCATACTTCACACACACACACGCATGCACTTCACACGCAAGCAAGCAGTTTGCATGTATTTGCCAAGTAGAAAGCCGTGCCAACAGACACAGAAGTGCGCAATGGCGGTTTGTCACCATAGTGTGAATGAAAACAACAACCATAGACTAAAAAGGAATCTGTTAATACTATGCTTTTTTTTTTCTTTTTTTTTAAACCACAGTTTGGCTAGGAACTTTACCATTGCGAAAATATGCATGTCTTTTTTTAACAGATTCATCCTCACTTTTAAATAATTCATGACACTGAACGCTTGGTGATGTCGACGTGTCTCTAGTGATGATAAATATCCTAAATGTGGAGGAAATTTCCACACTAGTCTCCCTCCAGACTCACTCTGTTGCAACATACATTTTGGAAGTACTACTTAAAGGGCCCATGTTTGTTATTCCTGAGCACATGCACATCAACACACAGCAGTTACAAACCATCAAATCCCCAAAAATAATGACATTCATGTATTTTTATTGTGTTTTCACAGGTACCTCTTCGGGAGATTAAACGTGATTAAATGCCAATTCAAGGGCTCCCTCAACTCCTTTGTTTTATCCTTGTTAGGACTTATCTGTGGTGGCACCATGCCCCTCCTCTCCCCACCCTCTCTCTAGCTCTCTAGCTCTCTCTCTGTCTCCCTCATCTCTCCTTTTCTCTCCATATTTAACGATGGGTGGCACTTTCTCCTCACAGTGCTGTATCCCCTACGTCGAGTCACCTCCAGATGCATTAGCATATTTATCATCAGGCTCACAGACTTCAAAGTCAGAGCCTGCGTCTTTCCTCTCTCTCTCTCTCTCCCCCCCCCCCCCCCCCTCTCTCTCTCTCTCTCTCTCTCTCTCTCTCTCTCTCTCTCTCTCTCTCTCTCTCTCTCTCTCTTTGAGATGAGAGTTGGGGGTGTTGCTAGCACAGATTGCCAAGCATTAGGTTCAGCCCTCCAGGGACCCCCATATCCATTTATTTAGGTAAGAGAGAAGGGGGGGGGAGCTACAAGCCGAATTCATTTCATTTATTTACAGTGGTGATGATGTCTTTAGCAGTGACTTTAAATATTTGCTTCGCGCCAACCGCGGTCATCACACCCGTTTGTCGGCGTTAGCACGCAGTCCTGCGGCTATTGGGAAGCTATGTTCACTAAAGACACAGCCAACATGATTACTCTTGGCCTATTATTAAGATGGCACGTCACAAAACATATGTTGGCATAAAACATACATTGGCAAATCACGTACCTTGGCAGAGCAGAAAATGTATAAGATATGGAAGTCATTAACATTAAACAAGCCTGACACTTTCATGTCAACAGACAACATCAATACATTAACTCACCCACAGAAATTGGTCGCCCTTCTGTTTACTCCTGAACCCTGTACCCTTTAAGAACACAGTCGACTACTGTAAAGCGGTGTCTTTGACTGTATGTTTGCTGAGAAGCCGTATAGTCTCCCAGGCCCACTATAGAGCGCTATAGGGACCCACGCTGAGCTTCACACAGCATCTCTCCCATGTCTGAGTACACACTTAATGGAGAGAGTGTCCTGGTGTGTGGCCAGCCCAACATTCACACAGTGAAAAGGGAGATTGGTGATTAATGGATCACAGCCGGCGATACCACGGTAGAATGTGGCCATCGACGGCAACCGCTGCTGTGTCTTGTTCACAAGCTCGCTAAACCTACTATTACATTTGCGCGTTAACCCAACCTTTGTGCTTTTTTTTGTCTTTTTTTGGAGGCTGGAATAAGATTTGCTTTCCCATCCCCCCGCCACGACAATTATTTTCATTTCCATGGGGGTAATTCCTTTTTTTTTTTTGGTTTGCATAGAACACCTCCATAATGACTTGAATATGAGTTACAGTGTGCAGTGTCTAAATGCCTTGTGCATGTCAGACCACGCTCCGTGTCATCCAAAACCCACGTTAATGACGGCTTTGCCCACAACATGCGTGAGGTTGAATATCAATTTAATCAGGACCGCCCTGCAGGGGCTTTCACGTCGAGATGACAGCCAAAGTGCATTAGCAATTCTACCGCTGTCACTTCTCATAGCTGCTTACCTTGCAAACAAACAGCTCTAATGGCACCTGCCTGCTGGGCAATTTAGGCTCTGTGGAGGCAACAGAACATGAAATGGGACGAGGGACCACTGACCTAAATAGTAAAGGGCCAGTTGTAAACAAGAAGTGGCTGTCTTAGCGCCAGAGTGGAAAACACATGTTTATTGTGTCTGGGCAATTAAGGGGGCCGCTGCTTTCTGGAGTTCTCCTGCGATCGCCAAAAACGCCACTCTTTGTTTTTGTCATTCAGTATTTAGACAGAAAAACAACCCTGAAATACGAAATACACAAAACTGAGACAAAAGAGGGAAGAAGTGTTTATAAAGATTGGACACATGAAGCTGGACATATCCCTAAACCTGCTTTTCTATTTATTATTATGAGCAAACAGATGACTGACGGAAGGAAATACTTTAAGACGCAAATGAATAGATAAAAGCGAGAGTTTATTACCTCCACTCATACAATTGAATTGCTTTGACATAATCCCTTCTTATTCCTCAAGGGTATGGGGGATGGGGGACTGTGTGTGTGTCTGTGTGTGTGTGTGTGTGTGTGTGTGTGTGTGTGTGTGTGTGTGTGTGTGTGTGTGTGTCTGTGTGTGTGTGTGTGTGTGCGTGACCATGCATGTGTGCGTGTGTGTATGTGTGCATGTCTGAGTGCACAAGTGTGAGTGTGCTTCTGTGCGTGGGTGTGTATGACAAGGGGGATGTTTTCTGTGTTGGTATACAGGGCTGGCACCAAAATAGTAATAAAGAAAAAAAACTGGTGCCCTCCACGTGACCTACAGTTGTTTGCTTTTGCACATTCTTTTAAAAGCCAGATGCATTATGTGAAGCATTGAAAACCATTACGACTGGGGAAACAGCGCCACCTGTTGTCCATATAGGATTTAACAGTAGGCCTATTACACAATTGCTTTTTTTTTTTTTACATTGCTGGATTAAACTGCTATGCTGCCAGCAGGAAAACAAAGAGCAGGAAAGATTAATGCTGATTAACAATTCTGATCAACAATTTGTTGGTTTTATCTTAATATGCAATTGTTACACAATCAATGATTTTAGTCGATGTGTGGGTAATTTAATAAGGCTATGATATGCTCAATTAATCCTGTTTCAAGAATGCATTAGGCTTATTGAAAATGTGAGATCACAACATAGCACATGTGGGTAAACACATGTCCTGTTGTTCTCATACAATAAATCATATTGTTTCTTAATCTATTCAGCCAATTTTGTTATACTCTATAGTTATTAGATATTAAAACTATTAGGTATCAAAGAGCAAATCGACAGCAACAATTTATACACACCAGGTGCGTCCGAACTATGAAGTTATCTTAGTGTTACAGCATAAATAATAGAGCGTCTTTTTTCTGTATTGAATATCCTAACAAAACATTACAGTAGGTCTACTTTCTTTCTCATAGATAACTAAAGATATAGAAACACCATAGAAACATAGACAGATCGACTGGGAAATCCTTACACATGGATGACAAATAAACAAACACATCTATAACAAATAAATGCATCAAAAAACTGATTGGAACGAGACACAGGCTGTCCAACAGCCATCTATTGATTGACAACCAGTAAAACAATTAAAGAAAGGTGTTTCTATAAGTGCACTGTTACTTTTTTTCTGGCCTCATCTCAGTGGCGCTTTCTCCAACCGAGCGCGTGTTCAATCTGCTGTGGTTGGACGACTCTTTTTTTTTTTCAGCAGCCATGCCTCCCCTTTCCCATCGATATGTCAGGTCAATAGGCGTAGGCTGCTATCGACTGTGTCACAGAAAATAACTTCACCAGAGGGCTTGGTGGTTGGGGACGTTAGAGGTAGAGAGGTAGAGAGGTAGAGAGCAGAATCTAACCACGCTTCAGTCTGCCACGCCCACTGTTGGGAGAGAGAAAGACAACCTGAAAATCACACGAGAACCTTCTTCTTCTGCGTCTTCCTCTTTCCGTCTGTCCGGGGAATGCGTGAGAACGCAAGGAAGTACGCGAGTGAGGAGAACGCGGTGGTGGAGTTGGTAGTTTGTCAACTTGGTGCAGAGGCGTCGAGAGACTGCCGGTGTGGGTGTCAGATTGACTCGGCTGCCAGATCGACTCGCGGTCCTAGATGCGCAATAATGACGCACTTCCTGTAAACGCTGTATTTTAAATACGCATGCGCGTTTCATTCATTCCCATGTTATTCCCAAGTATTAACGATTTCCTTCCTTTTGTTTTCTAATCTATGAATAATAAACTACTGTACAAATTATTGTTGCATATACTTGGGTTAGATATAAAAGAAGAATCGGTTAACTCCATTCACTGAACGGGGCGATCCACGTTATTTCCAGCGCTCCCAACACAGAGGGTGTGTTCGAAACCGCATACTTGCTTACTACGCTTACTAACTATGACGTCAAATTGAGTAAACATAACGTAGTAAGCGAGTTTTAGGTAAGCGAGTAGTATCCGAATGTCTTCTACTTCCGGAAAGATTTTGCGTAAGCATCGCTAGCTTACTAGACGTACTCAACTGCCCCAGAATGCACTGCGTCTATTCAAAAGAACAGTGGAAGCAATGGCGCTAAACGGGGAGCCGCAGCAGCAGAGCCCACAGCCATACCGATGTAATTGCTTAATAATTGTTTTTAACACATCACCGCAAATCCTTAGGTTGAAGATGTACTGTGACGTTAAATGTGACGTTTATATATCTATTTATAATATTTATTAACGGCGCCCGGCCGGTAGGTTATTGACACGTCATTTGATTCACGTCATCTGAGGTGGTTAAGTAAGGACGGTCTTCTGAACGTCGATTACTCAAATGGATTACTAAATCATTATTTAAGGATTCGAGAAGTAAGCCAAATATTTAGTAGGTAGTAAGCAGTAAGCAAGTAGGCGGTTTCGAACACACCCAGAGTCAAAACAGCGACCCACACGCAGACACTTCCGTTCTCCTCCCTAACAGGAACTGGGGTACATATGCATTCATCAGTGGTTTTAGACGTGTTTCCAATGGCTTTGTTGTGCGAAAGAACGGGCTGCGTTCAATGAAATCAAAACCAAAACGGATTGAGCCTTCTTTTTATGTCCATGATTGAGCCCCGTTTATAAACAACCCTTCCGGGTTTGTCCGTTGGCTTGTGTCGATAAGTCAAGTGTCAATACGTCATCTGTAAGCGCAGGACCCCGAGTCGATCTGGCAGCCGAGTCAATCTGACAGCCACACCGGCATCCCGGTGTGCAGCGATAGATCCATAGTGCTGTCCATTACTGTATAGGGGGGAACTATTGGAATATGGATCTCCGCCGTGAAACTAAAAGAACACTCGATGACGACTCTGCCGCCCGGAGGTGGGAATGGGCACGCATGCGGCAGGTGTAGTGGAGAATAAAACGGTGTTTAAGACTGTATTCAAGTCTGCCCTGTAGGACTGATGTGGTGGGGGTAAAATGCCACAACATACATTATCGTCGTCATAGTCATTGTCAAATATGTGTGTGTGTGTGTGTGTGTGTGTGTGTGTGTGTGTGTGTGTGTGTGTGTGTGTGTGTGTGTGTGTGTGCGTGTGCGTGTGTGGAGGGTCAATCTGAGGGACAGGATCTGGAAGTGGATTCCATCTGGGGACCAAGTGAAATGTGGATTGAAACGTCGATGTCATCTTTAAAACAATGTTTATGTCTGAATACCAGGGGATCTCTCCAGCGACATTTCCTTCGCCCGGAAGTAAAAAATCTGTTCAGGAAGTCCCAGGTTATCAGGATCACGTCTGTATGACAACATCCAACCTCTGTGACATCTATCCAATGCAGCTGGCATCGCAGCAATGTGGCAGTGATGCTATTCACAAGCATAAGAATAGTTCAACCAACACACCCATATCAATGCTATGGAAGGACTCTCAACTCACAGACAATCCAATATTACCACTTTATAGATCAACAAATCCGCACTTGTCCATTTGAACATTGTGATGTTAAAGGTGACATGTGTGAGTGTGAAAATCTGCCTCTTATGACATCACAAATGAGCGTGTCCACCTAAATGTATGACTGATAGATCAGCAACGTTTGTTACAGTCGACTGGGTGGTATGCACACCTGGTGGTTTAATAAGTCACCTTTTCATCTCTGCATGGTTTCCACGGTGGCGGTCGCAACAGCGCGGACAGCACCCGGGCCACGTCCCAAGAGCCTTACCCAACTCCCTAACGAGCAGCAGACTGGAGTGATTAACATTATCTACGAGCATTAGGACCTGAATGGAGGACAGGGTGCACACGGCAAAGCTAAACAAAAATACATGTCCAGTGGACGAGACCACTGATCAAGCCTTAGAAGGAGAGGCTGATCAAAGGCAGAAGGGTTGTAGGTTTGAATAGGCTCTCTGAATACTCTCAGAAGTATGCGCCGTGGATAGAGAGAGAGAGAGAGAGTCTCGGTAAGACTGGAGTCAATGAGACTGGCTGATGGTCTGTTTAACCAAGAGCAGCTGCCTAACGCTACACTCTTGTCTCTTCTTTAACTACTATAGTACCCCCGGTGAGAGTCTCCTTGAACACAATTGATTCGTAGTCTTCTAGCTCATAGCCAAGGGCTGGGTAATCACAGCTGCAGAATCAAATCTAACAAACTCCTCTTCCACTGGGGAGAAAGGACTATAATGAAATAACCCTCTTCTCAGCCTTAATTGTCTTTTTGGCCATTGGCATTCTGAATATGTAGTTAGACTGCAGGGTTTTTTTCCCGCTGTGTAAATGAGGGATAGGTTTTAATAAGGACACGTATTATGAAGTGTATGATAACTCAAGCCGGGTGCTGGCGCAAGTTGTTAGGCGAGATACAGGCGAGGTGTGTTCGTACGCACGCGCACGTCTTGACTACTCTGGTGGTCACGCGCGGCCATCTTTGATGCTAGTTGATCCGTCTCCGCATTGGTCGATGACATCATTAACATTTTGTTCTGGGTAATAGCGTCATCCTTGCTTCTGGAAATAAACCACCACATTAAAAAATAGAGTAATTTTCTGCTGCTCTCCGTCGCCCTACGTCTCCCTCTTTCTCTCTCTCTAGCTCCCTCTCTCTTAATCCCCCCAAATCATAACTTCATTCAAACACACACACACACACACACACACACACACACACACACACACACACACACACACACACACACACACACACACACACACACACACACACACACACACACACGCACAGCCACGACCCACACACAAAGACACCAACACACATGGTTGCACAAACAGCAGCACATCTCCGAGCTATCTTGGAAAATGTGCAGTATCAGTATGCAAATGCATTGCCATCAACGCGGCCCTACCACAGAATGACAGGGAACATTTGATACAGCGAAAGGGGGGGGGGGGGGGGGGTGATAGAAGGGGGGGCTGGAGTTATTCAGTGGCGTCCCTGCAGAAAGCTATTTCCACAGGATGTTATGTATGCATTGCTCAGACAGATTGCTGCAGGAGACAGCGGCTCAGGAGGGGAGGAAAACACGCCTGGAATGAAACAGAAAGTCTCGCTCACTGACTGAAACCAACCGCACTGCAGGCTGCGAGGGGAGAGACCGAGGCTTCGTCTCGCATTTGTGCGGAAAACCAAAAACGGCTCAATGAGAGGCTTCGACACGTCGATTGCGTGCAGTCCCCCCCCCCCCCCCCCCCCCGAGCGGCATGCATGCACTGCGAAAGAAATAATCCACCTCACATTGAAATGCTTCTTTGGTAAACACAACACTGGAGCCCGGTTCTGCCTAACCAATAGATTGCCCACATGCATTATACAATCGCTTGTTCTTCAATAGCCGAAGAAAAACCACAGGTTTCAGGATTCACTTTCACTGTCTGTTGCCCGCGTTGTTTGTTGAGATTTGTTTGGGAATTCCAGAGGCGGTTTTCTTTGACCCTGCCAGGCACCAGAAATACCTTCCAAAACGGTACACAGGTTTTTAACTCTATTTAAAAAAGGCATTCAACCCCTGCTTAGCCAAACATGAACAAAGAGAAGATGTTTAGAGGCGATGAATGCTCCAGGAACGTGGACTTGGGCACTGCACAGTCTTTCATCTCTCCCCAGAGAAGCTATGACCCAGCCTCGCCATCTGGTAGTTATATTCTTCAGCAAACAACAATACAGCAGCATGTATTAATACCAAACCAAGAAACAAGTACACTGAAGGCTAAATCACCTTGATTTTCCGTTAGGTCTGCTAATATATTTTCAAGAGATTTTGATTAAGACTCGAAATAAAGCAATGATGTTATTATATAAAGAACAACTCTATTCAAAGAATTAACTTTATTCATGGTCAACTCGTGTGTAGCCTATGTGAAAGACGCCTGTGAATGTAAGCCTTTGCCAAAATACGTGAACGGGAGGTTGACTAGTGTCGTGTGTGTTTCTTTGTGAACACCTTTATATTCTCTGTGTCAGCCTTTGTGTGTGTGTGTGTGTGTGTGTGTGTGTGTGTGTCAGTGGCGATTTCTCTAAGACTGCAAGGGAAGCTCAGCTTCCCCTAAAATTTCGAACATTAAATTGTCAAATATGTATTGTTGTGTTAACATTTCATTGACTACAAATTCGTTAAAATACGTTCATGTCGAAGACAAGTTCGATAAGAATCTTATCCAAGACTGACTCGATTTTGTTAACTTCTCATACATTCCCGTAATGTCAATGCATTAGACCGTAGAAGCCGAGCGTCCATTCACTTCAATGAGACTGCATGGAACAGTTTTTTTCATTGCCTCGAAACTCGACGGTCATTGGATAAATGCCCAGATTTGTCCCGCCCCCGGACGCTCAGCGTCTCTGGGGGTGGATGGAGCAGTGGGCTGGCCTGGGCTAGCCTGGACGCTGGGCTTCCGCGTTATGATTGGAGGATCAGTCGAAAGTCTGAATCACTTTTTGATTGACAGCTATTTTGAGATATACACAGTCACTTCACTATCTGAGTTCAGTGACAGTCCCATCGCGGATTTTGCAAGTGAAGTCTCATGACAAACTGCAACACATTTCTTGGTATTTGCTTGGCGAAATTGCTTCCATTAGGGTCACAGACCATTTTCTTGAAAAGGAACGGAGGGCCGAATTGAGGTATAAATAAATTGACAACTATTTTGATGTAGGCCAAAAATTAGCTTCCCCTCTTTAAAAGACCAGCAGCCGCCACTGGTGTGTGTGTGTGTGTGTGTGTGTGTGTGTGTGTGTGTGTGTGTGTGTGTGTGTGTGTGTGTGTGTGAGTGTGTTTTGTGTATGAGCCATTGTCTGTGTGTGTGGAACAGGCTTGTGGGAACGTGTGCATTGTGAATGTCCAAGATGTGTGGGTCAAGTTGGTGCGTGAGCATGTGTGTGTGTGTGTGTGCTTGTGTGTGTGTGTGTGTGTGTGTGTGTGTGTGTGTGTGTGTGTGTGTGTGTGTGTGTGTGTATTTGTGTGGTCGAGCACATGCATGTGTGTGCCAGTCTGTGTGTGCGTGTGTGTGCGTGTGTGTGTGTACGTGTGTGAGCAAATGCATGTGTGTGCCAGTCTCCGTGTATGTGTGTGTGTGTGTGAGCAAGCACATGTATGTGCACTCGTCTGTGAAGGGTGAGAACACGTGTGTGAATATGGGGGAGTGTCTGAGATGTGTGTGTGTCAGTCTGCGCTGTGTTTGTGTGCGTGTGAGTGCGTGTGTGTTTTGGGGGCTGGGGGTGACGGTTCATTGGAGAAAGTCCCAATTCTTCGGAGAGGTGCCTCATTTTCCATCACCATCTGTTCATGGTTGCTGGAGCTGGAACCCTCCTGCATGCTCGCCGTCCCTCTCCCCCCCCCTCATGCTCCACCCATGGACACACCAAGGAGGCAGCAGCAGCCAATGCGACATCGTCTCCGCAGCCCCCAACGCAGCTCTAACCACGGGCACGCTTTATGATGTTGAACATCCACCGTCCCAGCCACTAGACTGGATCCACCCTTGAGGCCGGCGGTGGCTCCAGCACCGGTGGAGCCGCTCTGACAAACTTCAGAGCGGCCATTGGTTGGGCCGGGTGGGGTGCTTAATAAACATTTATGTGTTAATAAAAACGTGAGCGAAAGCATCAACGGGATTCGAATGATACTTCCGGGCGATGTGGACGGGCCGCCCGTACCCCGGGAGGGAAGCGAGAAGAACCAAAACAGAGAGGAGAGGCACGCAGACAAGGCCACGCTCTTCCATTTCAATCAGGCGCTGCCGTCTCAACGCCCAGCAGCGGAGCGTCTGGGATCTGGGAGGGGGTGGGAATGGACGCCTTCATGCATCCTAATTACTCCCCCTTTTCCCCGCGTTCAAGGGTGTTTTTGTGCAAATCTGTCTGAAAAGGTATCCGGTTTATGCAAGGCCGACTGTTCGCTTTGGCTACACACGCTTTGATACGTGAGCGTGAGGTGAATCGCACGTGCACACAAAAGCCTTGGCACGGGAGACTGAAAGACACTGGCATTATAATTCATCTGGATAAATTATTCATTTTGCCTGTGCTCTTTCTCTCTCTCTCTCTCTCTCTCTCTCTCTCTCTCTCTCTCTCTCTCTCTCTCTCTCTCTCTCTCTCTCTCTCTCTCTCTCTCTCTCTCTCTCTCTCTCTCTCTCTCTCTCTCTATCTCTCTCTCTCTCTCTCTCTCTCCCTCTCCGTAGTGCAGGACAGAAGTAGGGACAGCGCACTCCACGAACACACATAGCTAATGTGTTGACATGCATTCATTCTAACGTATTACAAGGCGCTGCCCTGAAGTTAAGATACATGGATTTAATAAGGGAGTAACGAAGATTCAAAATAATGACTGGGCGTCTACGAGCGGAGCAGTACATCAAGGGACAGGCAGGGGCCCAAGTGGATCATTATTCTTACTTTGTTAGCGTTGGCTCATTCTAGGCATATATTTCCCTGCAATGAAAAATAGACAATCACAATGTACAGGCTTTTACACATTTTGAATAGATATGCATGCATGCGTAAGCGATGTTGAGAGGTTAAAGGTGGAGTGGGATTTGGCCCTCTTCCCGCCTCATCTTTATTATTTATTTTATTAGTTCGATCCCTGGCTCCTCCTAGCTGATTCTCGAGATGTCCATGAGCAAGGCACCTCACCCTAGCTGCTCCCTACGAGCTGGCTGTTGACCTTTTTGGCTGACTCTGCCGGTGTGTGAATATGCAAAATAATGGTTGTAAGTCGCATTGGATAAAAGTGACAGCAAAATTGCCTAAATGTATATTTAGACTAGGTGACTAGGTTTAATTACTTTATTATTAATTTACGTTTGGTTTATCAAACTAGCCCGGTGACTGCTAGCGGCCAAGCGTGGGATAACAAATGATTTAATTGCACGTTTAAAAAGCCTCGATGGGCATAAATGAACCAGAAGTGTGTGTGTGGGGGTATCCCTTCTGTATCCACCACCAGTTACACAGCACTAGACCCAGAGGGGGGGGGGCTCTCAACTCCCTCTCATCTTTAAGTTCTTCGCGGGACTCTCCGGCTCTTAAGGAGAAAGGCAAATACGCAGAGAGAGCAATGGGAATCCAGTATAGCTGGCGGCCCAAAGGGATACCATTACTGTAAATGAAATGTGAAATTCAATAATATCCACAGAGACAAAGGAAAGGAAACTGCCGTACCCTCCCCCCCCTCCCCTCCCCCCTCCACCCCCCCTTCAACAGTATGTCTGGTAAGTGCGTACAGCTGCTAACATTTTAACAAAACCCAGAAAGTCAATGAACACTAAAGAATTTGAAAGCTGCCATGTTAATGAAGGGATTGATCATCCTCCTCCATTTGTAGCGCGTTATTTTAAAGCGTTCATACTCCCTCACACACACACACACACACACACACACACACACACACACACACACACACACACACACACACACACACACACACACACACACACACACACACACACACACACACACACACACACACACACAAACGCACAGGCACAGATAACCACATTGCCGCTGTAGAGGCTACTCCACAGAAAAAATAGACTGCAAAGAGAGAGCGCAAGAGAGAGCTCTGATTACGAGGCCCCTGGTCGCAAATGACCATAATCTATACTGCACCCCCGAATGGCTCTCACGGGACACTCTGCTCACTTGGTCTCGTTCTTCAGCTCATCCTCCTTCATCTTATTCCCAGTAATTCAAACCCACCAGGACCAAATACGAGGAGACAGGGAGCCCTGCTGTTTTGACAAGTTAAATGACTGCAGGCGATGACGTGCTTCCCAGACTGTCTGTAGGCAGCCCACGTTGCCAGCTACCGCCCCATAAGCATGTGTGTGTTGCTCTCTGTGTGTGTGTGTGCGTTTGTGTGTGTGTGTGTGTGTGAGCGTACACATGTGTGCATGTAGGGCTTTTGTGTACACACACTGGGGCTCTGCTAAACACACACACACACACATGCATGCACGGCAGCACACACATGTGCACCCCAGGTGCACATACACACACACACGTTCGCGCAGACAAGTTGTGCATGCACATATATGCACACGCGCACACAGACACACTAGTGCGCACGCTAGTATGGACAAACTGCTGCATCCTTTTGAGGTTAAATTGAAATGGATTGTGTCGTTCAATATTTTATTGACAGCAGCTTCACAGAATGTTGCTACAGTGACACCAGGGATAATTATTTCAGCGCAGATTCCTTCCGCGTCCTCATATTTTCCCTCCTTTTTTGTTGCTGTTTCTCTCCTTCTCTTTCTGCTCTCTCCCTCTCTCTCTCCGTCTCACTCTTCTCTCTCTTTCTCTCTCTCTGACTCTCTCTTTCTCTTTCCTTTTCTTTTCTCCCTCGCTTCTCTGGCTTCCTCCAAGCCCTTCCATTCCTGTAGAGAATTAGTTCTGCATAAATTACC
>NC_079429.1:8789943-8904943 GCF_026213295.1 Gadus chalcogrammus
TAATGAAAAAATATTTATAAAAAAAAAGATTTTTTTTTTAAATAAATGTATATATACATTGGTAGTCAAGGCGGGGCCCTGTTGTTGCGGCCGCCTTAACAACACAGTCCTTGGGGAAACACTGCACGTATTTGTACCGAACCGCCAAGGTACAGGCACTTCTGGGTGGTTACAGAGGTGGACCACGGTGCGTAAATGTGGCGCACATAGCGTTAATATGGCGAATGTAAAGGCTTGTTTTTTTGCGACGCAGAACTTAAAACTTGAAGTCTGAGTTCCCCCCGGACTGTTTAGCCAAAGTATACTACTCCGACTCCTTAATCCGACTCCGTAACTACGGAGACCCCTCAGCAGCTCTCCGTCGGGATGTCGGATACGCAATGCAATTCGCTGCCCGATCAATCTTATTTGTTGACTACAAACCATATAAGCAGTGTTGTAAATAAACTTCCAAAGCTTTTCAAATCTTATTTGGTGTTTTATTGGTCCTTAAGGTGCAAAATAAACAATGTACAAAGTAATTAAGGTGCAAAGTCAAACCAGAGAAGGGATTCCGGAAATGATTTTGTTAGAGGACCAATCACAGCCCTTGCTGTCTCCGTTGCGTCGATAGGTCCATGGCCTGGACGGATTGTTAGGCACTATGTAAAGCACTTTAACATGCATACTATCACAGTTGCTGTGAAAAAAAAAACCGAGCTGTGCAAACGCAGCTCACGACACTATTTCAACAACCCCTGTCTGGGAAATGAGAAATGCAAATGCCATAACCAAGTTTATTGGTGTTTTCATTGCTGCTGATCTACGGCAATTCTCCGTTGTTGACAAAGAAGCAATTTTTTTTTTAATTTTCCCCTTAACTATGAACCGTACTGCCCTGTACCGTACCATGACTTCAACCTGAAGTACGAACCAAACCGTGACTTTTGTGTACCGTTACACCCCTAATATATATTTAGTAATTATTGTAATATTTTATTGCATTGAGGTTCATCAATAGAGACAAAAACCAAACAAACGTGTGTTCCCTCCTCCTCCAGATGATCTGCAAGACCTGCTCCCACATCATGCTGACCCGCGATGAGAAGCTCCAGTTCATGGACCACCTGAAGAGGCCCCACCTGCCCTACCTGCAGAAGAGGGGCCTGAAGAAGAAGATCTCGGAGAAATGTCGCAAAAGGACACTCTGTTTGAATTGCTCGTCGTTCAATGGTGAGTCCAAAAAAGAAAGATGGGACAGGATCGGGATGTATTTTTATGTCATTTGCCGGTTGAGGCCGACTGACATTTCGTCCTGGGGGAGTCATGGTTGTGATTGCGGGGTCCACTTCCCTCCTCCAGGGACGGTGAAGAAGTGCGGGCTGCTGAAGATCATCCACGAGAAGTACAAAACCACCAAGAAGGTGGCTGACCCCTTCGTCTCAGAGTTCCTCCAGTCGTTTGACGTCGCCATCGAGCACAACAAAGAGGTGGAGTCCCTGCTCAACAGGGCGCAGGTAAGCCCCCCCCCCACCCCCCCACCCCCCCCCAATCAGAGTTAGAATTGCTGTGGATGACATTTAAAGGTGACACATTATACCACCAGTTGTGAGCGTGATTAGCCGTGACAAGCCATTTTGAAAATCGGCCTCTTCTGTCATCACAAGTGGGCGTGTCCACCTAGATGTATGCTAGATAGATCAGTCTACCAGCCTACGCCCGTCGACTAGCAAACGTTGCACATCTATCCGTCATACATCTATGTGGACAATCCCACCTGGGATGGAAGAAGATTTTCAAACCAGCTTATAGCGGTTTATCACACTCACACCTGGTGGTATAATAAGTCACCTTTAACAACTGTCATTTGATTTGAGTGTATTTAATGTAAATGCCAGAGCTATTCGTGAGTTGAATGCACCCAGAGAACATTTGATCCGAGTCCACTGCACCAGGGAGCAGTAAAGGGAGGGTATGGAGTTTTTTAATATCAAAGTGTAACCATCATCGAACTCATAACTTTGAAAAATTATACTTAAAAAACAAGCGAAAAAAACAACACATTTATGAAAATTCAAGGGATGGTATTGCAAAAACCCAAGAAAAAATATCTATCAACATTCACACATTAAAATACAAACACTCAAGTTGCATTAATTCATGGATAGTACTCAGTTTCAGATGCATTCGTTCTCGTTTGCTTTTCAATGGCTGCTGCAGTCTGAACTTTAAGGCTTGAATCTTTGAATGCCTATGAGTTGTTGATAGAACATTTGAGGAATGTGTTTTTATAATTTATGACTGGATTATTTCATTTGGCCATAATTGCTTGAATGCTTGTGTTCGCCCATCGCTCCTTCAGAAGGATGCAAGAGAAAAGATGATTGCATATGTTCTTTCCCTTTTCCATATTTTGCGTCATTTGTAGAATAGGTCAAAGGAAGAAAGTTTAAACGATGATTTTCATTTGATGGGGCCCGCTCATATAGAAATAGCTTGGTTATAAGACATCCTTTCTCAACCAATTTCTCCAAAGCCTTTGTTGAATAGGTCCAACGTTAAAAAGGGAAGAAGGTTAAAAAAAACACGCATTTTCATTTGACGGCGCACTGTCAAAATACGGCGGGTGTCTCGGGGATGCTGACTAAAGGGCAGCGGCGGTGCTCATTACCTTTCTAAATATCGCCATGCTGTCGTCGTCGTCCCCCCCCCCCCCCCCCCCCTGGTGGTCGCCCCTCCCCCCAACCCTACCTTCCCCACCTCCCCAGGAGAACATGAGCCCTCTGGTGGTCCTCAACCTGCTAAAGCGGGTGCCCGCCGAGGACGTCCCGCTGCTGCTGATGAACCCCGAGGCGGGCCGTCCCGCCGACCTCCTGCTGACGCGCCTGCTGGTGCCCCCGCTGTGCATCCGCCCCTCGGTCGTCAGCGACCTCAAGTCGGGCACCAACGAGGACGACCTCACCATGAAGCTCACCGAGATCATCTTCCTCAACGACGTCATCAAGAAGGTCAGTGGGGGCCGGGGTGACCACGCCCTCCCCCGAGAAGGTCTTGTGGAGAATGTAGCACCGTGTTTTTTAGTTTTCTCTTTCTGAAAATGGCCCTGTTTTTAACTGAAGTAGGAAGACAAGAAAGAAGGAAAGCAAGCATTTTGAATACAATTAAAAAAGAACGCCTCTTCGTTTAACTTTGACTTAAAATGCATCAATTTTCTTAAAACTTTCCCCAATTTCATCAGTTCTTCTTTATTGACAAGACACAAAAGTCGCTCAATTCTCTCTCTCGCTCTATCTCTCTCTCTCTCTCTCGCTCTCGCTCTCGCTCTCGCTCTCGCTCTCTCTCTCTCTCTCTCTCTCTCTCGCCCCTCCGTTAGCACCGCATGACGGGAGCCAAGACCCAGATGATCATGGAGGACTGGGACTTCCTCCAGCTGCAGGTGGCCCTCTACATCAACAGCGAGCTGTCAGGCATCCCCATGAACATGGCCCCCAAGAAGTGGACCCGGGGCTTTGTCCAGCGGCTCAAGGGCAAACAAGGTACAGTCCCTGTGGGTTCGCTCGCAGACGAGTTTAATGGAAAACCCTTCCCTCCCTGTTTGAGCTGGGCGACTGAGTCTGCTATGATGCCTTCCCGTCGAGCTCAGGTCAGATGCTTGTTTTCGTCAAGCAACAGGGCTATGAAGCTGTTCAGGCGCTCGCTATCTCCACTTGCCCCAATCAGATTTAGGGGGGCGGGGCTTGAGGCGGAATGTTTGATTGACGTTGCATGGTAACCAAAAATGGCCAATACCGGGTAACTTATGTCCTAGCATGGGTTTAAACCTTGGATGCGAATTAAAGGCCATATTTACATATTATCCAGCTCGTTACCTCACTTTTCATCTAAAAAAAGTTGTTTTAATGTAATGTTTTTTCTCTAACTGTGTGTCAAAATAATTGTTCTATTCCAACGACCTCTCCGACTGCGTCGTCTTTCATCCACTCAGGGCGTTTCCGAGGCAACCTGTCGGGGAAGAGAGTGGACTTCTCGGGGCGAACGGTCATCTCCCCGGACCCCAACCTGAGGATCGACGAGGTGGCCGTCCCCGTGCACGTGGCCAAGATCCTGACCTATCCAGAAAAGGTGCCTGCCGCCGCCCGGGCCCTAATGAATAAAATCATAATCACGAATATTTTGGTCAATATTTAATTATTTTTGAGTTTGAAAACATGCATTTATTCAGCATTTCTCTCCAAAAAAAACCATTGTAAGTGCAAACTTAATTTTCCCTTAAAAAATACGCAAAATGTTCAAATAGGAAATAATGTACAAATATGTTTCCATAAATAATAATAATAAAAAAAATAATAATAAAATATATTAGTTTCGAGATCGTTTGACACAAAAATCGAAATCGCGATCAAAATGGGACTAATTGCACAGCCCTAGCGTGACCTCCATGTGTTAGGCAGCGGTCCCTCGGTTCCACCGTACAGCCCCGGCAGTGTGACTGAACGCGGACTGAACTAACCTCCCGATCGCCCCGGCAGGTGAACAAGGCCAACCTGGAGCTCATGAGGAAGCTGGTCCGCAGCGGGCCTGACGTCCACCCCGGGGCCAACTTCATCCAGCACCGCCACACGCAGATGAAGAGGTGTGGACGGCTCCCTCCCCCTCCTCCCTCCCCTCCTCCCCACAGCGTTGTTTAAAAGATTGAACCTGGGCTGCAACCATTAAACTATTTAATCGATTAGTCGATCTACAGAAAATGCATCAAATCAAATCAAATTTGGATTATTATTAGTTTATGTCATTTATTACACTATTCAAAACTATGTTTACTTACTTATTGCTTTCCATCGCCGAATGAGAGAACAGTGATTATCAAGCCTTTTGTCCCACTGATGACAGCCCTTTTATTTGCAGTATTATAATTATTATAGTCACGGACCGGGCTCTGGGCGCGTCTTTCTCGCCATGCCCTCAAATGAAAGTGGTGCATATAGTTAGTGACCCGTTCCACATCATCCAGCAGGGTCATTCTGCCAGAGAGGGTATGGCTGAGTCACCAAAGTGTGTGTGTGTGTGTGTGTGTGTGTGTGTGTGTGTGTGTGTGTGTGTGTGTGTGTGTGTGTGTGTGTGTGTGTGTGTGTGTGTGTGTGTGTGTGTGTGTGTGTGTGTGTGTGTGTGTGTGTGTGTGTGTGTGGAGGCTAACAGGTCTTTTCGAACAATGAGAACGAGATTAATCTCGAGATAGATCTTTGTGTACCCATCAATAAACAAACGCGTGTTCCAATGCTGATCGACTCCCCCCCGCTAGGTTCCTGAAGTACGGAAACAGGGATAAGATGGCCCAGGAGCTGAGGTTTGGGGACGTGGTGGAGAGACACATGATCGACGGGGACATTGTGCTGTTCAACCGACAGCCCTCCCTGCACAAGCTCAGCATCATGGCTCACATTGTGAGTAGGGCCCAGCTGCATTCTCTTCACTATCGGCTATTTTCTATAGGAACAAATGGTTTTATTATGCTCACGGAATTTCACTTGTGAGACTTGAGCGTCTCACATACAATTAGTGTACGTCATTGAACATATATTTCTAATAGAAGCCGACTCCCCTTTGAAATAATTCACACAAACACTAAACCTTTCAAAGGTTTTGTGTTAGTCACAGTTACTATATGAACCCTATATGTACTATATGTACAATTGGCGCGTTATTCCTCTTTGCCTATTTTCAGAGAAGAAATGTACATTTTGTGCTATATCAATACAATTGGTTGATGAATAAAATGGGTCAATATGTATTGTGATGGCGTGTGTGTCTTTCGTCCTCCTCCCAGGCCAAGGTGAAGCCTCACCGGACGTTCCGCTTCAACGAGTGCGTGTGCACGCCGTACAACGCTGACTTTGACGGCGACGAGATGAACCTCCACCTCCCTCAGACCGAAGAGGCCAAGGCTGAAGCCCTGGTCCTGATGGGCGTACGTAGGACACACACACACGTGCACACGGGCACACACACACACGGGCACACACACGGGCACACAAACCCACAGGCACAAATCCGCGTACGCACGGGCGCACGCACGCACACATCGGCACACACACCGACACAGAAGCAACCATTTCATTAACACACACATATCCAGGGAGAGAGAGGCGCATAACACATACGCACACATGCAAACGTGCGTGTGTCTCAGACACGCGCACATTCATGAAAACAGAGACAAACAAAGACGAGAGACGCACGCGCACTTATTCTGTATGTTCTGTAAGTTTAACGTGCGTCGTGCATTAACAGAACAGCTGGCCAACATTGTGTATGTTGAGGGTTCAATCGACTTGCCCTTTTCTTTCCATTCAGACCAAAGCCAACCTGGTGACTCCGAGGAACGGCGAGCCCTTAATCGCGGCCATTCAGGACTTCATAACGGGTCGGTATTGTGTCGCACAGCGGTTAATAAAAACCTCTGTGTTACGTGACGCCTGCAAAAGTTGATTGCCTATTTAAGCTTTGAAGATGTATTGATCACACCCTTTCAACCGGTCTATAACTATAACCGTTTACGAACCCTGACTTTTAAAGTGTGTATGGCATTACATACTGTTCAACACCCATTGGGGTGAATAGGAGATTTCCGCATTAAAAAGTCCCCCATGCGGTACGTTTCTGAACATGTGATCCACTGTGATCAACGTGGCTGAGTGTGTCTTTCCAACGTTGTGCGTTGGCCTTCCAGGAGCCTACCTGATGACGCTGAAGGACACCTTCCTGGACCGCGCCAAAGCCTGTCAGATCGTGGCGTCCATCCTGGTGGGGCAGGACGAGCGTGTTAAGATAGGGATGCCCCGGCCTGCTATCATGAAGGTACGCCACGGCACCGCGATGATGTATAGGCCAGGTGATGTTGGAGGAAACCTTGTTCTATTTAGGGCTGCTTGATCATGGAAATAAATAATAATCACGATTAGTTTGGTCAATATTGAAATCACGATCATTGAAACGATTATTGTTGAGTTTAAAAACATGATGCATTTATTCAGCATTTCTCTCCCAAATAACGAAATGTTCTAATAGAAAATGTTAAAATAGAAAGAACTGGAAAAATATGTATCCAGTTGTTCTTTTCTATAAAAAATGAATGAATAAAATGACTGTGTATATAGAACAAAAAAAAAACATTTTCAAGCCGATTAAATTAGTTTGGTGATCGTTTGACCCAAATATCTAAATCGCAATCAAAATCCAATTAACTTGCACAGCCCTAGTAATGGTGTGTCTGTGTGTCTGTCTGTGTGTAGCCTGTGGCTCTGTGGACCGGCAAGCAGCTCTTCAGCCTCATCCTGAAGCCCAGCAAGGAGAGCCGTGTTCTGGCCAACTTGCGCACCAAGGGCAAGCAGTACTGTGGCAAGGGAGAGGACCTCTGCTTCAACGACTCCTGTGAGCACCCCAGCGCACACACTCCCTCGCAACGCTCTTCCCCCTTAATACTCACATACACCCCTACCCCAAACCATCCCCCACACACACACACACACACACACACACACACACACACACACACACACACACACACACACACACACACACACACACACACACACACACACACAGGTGACGAGAGCTTCAGCTTATCTCCTTAAATTACGAATGTTATATTATTTTGCGCTACGTGAAATAATACAACATTCTGTGCGCTACGGACGCTGGATATGTATATATCATATATGTATATATCATATCCAGGTAAATTCCCACACACCTGTAAATTCACACACATATATAAAGCATATAAACGGAGAGGAACTTCCGTAAAGTTGGAAATAAATTGGTAGAATTGGAGTTCGCGGTTCAATAGATCATCAGTGAAACATCGTTGTGACACAATTGAGTGTAGTAACCTAGAGATCCAGCTACAGCATTGTTTTCATCCTAATGAGCCGTCTTTAGCGAACGGTGAATTGCATTGGCTTCTATGAGCTGTCGGCTTTCAGCCGCGAGCTTAGGACCGTCTGCAAAGTGCAAAACTGAAAACGACCACAATGGTAAAACTTCAATAGCGTCGCCATTATTGACTCTAAAGCCCCAAAACGTTTTCCATATAGGCATGGGCTTTTTATGGTCTTACTGCAATCTTTAGTTTAGAAAAATATGTATCTACCGGTACTTATTTTGAAGGAATTTCTTTTTAGCAATAATGTCAATATAATTTTTCTTTAGCAACAATTTCAGTAGCGTCGACATATTGACTCTAGAGCCCCAAACGTGTTCAATAGAGGCATGGCCTCTTTATGGTCCTACTACAACCTTTGTGATGGGGAGAGGGGAGGGAGTGGGAAGATGCATTGGTTTGAGGTACAGACCTTTTCGATTGTTGTAGTATTTTTGTTATGTGATTTTACTGTATTGTTGATATCATATATTTTTTGTTAAATAAATGTGCATAATTGTTTTAAATATTGTAATATGTTCAATCTCTCCATATTTCCCCTGCTCATTACTGTGCACAAATGCCCTGTATATACACCCATCTGTTGCCGGCAGACAAATAGAAACCTCCCGGCAGGGTGCGCTTTGCGAGCACACAAAAAAAAATTCACCTCCGCTGCTGCAACTCCATCCTAGAGGAAACACTGCTTATGCTTTTAGATTTTTGATGCTACATCGATACGTGCATCAGCATTGAGTTCGTCAGGATATATCGCCATATCGATTTTTGGAGCACAGCCCCACAACATTCCCTTTCTATATTTCACTGTTTGTGCTCACATCAACATGCGTGCTGTGTCCCTCTGTCTCTTTCTGTCTGTCTCTCTCTGTCTCACTCACTCACTCAAACACACACACACAGTGTGTGCCCACTTCCAAATGATGGAGCACATTTATCTACAAATATATTTTAAAAACACCTTTTATGCTCCCTCCCCGGTAGTCGTGGTGATCCAGAACAGCGAGCTGTTGTGCGGCAGCCTGGACAAAGGCACCCTGGGCTCCGGTTCCAAGAACAACATCTTCTACATCCTGCTGCGGGACTGGGGCCAGCTGGAGGCCGCCAACGCCATGTCCCGCCTGGCGCGCATCACCCCAACCTACCTATGTAGGTGTCCCACCGCCCACCCCAATCCCACCAGCGTAGGAAACCAAACCGCTTGTATTGTGTTTATGCTGCCAAATTGAAATTCTTGTCAGTGCACCAGGCAAGAGATTTATCCGTTATAATTGTAATCTTTTACCTGCCTTAAGTCCTTTCAGAACAGCAGAATAGCAAGTAATATTTTAATCTTTTACCTGCCGGAGTCATTTCAGAACAGCAGAATAGCAAATAATATAAGAGGGAATTATATCTGAAGTGCTTTCCACCATCCGCAGGTTAATTAGCTAGCAGGCAAACCTGCACATAGCTCCTGAGAACTGAACCCACTATAATCGAAAAATAACCTTTTTAATCAAATTTAACCCAAAGTGTTATAAAACATGGCAAATCTTTTAACCCGACAAAGGACTCGCAACAATACACAAGCAGACTATTGCCCTCGATGCAGTCCAGAATGGATCTTTTGGGTTAAATGGACCTGCAAGCAGACAGAGACGGATGGAGGGGGGGGGAGGGGTGTCGTGCTTTTTATGACCGATTCGAGGCGCCCAGATCACCTTTGGTATTAAACAGCTCCCGACACTGGTCGACTATACCACCGGGCAGAGAGGGATGACATGGATGACGCTGATGTATTTCTCTGAATCGGAAAGGAAGCTGACGGTGTTCATGTTGTGTTGCGTTACGAGTCATGTTTCCGCTCAGGCCTCTCCGCCCCGGAGGCGATTGGGCATAAGGGGGGGGTAGGTCTCCCCTGGGGGTCCTTGGCCCTTCGCTGAAGGCCCTCTTGAATAAGAGGCCTGCTCATTAATGAGGCTAGTGCCCACTCGTAACGGGCAGTACGTGCCTGGGCGGAACGGGCCGGGCCCCCTGTGAATTGGTCTGCAGCCACCTCGAGAGCCACTCAGCCAAATTGGAGAAGTTTACATGACTTCTAAATGAAGACACAATTCGACACAATATATTTGAAATCATCCTGCCTGCCAAATGTCATCTGCAAGTCAAACGGTTTATGGTACACAATTTTTTTAATACTTAACAATCATCCATTCCTCAACCTCTTTGAAACTGACTTTAAATGAATGAAAATGTTTATCAAAACAACATGTACGTAGAACTACAGAGATCAAAAGTACTTCTTCATCTTTTACAATAATGTCTCTGATTTGACAAAACTTAGGAAGATCAATGTCAACACTACTGCAAATAATCAACTTGGGGCGATATTTAGCTCAACAGCTAATTAAGAAAAATGTGTCTTTAAATAAAAACTTCAAATGTATAAAAACAAAATAAAGTGAAAAATTAGGTAATAATCCTGCTTCCTTTAAGCATAGTCAATATTTAAAAAAATTGCAATCTGAGACATTATTCCTTCTTCTTTTTAAGAAGATAGTAAATAATCCCTAACCCTGGATTCACAATTCAGGATGTCTGCGTTGCCTGGGGAGAGTTTAGAGTCTACATTCTCCAAAGGCAATGCAGACATCCTCATTTTTATCATCAAGTACGGTAGCGAAATACAGTTTCTGTCATGTTTTATTTGGCATTTTGTAAATTCATTGATTTCGGTTGGAAGACTCATTGCTCATTGGTAGGGGGGTTGGTTGTAGTCTTTTCGCTCGGTTCTAGCCCTACTGTTGATACGGAGAACCGAGCGAAAAGACTACAACCAAACAAACATGTCCGGTTCCGGTTTACGTTTCAATGGGATTTACCGAACACCAAATAAAACACAACAGAAACTGTATTTCGCTACGATACTTGATGATGTTGTTAATACAGGAATTGTCCTTTAATCATCCGCTGATCACGTGAATGCACAACTTTATTTTTTATCAGCTGATCCGCGGATCACTTGCGTCCCGAACCGTGAGGGGTGGTCCGTACGGATCACCCGTGAACCGTTGCTACACTACCACACTCAAGCAGTACACTGAGCTTGACTTCAGAAATGCTGATGAATTTCTGGATGCCTCTGAACTTGACTTTGACCAACATGATCCGTTTGCCTGGAAGGAGGGATTACAGACAAACCAAATTTAAGAAAAACGACCAAACTTGATTTCCAGTACAACACTAGGTAAACATAATTCCATGCATAACCTTTTCCAGGATTTGAAATGCATTTGCGCTGAGCAGACAGAATCTAGCCTACTGAGCACATGGCGGCTAGTTACCTCCATTTTGAACAACCTCATCAGCAATACAGTCAACCATCTTTCACACTGCAGAATAACACAAAGTCGCCATTGTCGCCAAAATAACTAAGCACACGGAATTTAATTTCAAATTTCCACAATGGTAAGCATAAAACTAGCAAATAGTGATAGCTGTGCTCATGTGGAAACGCGACCTCAGAACTGAGCTGGGCTATACCGCCCCCTCCCTACCGGACTGAGGCGAACCGAACCGTACTGCACCCTGCAGTGGAAACGCGGCATTATGTTTGTAGCTCTGGATATAACTTCAGTGCAAATGTAACTATATCTGTAGAGGAATCTACTCTACCTGTAGAGGAATCTACACTATATGTGCAAGTTGGAGTTTACAATGTGATTTCAACACTGCAAATTTTACTGTGTACACCTACACATACTTCTCTCATTATAGGAGCTGGATCTGATTTCACTGTAAATTGCTTTAAATCAAAGCATATGCCCAATGACTTAATGGTCATCTAAATAGTAGATATCCGAGTTTTCTTCAGAGAGAAATGAAAACCCTAGCAAAGTCTCTAAAATCTCTGTGGACTCATTGAATCTAGGTAGGTAGGTAGGAAACTTCTCTTAATCACCTGGGGTTAAAAGAGACATTTTATTTTGAGACATTGGTGCACAACCCAAAAATAGTATATATTGTGCTTAGTGTCTTCATGGGCAGGAGACTGAAGACAGACCGGACACGGGGTCAAAGTACAGAGAGAACAACACATAGCATGGGGCCGCAAGCCAGAACCCGAGTGGCTACACGGCTAAATCCCTACACCCTATAGTGGTTTGAGCCCCCCTTCGCACTAAACAGTCCTTTTTATATCCCTCTTTGATCCCGCTCCAGCCAACCGGGGTTTCTCCATCGGGATCGGCGACGTGACGCCAGGCCAGGGCCTGCTGAAGGCCAAGCAGGACCTTCTGGACGGCGGCTACAGGAAGTGTGACGAGTACATTGAGGCCCTCAAGACCGGGAAGCTCCAGCAGCAGCCGGGCTGCACGGCCGAGGAGACCCTGGAGGTACCGTGCATACTCACTCACTCACTCACAATGTAATGTGGTCGCTGACGGGAGAGTTAGGCATCCAACTAGAGTAGAGTGCACTCTACTGGATTTATTTGATCTAGAGGTAACGTTCAGAATTTATTTCCCTCATCAACCAACCGATCAATCGGTTGAAGAGTCTGTTGAACTGCAGCCAATCAATAATTGCTCTGGTTGACTACAGCCCTAGAGGTCTAACGGGAGGGGGTGGGACACATTCAAAATCTATCTTACTGGTTTCTCCAACTTGCCAAGCCCAGGTTTATTGAATATAAATAACTGTTGTCGTAATTTTCTGTAGTTTTCCATAAATATGTACACACCGTATGCCAGCCCTCACAATGCGCCCCCCTGCTCCTTAATGACTCATCCAATAATATCTTCATTGGCTTTGAGTCACATCTCGTTTGCTAAATGACATAATGGTAAAAGACGAGCATGCTCGTCATCAAACAGTGGACTATGCATGTCAACGCAATAACAGTTGACACACAGAGGCCCCTGACAGCAAGGCTGCCAACCAGAGAGCCAAGCACACCCTGCAGGCGATCATCCGTCGATGATGTGTGATCTTCCCCCACCAGACGTCAGCTCAGTCTTTTATCCCCCCAGCCCACTGGATGCCGGACTCACTTTGGGGAGCCTTGCGGAGAACTGACTAAACTCTCGTTCCCTCCCCTTCTGTGTGTGTGTGTGTGTGTGTGTGTGTGTGTGTGTGTGTGTGTGTGTGTGTGTGTGTGTGTGTGTGTGTGTGTGTGTGTGTGTGTGTGTGTGTGTGTGTGTGTGTGTGTGTGTGTGTAGGCTCTCATCTTGAAGGAGCTGTCCGTCATCCGAGACCATGCTGGCAGTGCTTGCCTCCGGGAGCTGGACAAGAGCAACAGCCCTCTGATCATGGCGCTTTGTGGCTCCAAAGGTGCCAAAGAACAACACTCACACAGAAAAAAAAGCCACAGCATGGGGACCTGCTATTTTCCGAGAATGAGAAGCGCTCTGCTGTAGGGGGGGGGGATGCTTGAGCTACATCGCCATGACGACAGCCTCCGAAGGCTATATTTATTTTTTTATGTATATTTTAGAGCTGTCAAGCGATTAAAATATTTAATCGTGATTAATCGCATTAATGTCATAGTTAACTCACGATTAATCGCAAATTCTTTTTCGATGCTAAATATCCCTTGATTTTTTTGTCCCATAATTCTTCTCATTTTAATTCTCTTATCAAAATGGTGAAGTGCATGGGCTTGCCTTGTGCAAATGATTTTTTATTGGCATATACTGATCAAAACAGGACGATACAAAAAAAGAGCCTATAGTGCAATTAAACGACTGCTTTAAACAAATGTCGTTTGAACATAGCAGTCAGGCTACTGCTTCTTTGTTTTGAGCCAAAAAATAAATAAATAAAAATTCAATAAAATAATTGCGTTAATTGCGCGATAAATTTTTTAACGCCGTTAAATTTGGTTTGCGTTAACGCGTTTAATTGACAGCTCTAGTATATTTATTTTTATATATGCATTGGTAGTCAAGGCATTGTTGTTAAGGGTTAAGCCTTAACAATACAGTGCTGGGGGAAACACTGCAGTATTCTCTTGATAAGGTGACAATGGCAATCTTTTCTGAGGCCTTAAATATTTTATTCGTCTGCTTTGGGTGAATACAAATGACTCCGAAAATTCTGAGTCATTTTAATTTAAAATTGGATAAGCTTAAATAGGCCTTTACAAAAAGATGAATACAGGGGCGTGCAGTCAGAAAGCAAGTAATTCCCTTCAAAGTGGATTCTTCCCATTCTCTTATGTAACCGCTGGAGCCGCTAATCGTATTTTGCGATTGGTTGGGTTTGGTTTTTGGTTTCTTACCCCTGTATTATCCCATACATCTCCCCCCTTGTGCACACCACCGCAGGCTCCTTCATCAATATCTCCCAGATGATTGCCTGTGTGGGCCAGCAGGCCATAAGTGGATCACGAGTGCCCGACGGCTTTGAGAATCGCTCCCTGCCGCACTTTGAAAAACACTCTAAAGTAAGGTTTTCTTCCTTATTTAATATACTCCCTGTCTATTGATCGTGGTTTCATGTCTCACTTCTAGGACGCATAATTTAGGCCGTTCTTAGGTTACTTCCTGAGTGTGTTGGAGGGGGAGGGGAAGAACAACATGCATCTCAACGGAAGCTTTCTGGGGCACCTATTTGTCCAAGGGATAAATTGTTATTTTTTTCATTGTATTACATACTGTGTAAATCATTTTTTTCATTATCCCCTGTAGCTTCTCCCTTTTTTCCCTCAACTGTTCAATAAAAAATGCCATTTGCTATTGTGCTACAGATTTACAGTCACTCCTCTTTCACATCTCAAGGTGTGTACATTTACATTTAGGGCATTTAGCAGACACTTTTATCCAAAAGCAGCTTACAATGTGTACATTTGCCAGAAGAAAGTCAGAAGAAAGAGAAACAACCTGTAGATACAATTACAAGATATTCATAGAAACAAGTCCCATGCACTTACAAGCGCTAGGTTAACCCATTCGCCAAATGTACAACCAAGATGGTTAGGACAACGCCACACAATGCTAAATACTATTTAGTTAAGTACCATGCGCCCTCCTGTGAGCCCCATCGCTAGCGCTAACCCTTCTGCCTTCTCCTCCCAGCTGCCGGCCGCCAAGGGCTTCGTGGCCGACAGCTTCTACTCCGGCCTGACGCCCACAGAGTTTTTCTTCCACACCATGGCCGGCCGAGAGGGCCTGGTCGACACGGCCGTCAAGACCGCCGAGACGGGCTACATGCAGGTGAGCCCCTTTCTCTCGTTTATTCATAAGGAACACCATTGTTTTTCTATTCATTCACGGATTTGAAAGGTCGCCGCCCCCCCCCCCCCCCCCCCCCCGGGGCCCGTGTTTTGATCACATGTGTGATATGGTGTGAAGTGTGTGCCCAAGTACCCTCTTGCCACACACAACAACGGGAAAACAAAGCCAGGCATTTCCATAATTCAAAAGCAGACCCGCCGCTCCTTCATTGGTCCGACCTTCATGTGGCCTCTATGAGCCCCTGCGCATTCAGGCGTCCTTTCGTATTATACCCTAGTACAGTGTAACATGATGCCACACGTGTTGCACGTTTAAGCTTGGTTGCATGGTAACACTTGTGTTTTAACACGTGTTGTGTTCCACGCTTATGGCACATTTCCACCGGCAGTGCGCTTCGGCCCAGCACGCCTCAGCCCTGTCATGAGGGTGCGGTATAGCCCAGCTCAGTTACGGCTCGCGTTTCCACCACCGACAGTACCCTTATGGTAGGGCGGGGTTTAAGCCGGATGGCGATAGATAGTGACCTCATAGCAGCCCGTGACAGGGTAGCCTGCCACTAAATCAAAGGAAAGAGAAGAACGAAAAAACAAATAGCAACAATGTAGGTCGTCCAAGACGGACGTCAAACTTTTGAGCGACATTTTCTTCATTAAACAAAGCTTTCGCCATTGTCCAGAAATACCTTGCGGGTACTTACACAAGCCTTCACCTGTCCTGCGTGCTAACACTTGCATACTTACAAGTGTGTTGCACACTTACATTTTTAATGCAAATTTACAGAAGTGACACAACCTGTGTGTTGCACGCTAACTCTTACGTTGTGCGCTCAATCATGTGTGTGCCTCTCGCTGTCTCTCTCTCTCTGTCTCTGTCTCTCTGTCTCTGTCTCTCTGTCTGTCTGTCTCTGTCTCTCTGTCTGTCTGTCTCTCTCTCTCTCTGTCTCTCTGTCTCTGTCTCTCTGTCTCTGTCTGTCTCTCTCTCTGTCTGTCTGTCTGTCTGTCTCTCTCTCTCTCTGTCTCTGTCTCTCTGTCTCTCTCTCTCTCTCTCTTTGACAGAGGCGTCTGGTGAAGTCCCTGGAGGACCTGTGCTCCCAGTACGACCTGACGGTGCGCAGCTCCACGGGTGACATCATCCAGTTCATCTACGGCGGCGACGGCCTGGACCCCGCCGACATGGAGGGCAAGGACGAGCCGCTGGAGTTCAAGAGGGTGCTGGACAACGTCCGGGTGGGTGGGCCGACTCACACCCTATGAGCCTGCACACACGATGCCCTACACACGCACAAGCACACACCACCGAGCGGGATGTGACTTGATGGTGCATTTAACAATACTTGATGGTGTTGGCAGTGTTTGCTTGTTGTAAACACTTAAGTCATATTTCTTATTTATTCATGAATATGATAACATATTTTCAATTATTATTATCTGATATAATTATTATCTACAGCAATGATGATATTTCGTTATGATGATATAGAATATAATTATATTATTGTTATATAATTATTTTGTGTAATAATTATTGTACATATATTAGGGATAGTAAATAAATAGGTTGTCGACCAGACACAAACACCTAATCCAAATAATAGCTAAATGTGAACACCACAGGATCTGGCAAGCTTCCTTTTGACAAAGCAAGGGACATTTCAGCTTTATAGTTTTTTCATCACCACCCATAAAACAGAGGATCAACTGGCAAAAGATGTTATTGACAAACACACGGGAAGGCTGGCCATTGCAATTATTAAGAAACGGCGAGGTTCAACTACATGACAAATCGCTCTCTCACACACGTATAGACACACACATATATACACACACACTCACTCACTCACTCACTCACTCTCTCTCTTGCTCTGACACACATGCACTCACTCGCTCTCGCATGCTCCTCGCCTGTCACTTACTCCCTCTCTCCCTCACTTACTGCCCCTCCCTCCCTCTCTCTCTGTCTCTGTCTCCCCCTCTGTCTCCCCCTCTCCCCATCAGGCTGTGTTCACGTGTCCGGAGCAGCCAGCCCTCAGCAAGAACGAGCTGGCCCTGACCGCCGAGTCCATCATGAAGCGGGGAGACTTCTCCTTCTGCAGAGACAGCTTCCTGGAGGTAATCAGACCCGGGGGGGGGGGGCCTGAACACATGTCCATTATTATTATCGCACACACAATCCCCATTGAACCCATTGAACACCCCCCCCCCCCCCTCACAAGGCTCGAAATGACCGCCCTGTGTTACCTAAGGTTGATTCACGGCGGACATGAGGATCCGTCATTACTCCAATGTTCAACATGTCACAGCCTGCTGTGATGTTTGTTGCTGCCGGCAGTTTTGCCAAGCAGGTGGCCAGCGGCTGCCGAGAGGAACGTGTCTAGGCGAGATTTGATTTGACCCTTGCATTCGGTTATTTAGCAGCTGCTTCTTTCCAAAGACACCTGCAAGTTGTGCTGAGAGGAGATCAAGCCTTGGGTCCAAGTAACATAATTAAAAAAATAATGTCCAGCGCTACTGCAAGGACACCGCTCGATTTTTAATCCGAAGGATTAAAAATCTTGTTTCATTTTTCTTTGTGCAATTGGAATTAAACTGCTTCCTTAATTCCACATAATAGTTTTAAAACGACAGAAGGCTTTCACGTAGGATATGCACATTGAGAGTCTAGACGGCTTATTCCTTCGTTCATTGGCATCAGTGACTGAGTGACTGAGTTTGTTAGTGGACCTTGGAGTGCGGCGGAGTTAGAATATGAGCCTCATTTATTTGATCTCTGCCGTGGTCTACAGGAAGCCAGGAAAGTAAAAGTGAGAAACTTTTTTTTTTGCTCCATTTCGTTCTGCCAATCTGTATAACTTGGGAAGAATCAGGTTGGTCCCAGTTTGTTCAATCAACAAGTTACATAACGTCTCACTTGTGTCTGAAGAACTCGGACACGAGTGAGACATTAGCCGCGTTTACATGGACACATCTGTTCCGCATAGATTTCTATGTGGAACAGAAAACGATCATATATACGCCTCATTCGGAATACAATTATCTGTTCGGCATAGATTCTATGCCGAATAGAAAAGGTGGTGTAGTCCGTTTTAATCGCCATGTATACACTTATTCCGAATAGATTGGGGTTTAACTTAGAGCAGCCGCAGTAGTTGGCAATTTGTCCACTGAGCTCCGTCTGTACTTTTAAGCACACCGAACTTGACTGCTGTCAAGGAATGTGGATTTATTGCCTGATTCACGTCTTTGTTATCACTCCGTTAAAGTAGTCCGGTAAGCGTGTCCGGTTGTTAAGTGAAGGGACATGGGTGTTTATTAATGACGTGTTCGCGTATCGTAGTGTCCGCGCGCGTCCGAGATAACTGTAAATTAGTAGGCTACTACTAGTACTTTTGCAGGCTGAACGTTAAAATACTTCTTAACTTCGAGAGATGGCAGCTGCAGTAGTTCGCAATTGGACCTTCGAGGATTCCTGGTCACTAAATTCCCGAAAAGACCACTCTCTCCCACCAGTCTTGGCTGCGGACTCGCATCCAAATTCCTCTTGTTTGCGGCGGAGCTGGGGGTAAATATAAAGATCTGAAGAGAAATTGATGTTGCTGCGCTGTCCTGCTCCTTCTTAATTGAAGGAGCAGGCAGAGAAAAGCTCTCTCCTGCTGTGCTTTCATTAAAATCAAATTTAAAATCCCCGATAGTGATAAAACATCCATTATGTCGCCGCCGGTCCAGAGATGTGTCAGGTGTGCGCGAGAGACATAACGGACACCTTTGTGCCCTGTGACCCTGGTCTGTGAAAGGCGCTGTACAAATAAAGCTTACTTACTTACTTACTTACTTACTTTGTTACTGCCATGTATACAGTACATTCGGATCACATTTTAGGAACAGATCTATGCCGCATAGAAATCTATGCGGATCAGATGTGCCATGTAAACGCGGCTATTATGTAACTTGTTTATCAATGACTGAATGAATGAATTTGACCGTGCAAACCTTAAGAGCTGTCCGCTATGGCGACACATTAGTGCCATAATTCACTAATGTGATAAAAGATGCATTCGGGCGTATTATATTATTCCACAAGCGTAGATATTAACTGCGAGCGCGCAAATGATCTCTTGCGCGCGCAAATTACCTCAGCGCGCGCAAAACAGCCTCTCGCTCGCGCAAATTACCTTTAATTTTGGCACTATGTGGGAGGGAACCAAGGCAGGGCGGGCTTTCCTATGATTGGCCGTTTCTGAAGCGCGATATTTGATTGACAGCCCTCCTCAGCCCTCCTCTCATTCAATTCTGAATTGTACAGTAAATGGCTGAAACGATAGTTACTTATTGTAACTCTAGATTCTATGAGTATAGGCGCAGCCTTTTAAGGCTATCGCTATTGGGTTATCCCTAGGCGTGAGACGTAGCACTGAAAAATGTGTAATCCCCGACCACCAACAGCGTGGGCCTCAATTACGTCCGCGTGCGGCGTGCCTCAACGACGTCCGCATTTCGCTGATATAGTCGGGCGCCGGCGGACGTTCTGCTCCCAATAATCAGCTTTTCTTCAGCTATTTAAAGGACAATGAGGCCGACACTTAAAAGGCTGCGCCTATGCTCATAGAATCTGGAGTTACAAATACTGTTTCAGCCATTTACTGTACAATTCAGAATTGAATGTGAGGAGGGCTGTCAATCAAATATCGCGCTTCAGAAACGGCCAATCATAGGAAAGCCCGCCCTGCCTTGGTTCCCTCCCCCATAGTGCCAAAATTAAATTCGAGCGAGAGCGTAAAAACATCTTTCGCGAGAGGTTTTGCGCGCGCTGAGGTAATTTGCGCGCGCGAGAGGCTGTTTTGCGCGCGCAGAGATCATTTGCGCGCTCACAGTTAATATCTACGCGTGTGGAATAATATAATACGCCCGAATGCATCTTTTATCACATTAGTGAATTATGGCACTAATGTGTCGCCATAGTCCGCCCTCTGAGAGACAGTTTACCGCTGATGTCTCAATTTGCCCGGTAACTGCTGCTGGTTATATTCTCCCCAGTAGACATGTGGTTATTTGTTAGTGTTAACCAAATGCTTCAAAATGCTTCAAATTTATGTTCCCGTTTTTTTTAATACAATGTTCAAGGTCATCGGTTAAGCTCTGGCCAAGACATGGCCAGGTGCCTCTTTTGCAAAATATTTTTTTCATCTCAATAAGAGCAACCTGGCCCAATAAACACTAAATATCTCTGTTTATTGAGTTTCTTGGCTCTAACCACAGCACTTTCCTCTGTAAAGGAGTTAAACAACACAGGCTCAGAGAAGTTCCTGGAGGTATAGTGAATTCAGCATGCCCCGGCCTTGGGTGTTAATCTATAGACAGGTGGGAAACAGAGTACCTCGCTTTTTGTCAATTCAAGCTGGCTGACAAACAACGCATTAATGCTCACTGACTCAATTCATCTGGGACACTCTTTATTATTTATGCTGAAGCCAAGGCAGCCTCTGAAAATACAAAAATACTAAATTTCCGTCTTTACATGAGTGGGTTTCCCTTAATGTTTATCATAGTTATTCATATGTATTTATGATAATTGCATATGAATAACCACTTTGATTATGATCTAGTAATCATTGTGTGGGCAGGTTAATAAATTACCTGTTTAAAGGTAAGCTACTACAAGCTAGTAATGCATGGGCAGAGCGTACAGTTTCAGGCACACATTGAATAAATAATGTCAAGTAAAAAGTCAAATCTAGTATGCGTTTGTTTGTTAACCGAGGGGATAGGTATGCAAGTTATGGTCTTCCCTTGGCAAGGACCAGGAGTTGTTTACCATGTCCTGATGCATAATATCCCAGAATTTAAAGCGAGGGTACTCTGTCATGCCACTGTGTATTAACTAAGTATGTATGTAAGTAGGCATGCAATCTTTTCAGAGAGTGGCATTTTTGACTGATCGATTCTGTCGTTGCTGTGGTTCTTTCCCAAGGCTCAACGTTTGAGCTGACCCATTTGACTGAACTAATTACACTCGTCCATGTGTGTGTCAAAGATTACATTGCAAACGATGGTCCCTCCAGAGTGGTGTGTGTGTGTGTGCGTTTGTGCAAGTGTGTGTCTGCCGACTGCCGATATAGTTTATTCTCCCTGGAACTTCTAACAAGTGCATGAGTGGGATGTCAGCTCCCCTCGGAAATTGCAATTATAGGAGTCTTTTCACATGGCTCCCCACTTATAACACACTGACCCCCGTTGTTCTCCTGCCCACAGGAGATAAGGAAGTTCATCCACAGCATGTCAGAGAGGATCAAGAAGACCAGAGACAAATATGGCATCAATGATAACGGTACCACCGAGGTACCTACCGTGAACAATATCAAATTATGGACAACAGTGGCTATTTTTCTTATGCATGCAGCCCACGAATCCCCCAACCTCTCTCGCGCTCTCTCCTAATCTCTTTTTGCTCATCCTTTTCTGCCTTTTCTCTCTTTCGCTCCCTCTTTTGTGTTTCTTTCATTGTATGTTTCGTTATCTTTGCATATTTCTTTCTCCTTTTTCCCTATTTTTTTGTTCTTCCTCTTTCTTGCTTGTATATATATTTTTATCTATTCTCTCTCTCTCTCTCTCTCTCGCTCTCGCTCTCGCTCTCGTTCTCTCTCTCTCTCTCTCTCTCGCACTCGCTCTCTCTTTCTTTCTCCCCCCCCCCCCCCCCCCCATATGCAGCCAAAAGTCCTCTACCAGCTTGACCGCATCACGCCCACCCAGTTGGAGAAGTTCCTGGAGACCTGCAGGGACAAGTACATGAGGTACTGCTTCTTTGACTGCCCTACACCGTTGCCCTTAGAGACTAGGGATGGGCAAAATGATTATTTTCCGGGAACTAGTTCTTTCAGTTCAGTTCACTATAACGATTTGTTTGATTCGTTCGTTTTGATTCGTTCGTTACGTCAGATTACGTCATTTGACAGGGAATCTCACAGGTGTCTGCCCCCCCCGCGAGACGGCCCTGAGCATAATTTCAGCGACTTCTAGGCTCTACCCCCCGTGAAAATCGACAAGATATACTATATAGTATAACCAAACGTCCCACCAATATATATACCACTTGCTTACTCTCTATATGTCATTCATGGTTTTATATTTATAATTTTATTTTACTTTACATGCGTTTATCCAATAAACAGATGGAGGTCAAGTCTATTTTCGGAAATGTAGGGGGATATGAGTGGCCCCACGTCGAATGGTATGACCCAAGATACGCCAGACAGAAAGCGCACAAATTCGACGGTACCGCCTTGTCATTGGTTTACCCAGGTGCCCGGGCAACACCATTGCTACCTCTCATTGGCTGAATCTTTGAGAACGTTGTAGACTCAATCAATATAAGTCGCGGGGAGACGAAGCTCTGTTCGTTTGTATATTTTATTTACGTGACCATATTTTTGTTTTATGTTAAAAAAAAAGAATCAAAGAACCAGTTCTTCTTGTTTTGGGGAACCAGTTCTTGTCGTTCACGTTCGGGATTCGTTCGTTGTGTACGAATCGGTCGCGACCGACTCATCCCTATTGGAGACCATGGAGTAACGAATCAGCTTTATTCCTATATGCACATCAAAGGGTTTATCCGGTCCTAGGCCTGGGTAAATCCCATTAGTTTCACCCCAGATAGTCAGAAGTACAGTTTGGTGACGTAGGGGCCCAAGGTCCCTCGCGCCCCCCCCCCCCCCCCCCCCCCCCCCCCCCCCCCCCCCCCACATGACCACTCAGACCTACTCCCCTGAATCTCTGAACAACACGGCGTCCGACCCTGAGGTGCTTCCCGTCCGTCCCCGCAGGGCGCAGATGGAGCCGGGCTCGGCCGTGGGGGCGGTGTGCGCCCAGAGCATAGGGGAGCCGGGCACCCAGATGACCCTGAAGACCTTCCACTTCGCCGGGGTGGCCTCCATGAACATCACGCTGGGGGTGCCGCGCATCAAGGAGATCATCAACGCGTCCAAGAACATCAGGTGCCTTTCTCCGCTCACGTCTTCTCCGCTCCTCACGCTTGGGTTTTCGTCTCCCGGGAGAGGCCGTGGTGTCGTAGACTGCAGCGCGCATCAAGAAGAAACGCTGCAGGCGTTCTTTTTGGTGCCTTGAATAAATACGTGTGATGTGTGACTTCAAATTCAAACCGTGAAGGCGTTAAAGTAGGGCAAGAGAAGTAGGGTAAGCTCTTTTATGTTGGTGGAAAGCGTAATTGCTACGCCTGCATCCATCTATATGTGTGTGTGTTTGTGTTTTTATAGGTATAAATATATATTTATATATTAGGGCTGTCAAGCGATTACAATTTGTAATTGCGACTAATCGCTTAGTATTGCTGAGTTATGCACGATTTATCGCATTTTTTAAATTATATTTAAAATCCATTCCAATCTAAATTAAATGAGATTATCGAAGACCAAGTGATCTTCAGTGAGTTTTATTGACTCACTCAGTGTGTATGTTGAATATGAAACTCACGGAGCACCACCGATTTGGGAATTGTAAACAGGCAGTTAATTAGGACAATTTTAAACAGTTGCTTAATAAAGTAAGTGGAACTAAAAACAAAAAAAATGCTGATTTGAATGTTGATCTGTGGGCAAAACATTTGATAATGTGCGTGAAGGCGTTAATTGAATTCTAATAACATTGCGTTAACGCGTTTTTATTGCGCCTATTTAAACAGCCCTAATATATATATATATATATATATATATATATATATATATTAGTGGTGGGCCGTTATCGGCGTTAACGGCTGCGTCAACGCAAAACTTTTATCGCGCGATAAAAAAAATATCGCCGTTAATCTATTTTCAAACACTTCCTTGTTCGGACCCATCACGTGACTGAACTAACCAATCAGAAGCTAGAATTTAGACTGAGGTAAACGTGAGGGAATCAGAGAGGCAGATTCAACAGAATATCCTGACTGTGTTAAATATGTAAACATGTAAATATATAATAATTGTGTAGCAAAAATATGTAAATGATTAACTGACTAAAAATTGTAAGTACATTTCTAGCAAATTAACTCCAATATAAATTATATACATTTATTCTACAACTTTCAAATATTGAACTTCTAAACCTTACATTATTATGGATTATTACACGGCTCTTCTCAATGCTGTAGACTGCTCCATTCACTTGCATGTGCCTTCCCAAAGTTCAGCTGTCAATTATTTTTGTTTATGCTCCGTTGACTTGCATGGGCACTTCACAACTTCCGGCGGTGAATTATATTTGATAATTCATCGTTGCCCAGTATAATTGACAGTTGTCAAGGTAAACGAAAGGATTTTTTGCCGTTTGCCATTTTAATCTAGATTAATCTAGATAAAAAAAATGTATCTATGCCCACCACTAATATATATCTATATATATACATACTAAAAGTCCTCAGTTTGTTAATCTAATACACAGCGGGAGCCACTCTATCGCGCAACGCTCTGCTTTCGATCGGACAAAAGGGCAAGGCACAAACAGCATCACTGTACACTTCAATGTCCCAGTGGCGGTGAAATAGGCCGAGGTGCAACTCTCTCTATTTGTAACACTTGACCTGGACATCGCACCACCGTCCGACCCCTTTCGTCAGGTGTTGCGTATATCTCACCTCTCCCTTACGGTTTGCTGGCTGCCCAGCAACCCCTGTGACAGTTGAGGCATGGACATCAAGCTAATGGAGATGTAGGGAAATTCCAGAAGCTGGTTGCCGAAGCCGTTGGCAACAATCTAGAGAGGCCGCTTCATCAACAGAAGGAAGGATCGATAGCCACAAGCCGCAGGCGGAAAAGGAAAAAAAATGAGAAAAATGTGTTGCACTAATGCTGTGTTTGCCACCGCTTCTGTTGGCTAAGGGCTAAACATCAGACGTGTTCAACGAATTGGAACGGGGCCACTCACAGCACTTTACAATGATTGCAAATATTCTGAAATCCGGGTATTTATTTGATAGTAGGGTATTAAAATCTCAATTTAGTACAATTTAGTGCTTTTTGTTTCGCTTTGGATGGTCAAACATTATAAGAATATTCCGGTTGTCCTTTGACAACAGCCGTCCAGTGTGAGGATACGCAAGCTATTAACCCCCCCCCCCGGCAATCGGAGCGTTAATCCTTTTAAAAAATCATTTTTTTTAATGATATTGTCTTGAGCAGCTATTTCAATGTTCAAACGACACCAAAAATCCCTACCTACTATTAATAACATAGTGATTATTCATTCAGTAGATTTTAATAGAGCAGGTAGCGATGGTTTTCCTTTCATGGCGATCTGTCCCCCACAGCAGCGCCTTTGTGATTTATCACTGGGCAATCAGCACTAGTCCTGCTGTCAGATTTATTCAAAACATTGCACAATGATCCAACCATCTATTCAGTGATTATGAATATTTCGGACCACATCTCTTGAGCCGCTGCCTACCAGAGAGATGAGATGAAAAATAAATACCTCAGAAAAAACTCATTAAAACGAAAGTAGAGGACACAGTTCTTTGGGATTATATGACTATTTCTCAGACACAGCCTTCGTTCTGATGCTAGCCCCCCCCCCCAGCCAAGGATTTCATAACGCTTTGAGATGAACTTGTTAAGAAAACCGAAGCAGGCTCCCAACACATTTAAATATGTAGGGAGCATTTTCTTCCTTTTTTGTCAAAAAATGTATTGTTTTGCCGTAGTTGTGTGCCAATATGACGTCCTTCTGCAAATGATTTGGTTAATCCGACCCATTTGACAGCCAAACCTTCTGGAAAATATCGTCATTTAAAAGCATCACAAATTGGACCCATTAGGCGGCTGTATTGCGTGATTCTGGTCTGAAAATACCATATAGTATAATCCTTCAGCTCCATAGACCTAAACCCCACTGCTCCAGCTGCCCCCGTGGAGCGTGCCCTGCCACGGTCCCCCGGGCGGGACCCTTGAAGACCATAGCGAGTGAATTGCAAAATAGTGTCAATGTGTGCTTCCCTGCAGAAGCTAATGGACATGATTTGCATAAAGAGCACCGTTAACTGCATCCCGGTGGGCCGAGGAACCCAACCGTACCGCCTGAACGGCTCAATGGTGGCGGCCCCTGCTGTGATTGGGATGGTTCTGATCGGTAGGAAGGTTGAAGTTAGTGAGCGAGCTATATGCCACGCGCCTGCAGAATGGCTGCTGAAGGTCATCTCATTCAGACTAGAGACAGGAAGAGAGGGTTGAGGAAAACGCTTAACTGAATAACATCAAATTGGAAATTGGAATCGCAGTGTCTGTTCACTGTGAGGTTGTGGTAGTATCTATTTCTTTGGTTACCTACTTCTGAACAAACTTTGTTCGCTCTTTATTTCAACCTTTTTGTGGCTTCCGGAGTTGTTGTTGCTGTATTACAGGATCACAGTCGGCAGGGATTAAATGGTAAATGGACTGGATGACACTCAAACTTTTCTAACAAGTGGCACTTTCCAATTATTGCTTAACATTCACAGCTTCATGCTCACATTCACACACCCATGGCGGAGTCAGCCATGCAAGCTATGCAACCTAACTGCTACCGTCGGTAGCAGTTAGGTTATACTTGGGTGTCTTGCAGCGGCGCCGGAATTAATTTCAAAGTGGTGGTGCAAAATCCAACTAATCAGGCGATTTCTCCCTAGGGCTAGAATTTATTATGGTGCGTCTAAATGCGAAAAAAAGTACCAAAACAGATCAGCAGAACCTGCTTACTAAACTAGGGTGCCCACATTCCCTGAAACTTCCAGACACATGGCAAACTGACAAATTAGACATACTGTATATTTTTGTACGGAATCTCCCTGCTTCTGAAATACGCAAACATCTCCGCCCAGCGCTCGTCTGCTGGTTTCCCATCAGCATTCCAATGTGCGTCCATCCCTGTTGCGTATACCATCACGAATGCTTTTCTATATGGCAGAGGTCTTCCAGGAAACGTACGCAGACGTATGTATTGCACGGTTTTGCTGTGCGTGCCATGTAAAGTTTTGTTTTGATTTCGAGCTGGTTTGCTAAAGAGGCTAATGTAGCTAACAATAACCATCACTAGCCAATGAGTGTTCCTCCCCGACTCTTGGTGTAGCGATGCCCACAGAGACAAATGGGAATGCTATAAGTGCTACAAGCCAGGAGATCACGTCACGAGCAACTTGTGCGGGTGGTGTATGATGCACCTCGAACACACCATCAGATCCAGCTGGGGGGTGGGGTCGGCATTGAGCAAGGTAGGGTGTCGCTGTGTGTCCCAGTTGTAGGACATGCATGGCCACAGATGGGCACACAACTTCTGATGAACGAAAAGTAGTGCAGTATAAATTATTTATTTATTTCTAGATTTATATATTTAATGGAAAATAAATATTTAATGTATGCGGACGCTCCCCTTTTTTAATAATTCAAAGTTCCTTTATGTTTTCCGCTCAGTTGTGTGAACTGTTGCGAATACGATTGCTGCGTTATACCTCCATGCCTTCTTTCAGAGAAGGAATGGTGCTGTGGATTTGTGAATGTGTTGCTCTGTAAAACGGGTAAATATGTATAGTGAAGGCCTAATAGTGATTCATCAATATATATTTTAACCTAGTATAAATGGCTGTGTCCGTGACAGCAGATCATTTGATGGACCTTGGTGATATTATTGATCCAGCCCCCCAAGTCGTATTGACGTCTGCGCTCTTGCGCACGTTTTGTCGCATGGCTCGGCCCACCTCTGTGGACAAAGGTGCCTGGAGTCTGACCCTCTGGGGGCGTGTGGTACCTCAAGCCACACGGGTGTTAGCCTGGTCCATCTTCACGCCCCTGGAAAACATGGCTGTATATACTCAGGCTGCTCGATTATGGAAAAACCATAATCACGATTATTTTGGTCAATTTTGGAATCACGATTATTGAAATTATTATTTTTTTTGAAAACATCAGCATTTCTCCTCCAAAAAACACTTTGTAACTGAGACCTCTGAAATGTAGCCTTAAATAAAATACACAAAATGTTCAAATCTTAAATAATGTACAAATATGTATCCAGCTGTTCTGCAATTTATATAAAACATTGAATTAATAAAATGATTATACAAAAATAAATAATATTAATCTAAAATCGAAATTACGATCAAAATTTTGATTAATCGCCCAGCCCTAGTATAAAGTGTATAAATAGTACCATTCTGATAGGCCTTCATGCTGTGAGTGTTTCTCATGTATCTACATGCTGAATCATTACCGTTTCACCCACAGCACCCCCATCATCACGGCCCATTTGGACGTGGATGATGACGCCGATTTTGGCCGCTTGGTGAAAGGGAGGATCGAGAAAACGCTACTTGGAGAGGTATGCATATCAGTCACTGTGTTTTCCTCTAGACTGGAATCGCTTGCATCGTAGCCGGTTCATCCCGTCGGAAATCGACGGATATTATTGTAATAATTATTTTTTTATTTAAAAAAAGTTAGGATTAAGACAGTTTTGTTTTAATTTTGTTTTTTGAATGTTTTTTTGATTTTTGATTTTGTTATGATTTTTGTTATTAGGTGGTTTTAAAATCAACATTGGTCGCGGTGGGGGGGGGAGAAAACAAATGACCACAATCACACTTTTATTTATCCCCAGATATCCGAATACATCGAGGAGGTCTTCCTGCCTGACGACTGTTTTATTCTGGTCAAGTTGTCCCTGGAGAGGATTCGGCTTCTGCGGCTGGAGGTACCATCTGTCCCAACACTCTTTCTTCAGGGCTGCATCAAAGAACGTATTTAGGCATTGGTTGGAGGTGGAATGGATGCTGGCAGCCTGTCTGTTCTTGCAAGGACACCACCGGTCTGGGGGATAAAAGCGTCGGGATCATCTCTCCTGGCTTGAAAACATCCGTTACCGATCAATATTGTTTGTTCAAAACCCTTTGTTGTGCCAATCGCACCCAAGACCATTTTGACAGCTCCTCTTGTAGCTATTGGTCCTTGCGATGTTAAATTCTCTGTACTGACCGACACACATTGAATTCCATTAAGCGAATGTGCAATATTGGCCTTGTTTGCACTCGCCCAGATGTCATTAATAAGCTCTGATGTAGCGGGGAAGGGTTGTGCTGTCTTTCACCCGACGTAGGGGGTCTCAGGTTGTGGTGTCTTTCACCTGACCTAGCGATGACGAGTTGTGGTGACTTTCACCTTACGTAGGGGGGAAGGGTTGTAGTGTCTTTTACCTGACAGCAGGGATCAAGTTGTGCTGTTTTTCTCCAGACATAGTGATGATGGGTGGTGCTTTCTTTCACCTGACATAGCGATGATGGGTTGTAGTGTCTTTCAGCTGACGTAGCAGGGATCAAGTTGTGGTGTCTTTCCCCTGACGGAGGGATGATGGGTTGTGGTGTCTTTCTCCTGACCTAGCTGAACGGGTGGTGGTGTCTTTCTCCTGACCTAGCTGAACGGGTGGTGGTGTCTTCCCCTCAGGTGAACGCGGAGACGGTGCGCTACTCCATCTGCATGTCCAAGCTGCGGGTGAAGCCGGGGGACATCGCCGTGCACGGCGAGGCGGTGGTGTGCGTCTCGCCGCAGACGAACAGCAAGAGCTCCATGTACTACGTCCTGCAGACGCTGAAGGAGGAGCTCCCCAAGGTGAGGGGCTGCTCTCCTCACTCACTCACTCACTCACTCACTCACTCACTCACTCACTCACTCTAAACCTCTCTCTCTCTGTATGTCTCTGTGTGTCTCTCTCTCTCTCTCTACCTCTCCCTCTCTCTCTCTCCCTCCACCTCCACCTTTCCATCTTGTTCTAAATCTCTGAAAACTCTTTCTCTCTACATCTCTCTCGTTCTCTTTCTCTACATCTCTCGCTCTCTCTCTCTACATCTCTACCTCTCTGTATCCCTATTTAAAACTGCATATTTGATATAACGTGGTCGTCTTGGTTCCAAAACGATGATCACGTTAAATCGCAATTTTCCCTCGCTGAAGCCTTTGCGTTCTCACCATGCACGCTCATGTTGACTGCTCAGTAAATGACTGGAATCAGCAGCTGTAGGAGGAGGAGAGGGGACCTATGAAGTCTGTGATCTAATTAGTCATGGACCACTCGCCTCATGTGGAGCCAGAGAGCCAGAAGCCTCCCTGAAGAAATAATAATATTCACTGCACACACCGCACCCGTTGGCAAGCTTGCTAGAAAACTTTTGATTCTAATTTCCAGACGGAAAGAAACTGCCAAGGGCTTTTTGTACGGGCTTTATCCGGTAATTGGCTGATATCCGTGACGAATCTTCTGCCAAGAAGATTCTGCTTCTCCTGGCGAAGGGCGTCGCAGATCTACACATCGATCCAGACACGGATGTGTCTGGAAGTTGTTGGGCAATTTTGTAGAGAAATCATTACTCCAACGGCGGACTGCATTATGTTCGAATTCACGGCATGTCGATCCGTGTTATTTCGCTGTTTTAGCATATATGTATTTCTCTCTGTCTCTCTGTCTCTACATCTCTGTCTCTACATCGGTCTCTACATCTCTCTGTCTCTACATCTCTCTGTCTCTACATCTGTCTCTACATCTGTCACTCTACATCTCTACATCTCTCTGTCTCTACATCTCTGTCTCCACATCGCTCTCTACATCTACCGTCTCTACATCTGTCTCTACATCTCTACATCTCTCTGTCTCTACATCTCTCTGTCTCTACATCTGTCTCTACATCTATCCGTCTCTACATCGGTCTCTACATCTCTCTGTCTCTACATCGGTCTCTACATCTCTCAGTCTCTACATCTCTCTGTCTCTACATCTCTCTGTCTCTACATCTGTCTCTACATCTCTACATCTCTCTGTCTCTACATCTCTCTGTCTCTACATCTCTCCGTCTCTACATCGGTCTCTACATCTCTACATCCGTCTGTCTCTACATCGGTCTCTACATCTCTCTGTCTCTACATCGGTCTCTACATCTCTCTGTCTCTACATCGGTCTCTACATCTCTACATCCGTCTGTCTCTACATCTGTCTCTACATCCGTCTGTCTCTACATCGGTCTCTACATCTCTCTGTCTCTACATCTGTCTCTACATCGGTCTCTACATCTCTACATCCGTCTGTCTCTACATCTGTCTCTACATCCGTCTGTCTCTACATCGGTCTCTACATCTCTCTGTCTCTACATCGGTCTCTACATCTCTCTGTCTCTACATCGGTCTCTACATCTCTCTGTCTCTACATCGGTCTCTACATCTCTACATCTCTCTGTCTCTACATCTCTCTCTCCACCACCTGGTATATAACTGAATTTTCCCCCTCTTCCATGTGGACGTGAAGGTGGTGGTCCAGGGAATCCCGGAGGTGTCCCGAGCCGTCATTCACATCGACGAGCAGAGCGGCAAGAACAAGTACAAGCTCCTGGTGGAGGGGGATAACCTGAGGGCCGTCATGGCAACCCACGGGGTCAAAGGCAGCCGGACCACTTCCAACAACACCTTCGAGGTAGGAGAAGCAGGGGGAAAGGCAGAGAGTTAGGAGAGGGGGGGGGGGGAGAGTTATAAAGGGGGGGAAGGGCGAGAGTTAGGAGAGAGGGGGGGAAGGGAGAAAGTTATGAATGGGGGGAGGAAGAGTTATGAAAGGGGGGGGAAGGGAGAGAGTTAGGAGAGGGGGGGGAGGAGGGAGAGAGTTATGAATGGGGGGAGGAAGAGAGTTATGAAGGGGGGGAAGGGAGAAAGTTATGAAAGGGGGGAGGCAGAGAGTTATGAAAGGGGGGGGGAGAGGGAGAGAGTAAGGAGAGGGGGGGGAGGAGGGAGAGAGTTATAAAGGGGGGGAAGGGCGAGAGTTAGGAGAGGGGGGGAAGGGCGAGAGTTAGGAGAGGGGGGGAACATGAGAGTTATGAAAGGGGGGGAAGGGAGAGAGTTAGGAGAGGGTGGGGGAGAAGGGAGAGAGTTAGGAGAGGGAGGGGGTGGAAGGGAGTGCTTTGATGCGAGCAAAAATAAGTACGTCAGTTGTTGATCCTTAACATTAATGGTGTTCCCGCTGCGCCCCCAGGTGGAGAAGACCCTGGGCATCGAGGCGGCCCGCTCCACCATCATCAACGAGATCCAGTACACCATGTCCAACCACGGCATGAGCATCGACCGGCGCCACGTCATGCTGCTGGCCGACCTCATGTCCTACAAGGTGAACACCCACCCCCCACCACATGTTTGGATGGGATGGCCCAGTGGTGGACTTATGAAGATCCAGTGAACCCAAAACCACTGTTTCATTTATTTAAACGTGGTCAATGTCTTATATGATCGTCAACATACTGATCTTTGCCATTTTATAACTCTAACTGAAATAAGTCTCCAATCTAGAGAAAAAAGGGGTAAAAAACAAATTTTCACATTCAACACTATGTGATTGTTATGGCGCGTTTCCACTGCAGGGTGCGGAACGGATCGGATCGCAAAGGTGCGGATCGGGTCGCGTTTCCACCGCCAAAAGTGGGCGTGACCCGGACAGTTTTGGCCTCGTTTTCAGGACTCCTCCGTTGGGGTACTGAAAACGAGACCAGACGCCTGAAAGGGTCCCGGGAAATTCTAGCTACACACCCCCTCCGTTGATTGGTCGACAGAATCATCACTTCCGGGTGACGCGGGGATAAAAACAAACAAACAGTAGCCTCGAGGTATTATTCTTTACAATTAACATGTCGCGTAAAACGCTTGCTTGGGCGAACAAGGAGGTGGAGACGTTCGTCTGCATTCTTGGGGAGAAAGACGTTGTTTACGATGTTTACGTAGCTGCCGCGGCGATCGACATCCGGCCTACCACAAAGGGTACTCTCGGCAGTGGAAACGCGACCTCGGAACTGAGCTGGGCTATACCGCCCCCTCCCTACCGCACCATTGCGATCCGATCCGTTCCGCACCCTGCAGTGGAAACGCGGCATTAGACTCTGCTGCGAACGCAGATGGCGTTCTTTTCGTGACTTCAGACTACCTTTTCTATTATACCACTCACAGCAGTTACACAACGAGGGTACTAAAAGTGTATTCAAGTTGGCATCGGTCCATCCATGGGGATAACACTCTTTCCTCTTTCCTAAAACTCGCCCAAAATAAAACATTTTTAATTACATGGTGTTTAAAATCCATCTGAATCACTGGGTTCACTGGCTCTTTGAACACCCCGTCTTTACAGTAGGCACGTTGGGTGGCTACAATGACCCTTGCTTGGCCCTCTCTTGGCTTCGTGTCCCTCTGGCTTCCCCCAAAAAAATGTGAGGGGGAAGATCATTTTTTTATATAATAGTTGTATTGTTGTCGTCGTAATCCCCATGCTGTTATTTTATTAGATTTTAAGAAACATCAGATTGATCTGAACCACATGCGAGACTGAGCTGATCCGCCGCTACCATGGTTACTCTTTGTCCTCGCTTTTCCCAGGGGGAGATCCTGGGCATCACCAGGTTCGGATTGGCCAAGATGAAGGAGAGCGTCCTGATGCTGGCGTCGTTCGAGAAGACGGCCGATCACCTGTTCGACGCCGCCTACTTCGGACAAAAGGACTCCGTTTGTGGTACATCGATGGCGTCTTACACAAGCAAACATTCCCCCGGCCTACCCTCCGTTCAGACGAGTAACCATGGCTGAACGTAAACACCTTTTGTGTCTTGTGTATCACAGGGGTGTCGGAGTGCATCATCATGGGAATCCCCATGAACATCGGAACGGGCCTGTTCAAGCTTCTACACAAGGCGGACAAAGTCCCCACGCCGCCCAAGAGACAGCTGCTGTTCGACCACAAAGACTTTCATGTCCCCCTGATAACGTAGCAGGCTCCCTCGGGGGCCCTCTCGTTTCTTCTTTGTGTGTCTTTCTTCCGTTTGAGGTGGGTAGTGATGGGCCTTCCACCAAGAGCAATAGTGTTTTTCTTTTGTGCAGCAGGTTTGGGAGCGTGTGTTTGTGTGTGTGCCAACCATAACAACATAAAACAACAAGAAAACCATGTTGTCGTTTTCTCTCCAGTGATGCCTTTTTGACCTTTATGGACAATCTTTGGTTTACACCTTTTTTCTTTGGTGTACTTGAATATAAAAAAGTCGAGTCATGCGTGTGGTACCTCAAATGGAGGTAGAAATCGTCTACATTTCTACGACTTGTATGGATGTTAGTTTTTGCTAGTGCCAGGCTGCAAACATGTTTTTCACGTTTTTTCCTGAAGCCAGTTGCTTAGCATTTCAAAGTTGAAAGTTGTTTTAAGGAATAACACACCTTGATGCCAACATGCTGCAGCGATGTAAAGTGTGTTCATGATCCAAGGCGGTATCTTCTTCCTTATGTGGTGGATCTGTGCTGTGGTATGCCTTCTCTAACGCTGAGAACAAAGAACAATACGTGCAGTCTCAGTCCACGCATTCTGTTTAGCACTTGATCATACTGTTCTGTTTATCAAGGCTGCTGGGGATTCTACCAACATTCACTGGAGAAATATAAAAGTGCTTGCACAATAGACCGTTCAAATACAGGGTTGGAATTGTAGTTGGATCCATTGTATATATACCCTCTGTAAATAAAATATTTAAAAAATGAAAGTTCAATTGTGTTTTTGTGAGAACTTGAAAGTGGGTTCAAATAGATCTCTGGGCCCAAAAAATGTTTTTGAAATCAAGAAAAGAGAGGGGATAAACAGTAAAACGGACAGTTGGAATTTGCCAAGTTGGCCGCCACTCTCTTTTGTGTTGGGAAACTAAAAGAAAATGGTGACAAAAAGTGACCTTTAAAAAATGTGATATCAAATTATGTCATACCACTTCAAACACATAGCTGTGATCCTTCTCTCTTATCGAAGAGAAATGGTATGCTGCACATTCGGCTCTAAAAGGCCCCTGCCCTGTTACAATAACGTGCAGTGAGTTTTGAGCCATAACATACTACCGGACACGCAACCAGAGGGGAGTATCACGCACTTTTGCAGGAGTTGCGTCTGGATCCTGCCATAACTGATCCCTGATCCCTGCTCTCTTTCTTTCCTTTGTCTCTCTCTCATATATACTTTAGGGTGCCACTTTGACTTACTGTGTTATAATTTGGTGTGTTTTAGTTAGTGTAAATAAGATGATGCATATATTTTGTACTCTTCCTGTTCTGTGTTCTTGCAGAATTAGTCATTTCAGAGGAGATTTGACCTAGCTGCAATCCTTCCATTGTGCCCAAATACAAATGCAAAACAAAGTAATCTGCCTTGTTTTTTTGAGTGAACGTTTTGTGTGTAAGCGCCTAATCATGAGGATCTAATTGTTTTTTATTTTCCACTCCTGATTTACATGTGGTTCAGGCCATTCAAAGATCACAAGGTTATTTTGGGCTATTATATAAAAGATAAAAATTATGATTGTACCTAATCGTCTCATTGGTATTTGTATAAACAATTTACACATTTGTATAAAGAAATTTTCATTAAACACTGAAAATACAACTCTAGCAGTGTTTCTTTGACGAGCACTTTCACTTCATGATGGGAATTGTGGCACTGTAGCCATCTGTCCAAAGATGAAAGTCTCTAAGTATAATGAAAGAGCGTATCAGTTTTTTAACATGTTTACTCTCTTCCAAGTAGAATACTGCGCTTTATTTTAATTGTTGAAACGGCATGATCTGCGGATAGATCCTCTGGTATGTTGTGTGCCTCCGCATGACGTATAAATATTCATGGTGGGCTGCCATGGCCAAAAATGCCAGGGCCATTTTTTGGTCCCAGTCCAGCCCGTGCTTTATGGCGCGTTTCCACCGGCGGCTGTCGGTCGGTTTGGTATATAAAGGTTAGGCACGGTTCAGTTCCATCGGCAAAAGTTGCCGGGGTCCGGACTGAGCCGAACACTTCTCGCCGTACTCCTCCGTTGGGGTACTGTGACGTCTGAAAGGGTGCCAACAAGTTCAAGCTACACACGCCATCCGTTGATCGGTCGACAGAATTGTCACTTCCGTGCGATAGGGGGATGATAACCAACAAACACAGTAGGCCTACCAGCAAGTATTTCTTGAATTTATTTTCCACAACGGTGAATGCTTTGTTTATTGAAGAAAATTGCGCAAAAAAGTTTGACGTCGTTCTTTGACGCCCTACATTGTTGCTCTTTATTCATTGTGGCGCATGCTTCTTTTTCCTTGGATCTTTCAGCAGGCTACACTGTGTCGGGCGCCGCATTCACACTACATGCGTTCATCGATGGATGGGAGCTTTTTGACATATCCATGTGTTTTCCCGGGTTGTATAACAAAGACGGTTTCTTTGGACATGCAACTTGCGTATATTTTCATAATAGGATCTGAATAGCCAACGGATCCGTCGCTGCCTGAAAAGTTGTCAAATTCTAAACTTTTGACGCAGACCATGGAGCTGAAAGGACGGAGGTAGTTGAATGCTACATGCGTCCATCAACGGATGACCGAGGTGTGATGAATCGGGGACTAGTCTTGGTAGACGCATGCAACAACAGTTGACACAACAAACAACAGTTGAAACTATCCAGATTTTTCCCGCTTCTTCCTACTTGCTATTGCAAAATGGATCCAGGAAACGCGTGGAGTTTATTTGCATAACTGTGATCTGATTGGCCAACGGATCCGCCGCTGCCTGAAAAGTTTAACATTCCTCAACTTTTTGACGCAGGTCAGAGTCTAATGAACGGACAGTCCTACAATGCATTTCGCGAGCACCCCATGCAAAGTCAATGAGATCCGTCGACGGAAGGAGGTAGTGTGAACAAGCCCTTGCCCACTGCATCCCTCCGTCAACGGACGACGGAAGGCGTGTCTGATGGATAGGGGAGTGGTATTTGCAGACGGAGCCACGATCTGATTGGCTGACGTATCCGTTGCAGCCTGAAAAGTGAAAATTTTCAACTTCTGAACGCAAGAGACGGAGCCGACGGAACGGACGGACCCACAATGCATTTCGGGATCGCCCCATGCAAAGTCAATGAGATCCGTCAACGGACGGACGCAGTGGGCAAGGGCCTCACCTTCACTACTGGGCAAAGGCAAGCTGGGCCGAAGCGCAGCCGCCTGTGGGAACGCGCCATAAGTGACGTAACATGTTAGAGTGTCATAGATCAGCCTAGCAGTTGGTGCAGTCAGAAGGCTAGTCGATTTATTCAGCGTACATTTGGGTAGACACTCAAACTTGGGACGTCACCAAGGCACAGGGCGGGACAGATTTTCAAACGGCTTGTAGTGGCCAATCAAACTCACTCCCACTGGTAAAATAGGGGCCCTTTAATTCAGAAGCCGACACAGACTTCAAGAGACGATGTCCGTGCTGTCAATCAAACCAAAAGGTCAAAACATGGATCGCCCATGACTGTAAACCTTTGAAAGGTAACCTCGCTGGAAAAGCTTTCCTGCGCTTTTGAAATGCTACTCACATCAAACATGACCAAACACACATGGCCTTCGACACAATGATCGGTTGAAAGAGGAGCAAGGAGCGTGTAATAAGGATGAGGCGTATTCAGGGTTGTATTCCACGCAGTCCCTTCACTGCAAAAAATTGCAGTGTGGAGGCTTATATATATTGAACTCCATTTATTCCACAAAACAAAATTAAATTACAGTTTTATAAAATAGGAGGCCTCAGATAGACAATTCAGAAATTTCTCCTCAAAGTCCATCCCAGTGCAGCATCTACAGTGTACCCTGATGAAGAGAGGGGTTGAGTGGCTGATGCACAGATTCTCCCTGGTTAGCTCCATTCATTTGAAGACATTCTCTTGAAGACTTAAATACTACACGTTTTCTGCCACTCTGATCCTTGATAGATTTTATAGTGTGCGTATATATATATATATATCGAACCTTTAAAAATATAATATAAATGATAAACATTTGTATAAATCAACGCACACATTCTCATATTCACGAAGCTAAACACTTTTGCTTGTGTAAATTGAGCTATTACCATGAATGATGCAGAATTGGACCTCTGGTCTTAGGTTTGAAGCTACCCTGTGGTTGCATATGTATGCTCTATTTACAAGAACAATGTCTGTACGTGAATTTTCGTTTTGGGCTTTAAAACAGTGTTGCTGGTGTATTTTGTGTATCACATCTAAGCACTGGTGAATAAATTGCAACAACCAAGACACTAATTCCTGTCATGTTTTGTACATAACGCAATCACTATTATCTGAACAAAATACAGTTCATCCATTCTCAACAAGCGGCAGGTAACTAATGCACACACACTATCAGATTTGGATACCTTCCAAAAACACACTTTTCATTAAGTAACCCTTACTGAGAGAAAGCAGAAAGTGTATCCTCTGAGGTATAGCTAGCTATGTGATCGAACCCTCCCTGTGGCTGCTTGTCATTTTTTCCATTCCGTATGGTTTTCAGGTAGTGTGTAACCGTGTTTCATACACAGAGAATATATATCGATATATATCTATACTGTTCATGGACAGTGAGAACACAATATGGCTTTTAATGCTTCAGTCGTGACATTCAAAAGACAATCGTAACCGGATCGGTCAACATACAAAAGAACAAGACGCAGGCCGGGGCGCCACACGGCTCGTCACTGCACTTGTTCCCACTCTATCCCGGCTCAGAACCGGGTTTCCATTCTTGTGCCCGCCCACGTTCAACGTTACGACGTGGCGGCCGTCGACCGGTCGGCGGCCCGCGACCCATCGGAGCTCTGACGGGGGGGCAGGCAGAGTGATCCCGGACTTCCCCCACGAGAAGTCCCTCCCTCATTTGGTGATCCCGCCGCCACCGCTGCTGCTCCCGGGCAGCTGGGACTGCATGGTGGACGCCTTGTCCCCGATCACGCCCAGCGAGCTGCAGCCGTGGGAGGAGCCCGACGGGCCCTGACGTCCGCCATCGTCGCCGCCGTGGCGGTTCTCGGAGCCGTCGGCGGTCTTCAGGAAGGCCTCCCGCCGCAGGGGCCTGAAGTGGACGATGAGGTTTGCGGCGGGGCCGACGGCGGCATTGGCGGCGGCATTGGCGTGGCCCCTGCCTGGGGCCCCACGCTTGCGGAGGCAGAGGGACAGCGTGGAAACGCAGCTCTTCTTGAAGTTGTCGTTCATGAAGGCGTACACGATGGGGTTGTTGAAGCTGTTGAAGAAGCCCACCGCCTGCACCACGGCGATGATGGTGTGGAGTGTCACCTCCTCGTACTTCTCCTCCAGGTCGCCTGGAGGGGAGGGGCGCGCACGCACACACACACACACACACACACACACACACACACACACACACACATGCACGTACACACATACATACACAAACACACATAGACATACACAAGTACACACACACATGCACGTAAACGTACACATACAAATACACCCACACATACACACACACACACATACATATACACATGGTGGGTCTACAGATCATGAAACAGGTCGGCACAAAAAATAAACTCTATAAATGATGCAAAAGTCTCTCCAGCCCGGGTAGACTATTTTGCATCTCCCATTTAATACGCTGAATAATTGAGAAGTCAAAAATACATTTACTTAAAACGATAAAACACTGGATTACTAATGAAATAATACTACTACCGATGGTGTACATCGATGTAGACGTGTTTGAAGGAGGTCTTTATGCCTGGTATGGAAACAGTTCCCTGTTTGCTTGGGTTTCAGTTCTCGCTAGAGCCATATATTCACTTTTCGATAACTACTCCATTGTAGTAGTGGCTCTGGAGGTAGTTGATTGCTGGTTGCTGGTTTTACCCCACTTTGACACTTTGTCCCCCAAAGTGGGGGACAAACTTTGGGGGAAAAAGTTTCAAAGTGTCTCTGAGCCTCACACTTTAGCCTCACTGCACCACACAAGCTGGCTTTTGCCTGGCATGGCTGACATTCATTTTGAAGCTTGATGCGTAACAACAGGTTTGAAAAGTTTTTTTTTATAAATGTAGTCCATTTACCGTTAACAACTTCCTGCAATTCACTGGATCAAATCATTTCAGATGTCAGCTCTGAAACCCAGCATATTGTGGCTAGTTTGGCTGGGAATTGACAACCTTAGTGACAGTCAATCAAGTAATTTATTAATCCAGACTGTCGCCATTATCCATTCATGAACAGCTCATTTCAGCACCCCTGGGCAGGAAATCCAAAATGATCACCTTCCAGAATCCAATTAAATAAAGATATTTCATAAATTACAGTTTGACAGGCAGATTTACTGTGGTAAAAAGGTAAGAAACCTAATTATGGACCCTGCTCCTGGGTAAAGCTTACTGTATTCATAGAGCATGTGGACCGTGTGGAACGGAGCCCAGCAGACTGTGAAGAGCAGCACCACGATCACCATCATCTTCACCGCTCGCTTCTTCTTCCTTTCAATGCATGACAAAAAGAGCAAAATAAGACACAGAAGTCCAAAAAAATGAAAGAGAAATTATGTCAAAATGTTTGATTATGCGACTTATTTTTGTTACCAGGACATTCTCTGTTACACTTTACAATATGTTGATTCATTAGATATTAATTAATATTACTAAATGTAGTAATAAGCATTGTCATATAGCATTTGAATACGGGGGTTGGTTTGGTGGGTTAAGGTTAACCCTAACCCTATTAAAAAATGCATAAACCAATACCTTGGATGTAAATTAATGCTTTTTACTGCAGTAACTAATGTTCATCCCTGGTTAATGAATGTAACCTTATTGTAGAGTGGAACCCGTCTCTGACACAACTGTAAGAGCTTGACACGTTCACAAATACAAAGCAAGGGAAATTACATATCCAAAACATAATAAAAACAACAGACAACGGGTGAATTTAAGCAAAAATAAATCATAAAAATAAAACAAAAGCACCATCAAGAATCAAGATACGAGATACAAATTAATCAACATATCCACACAACCAGGGGGGCGGCAGAAACTGCTTTTGGTGCAGCGTGATTTCAGGTATTCCTCCATGGGTCCCCGGTTCCCACTTCGACGCAACGCGAGGGGGTTAACAGACCCATTACGTGCTTCTCCCAAAAAATGTAACCTTGCTCACTAAAAAACCGACGCAGAACCAAAACAGTTCACGACTGCGTCGAAGCATCTGCGTGGTCATTGCGTTGCGTCGACGTGGAACCTCGACTGAGCCATCACCGCTCACCGGGAGATCTTGCTGATCTCCCTCTGGTTCATGGTGTTGAGGACAGACGAGTCGCCCACTCGCTTGCGGATCCACAGCTCGATGGCGATGCGCGTGTACAGGAACATCATGGTGAGCAGCGGCAGCAGGAAGAGCGCCACCATGATGAAGGTGGTGTACACCTGGCGCTGGGCCAGCGAGGGCCAGCTCTCCTGGCAGCACACGTGGTAGTGGTCGTACAGGAAGTCATACTTCACCTGCAGAGAGGTGGTAGTGGTGGTGGTGGTGGTGGTGGTGGTTGTGAGGCAGGTGGTGGAGAGGCATGTGATAGTGAGGGTGGTGGAGGTGAGGGTGGTGGTGGTGATGGTGTTGGGGTTGGTGAGGGGTTGACAGTGGTTTGAAAGAGAGGTTCCCACTTGCTTCAATGAAAAGCCATTCAGGCTTCAGGACAGACAGACGCAATTTTTCTTTTACTATGAATCGCAATAGTATTGTGATTTATAAAATATAAAGTGGCTGAAGAGGGTCTAAGTGGTCTTGTGTTGGTCTAAGTGGGTGCTTCAACCTTTACCTTGGTAGTCCACAGTTGAGTATCAACTGAGTATCAACATCATCTCAGTTGACTGTCAGTGGATACACACTTGACAAGTCAACATTGTGTAAGGTTATCAAGAACCTATCCACATATATTCCATTCAGTGTTATCCGACTATTAGATGTAATCCATAACATGTGAAGTGAACAGCAACTATACATCGTCAGACCTTTTTCAGTTTAATGTCATGTTACATGCCTCATTTGTCTCAGGTGAACTTCAACATTGTGTCTGGTCTCATCATGGACTTTTGTTGTTTCGAAATTGATATTGCTGTTTATGCAGTAGACACTCAATTACATGGTTTATGTGGATAGCTTAACCTTATTGAGTGTTGATGTGAGCATCAACGGACAGAAAACTGAGTCGATACTCAACTGAAACTAAATTGAGACTGAACCGCAGACTATTCAGGTAAGGTGCTGCCAAATTATAGGTTATTCTAAATCCAATGTTGTACTCATTGGTATGTGTGTCACACAGCAAGCCTGTATATCCTTATCAATTGGGTGAAATTCTTCATCATACTTATTAGCATCTGCTCTATTGCTGATCTGACTTTATAATAGCATGCTTCGATATAGGGAATGTCCGCCTATTCTTTAGGGGAAAGGGTATAATGCATAGATAAAGTATTCTACTCACTTCTAGTTGTTGTACAAACAGTATTGGAGAGCCCACCATCACTGATGCAATCCACACTATCCCTGCAGAATGGGAAAAACGTTTGTGACACATAAGCATACTAGTAGCACACTACTGTGTGGCCTAGTATTCGCTGAGTTTATAATCAGAGTTAAAAATATATATAACTCAGAGTTAAAAAGGGTATTTTAATGTCACAAATATTCAAAAAATCCTGCATTTGTACTGCAGCAGGCGTTCAAAGTGGCAGCTTGTAAACTGCACTTCTTTATTATATTTAATAAATATGTAAAATGAATAGAATTACAATTCAAGAGTGAATGAAAGAGGTAGTGATCAATCTATGGATTTGTAAAATGTTCACTGCTTTTAACTTATTACATAACAAAACATAACACCATACAAAATAATCTCCTTTCCTGTATTGAAAAGCTGATGCAAAAATCTGGTGCAAGAAACCTAATCTTCACAGCACGTTCTTTTCAGACAATGTGCGTATCGAGTTCGGTCAGTATGTACCTCATCTTCGCAAATTGATACCAGCAATCAGAGTGCTATTGTTTTTTACACACTCTCACCCACACAGACTGACAACATAAACAAGACACAAATACATAGCCAAGTGTTTAAGGGCCGCGCTTACCTAGCATTTTGTAGGCTCTCCTGGATGTGTACTGCCTCCTCATTTTGAGTGGATACACAATTCCTTGGTACCTCTCGATGGCGATGCAGGTCATTGTCAAGATCCCTGTGACTATGGCTGTGGTCTGCACAAATGGAACCGTTTTGCATACCAGAACCCCTGATGAGGCAAAATAAAATGTCCTTGTAACAGGGTAAATGAATGAAGTTGACAGAGTTCGTGAAAATGGTGGCCATGAAGGGTAAGGATAGGTCAACTTCTTCAGTCCCTTCACTTGGGATATAGCCAGGTTGTTTAGACAGTTGTTTTAATATAAGGACGGATTCTGTAATACTTTCCAATGAATGACACAATCCTAAGTGAATCACAAACTGATGTTTATCCCTTAACTGTATTTGTACCGACCATTTAAGGTACATTTTTCACTCAAATACCCATTTGAATTGTTTTCCCTCCCCTAGAAGTGTGAAAGAGGTACTAGGCTGAAATAAATCCCTTCATTGAGAACCACTGGTTTAGCCTATCTATGATGACCCCTCACTTATTCATGCCCGCTGTTCAGACCAGTGAAGTATTGAGATGCATAATTTGCACATGGATCAGTATTGACCTTCATGTTCAACACGTTGTGCTCGATTCTCCTTCCCTCCAATGGGATGCTTATTCATGTGGGCCGACAGACATACCCGTCTTAACAAACACAACGGGACACTTCTGAGATTGGTCCAAACAGGGTTTGTTAGGGACAGCAGTCATCTGATTCACCGTCTACGATGAACAGAGTACATCTGCAAAGCGCCAGACCGTACCACACTTGTAGAAAACCATTTCCAAGATTTTCGAGGATTTACCCTTGGTGTGCTCATGACATGACAACAGCAAACAACCACAGCATGACAGTCAATGCACGCAATAAGATAAAAACAACATATATCGCATAACCCCAATGAAACATTAAATACATTCCTGGATGTACGATCTTGACAGTCAAAGGGGAAGGTCCAGAGCAAAATATGTCAGGTGTTTAAAAATATTTTTTTTTTTTGCTTTCACGTAGTAATATCTGCAGTCTGTGCTGTAGAGGAAAAAATTGATTTACATTTTTTATTGGCCTTTTAGAGTCTTTTTCATAAGGGGTGTTTTTTAATAAGGTGTTTGCAGGGTGCCTGGAGTTCTGTTGTATATTTTGACCATTGCGATGAATGGGTGGGTGGGTTGGCAGTTGGCAGTTGAAGATTTTTAAGGCTAAGCAAAGAATTCTGTCCAGTTGAGAACACGTTCTCTTGCAGCTCTGTTGAACTGCATCATCCATTCTCTACACAGTGACACCCCCAGTATGTTTCAGCTGGCAATGGAACAATTGTCTAGAATACTAGAAGCTGTCCACTTTTTCCAGCTCATGGCCATAATGGTCAGTGTCTGAGATATTTTTTCCATCTTTCCCAAAATAGACCAGCAGCTCCTTGCTTTGGAGATGTTTACTTTACCAAGATGAAGAGACAGCACCAATGAACCAGAGGCAAAACCTAATTTAGGTTTCATGCAACCACAGCACATTTGAACAGACTCACCATGTGAAATGCAGTTGTATGTATGTGGACAAAGACTACAGGAGGTGATTGTACGCATGCCACCAGCGTGTATGCACCTGGTTTGAGAGAACCTGTTGTTCCTTTTGACTACCTGCATTCCATGGTGTACAGTCAAAAGCCTGATGACCTAAAGGGAGATTGACAGGCCCAGCCCGTGTCATAGACGGTTTAAGGGAATCCTAAGGGCGCCTCTGGAATATTTAATTTACTTTTACTATTATTACTTCAAAAATATTACAAAAAAGCCCACAACAACATAGTCTATTAAAAAGGCCCTATTTAATTGGTTGTTGCATCAGCCCTAGCCTGGATCCGCCCGCCTACTTGCAGCATTGGCATAGGAACCCATTGGCGTTGTGTGTCTCACCAGAAGGTAGGAAATTAAGTGTTGCTTTCCCTGCTGTTCGCTCCTCGCTGCAGAATTCTCACCTCATTCTTCTCCATCACAAAGGAAGGGGATTGGGAACTATTGGCTTTCCTATTAGGCTGGGATTGTTGTTTGATTGTTGTCAAAGCGACAACCGAATACATTGTGGTTGTCGCCTTGTGGTCACGGGTGGTGAAACCTCAACACTTGTTGACACTTGTCTCTGCTGCTTATTATAATCCCCACGCATATACAAGCATGCAAACGCATGTGCCCGAACACTATTTTAACTTTATAGGGAAACTTTGGAATCCTCGAACTCACACACACACACACACACACACACACACACACACACACACACACACACACACACACACACACACACACACACACACACACACACACACACACACACACACACACACACGGGATGCGTTTGAGTGCCCTTGTAGTTGAATGGGCAGTTAGCACATAACACATCCATCTAGTAGCCTATACACACATCTATTTCATCAAGACTGTAGACATGCATTCAAGAACTCACCTCCGAGCCACTCTGAGGAGATATTTTGCAAGAGAGTGAATGGGACGCAGAAGAAAGTGATGAGCAGGTCGCTCACCGCTAAGGAGCAGATGAAGATGTTGGTGGCGGTCTGCACGGCGCGCTTTTTCACCACAATGTAAACCACCAAACTGTTACCCACCAGAGCCAGGACGAATATCAGGGCGTACATGATCACAAAAGTCGTTTTCACGCTGTACGGCAACTCGGGGACGTACACCAGAGGCTGGATGTTATACGAGTCGATGAACTCCTGGCGGCTGAGGTTGTAGAGCTGCAGCATCTCCTTCAGGACCTCGGGGGTGATTTTAGTGTAGCGCTGTCCGGACTCAGTGGAGGTGGCCATGCTGGTCCGGTCAGTCAGTCAGCGTGGGGTGGGGGGGTGGGGGGCGATATTGAATGACGAAAAACACACAATCCAGGATCCAGACCACACAAGCTTGACGATTTCAATTTAAAAAAAGAAAGAAAAAAAGGTTAAAATATTAAATATTGTTGCAAGGATCCACGGAAGCGTCCGTAGCGGATCGCGCCTTCCGCGTCCAATGGAGAGGCAGCAATACAGGCTGCTGGAGTGCCGCTGCACGTGGGCTCTTATTGACAGTCCATCAAACAAGCAGACGAGCGTATCACGGAGTTCCAGTTGTTATGAGATGCTTGATTTGTTTCTTTTTTTATTGGACATGACAACATCATTACAGAACACGTTCTAGGTTTTAGTTTAGTGTAAATCGTTTATATCGTTCTTGGTTGTTCTTCTTTATCAATGAAACCATCCAATAGCCTCCCAATACATGATGGATAGATAGATGATCTCGAAACCCGTTCAGTGAAGCATTTATAGTCCTGAGCTTTCAGCTTTAAAGGCTGAGGGCGGAGTCGAAACACGCAAAAGAAAGCGCATGCAGTTTTCGCGGAGGAAGTAGACCTACCCGAAAGCCACACTTTCTAAAAGTAGATGTCTTCCCAGAAAATGACTCCGGTAAAAATAAAAGTCACCCAATAGAATCCTACGAGTAAAAGTCTTAAACTATCTGCTTTTAATTGTGCTTAAGTATCAAAAGTAATTTTCTGATATTATATAGGCCTACAGTAAAAAACATACAAGTAAAAAAAGTAAAATCCTGTTAATAAAAAAGAAAATCAATCTATTTTTTTTCCCATTTGAGTTTTATTGGAACTTTCTAAATATATCAACTATAACATCAATACTAAGGGTCTTTCCTCACCTTCCCTCCCTCTCCATCCTCCTTCTCTCCCTCACAGTAACGACCCCGTTCTTACTGGACATCATCGTTTCATTTTAAATTTGAACTTTGATTGCCTGATGAACTTGCTAGTAATATTAACCTTTTAGCTAACGTGTTTACACACACACACACGCACACGCACACGCACACATACACACACACACACGCACGCACGCACACACACACACACACACACACACACACACACACACACACACACACACACACGCACGCGCGCGCGCTCCGTGTGCGGGGCACAACCAAAGAAAATGTATGATGAGTAGGCCTACATGAGCTAAAATAAAGTGCTCAACATATTCATGCATACTATTATCTTACATTTATGTAGAAATGTTACTTTAAATAATCTTACAAGAACTTAAAGAACGTCAATCGGAGAAAGATGGACAATCAACGCTAGCGCGACTATTACATCATGAATCAAATCTCCTTACGACTGGCACGGAGATTTGAGTGACAGGTCTGATGGCCCGCCCTCGCCCCTAATTACTCCCATACCTCAATAGGCCTATTAACGTTATTGGGTCAAATCGAAACGGGGCGGGAAACCGCCCAATCCGGCAACACTTGTACTTGCCGTGAGCACTCTAAACGAAATATAACCGCGTTGGGTTGAGAGCACTTGTCAATCAACGTTACCAATCTCAGGAACACCATTTATTAGCCAAACCTGCTGTTCTCACGTCCCAACGTCATGATATTTCTAATTTCTTCAGGGTTTTTATTTTGTAGCGAGTAACGACGATGCAAAGGGAAGTTAGTAATCAGTCTTAGTATTGAGTAAGCAGAATTACTGCTATTAATAACGATCGACTCATGTTATTGACATTCTACAGAATGCATACACACCATTTTCAGATAGCCTACAGTCATACACTGTAGTGCAAGATAAGCAGCAGGAGAAGCAGCTTTAAAGGACTCAAACATGGAGATATTATTCACCAGAAATATTAAACCAGAGGTAGTGAATACTCTCTCTCTCTCTCTCTCTCTCTCTCTCTCTCTCTCTCTCTCTCTCTCTCTCTCTCTCTCTCTCTCTCTCTCTCTCTCTCTCTCTCTGTCTCTCTCTCTCTGTCTCTCTCTCTCTCTCTCTCTCTCTCTCTCTCTCTCTCTCTCTCTCTCTCTCTCTCTCTCTCTCTCTCTCTCTCTCTCTTTCTTGCGGGCATGCCAATTAGCATGAGGTAGATCTGCTGCATGAATGACACACGCAGGATCCAAAACAATATTAATAATATTCCAGGACTATTCATAAAACATGATCCTTCACGATGTCACAAATGTGAGAGAGCAAAATTTTCCCAGGCTGAGCCTATACTTAACTTGGCCATATGTGAAGAGGCATGACTATAGATAAGAACACCCATTAACAAAAAACGGGCGAAAACAATCGAGAAGGGTCCAGCTGCAGGCTTGGGCGTTTCCGTCATGACACAAGAACGCCCTTTAGGCGTTCCTGGTAGCGTTTCATCGACCAATCACGCGGTGTTTCGAAAGGCATACTGTGTTTCGCAAGGCATACTGCGAAGCACAGTCACAAGGCATACTATCCTTTCCTTCCTTAATGGCAATTTTACCTCTCTCGTTAGATTTAGCAATCCTGGAGCCCCCACTTGGCTAACGTTATGCTACCCGTACTTGAAACTGCTGTTTGAGAAAATCTAACTAGCGAATGTTCCGGAAGTTGACAGCCGTGCGAAGAAGAAGGGGTTTGGTGTTGACGGTGAAAGTTAGGCCGGTTTATAGCAGAGTTTCCGTGGTCAGAGTTTTCCGTGGTTATTACCGGTCATTGACCGGAAAAAAATTAGGAGGACCGACAATTCTAAATGTCCCCGGTCAGAATGACCAGTAGCGACTGGTCATTCAACCTGGTATCACGCGATTTCGTGCTCATGCGCACGAACGTTAATCTGTGCGCATCGTGTCCCAGATCAAGATTGTCCGACTTTTTTAGTGCTGCACGGAACGAAATGTAAACCAATGCATTCCGACAATTGACGTTGTTTTTGAGGAGGTCTGCTTACAAATCAGAAATGTTGACATATATATAACTAGATAATAATGCGAGAATGGGAGAATGCTCCCATTCAGAATGCATTGGTTTACACTTCGTTCTGTGTAGCACTAAAAAAGTCGGACAATCGTAATCTGGGACACGATTCAATAGATTAATAACGTTTGCGCGCATGAGCACGAAATCGCGTGATACCGGGTTGGTTCATTAGGGGCAAGTCGCTACTCTCACAAGAAAAAAAGAAAAGAAAATGAAAATGAAACATACAGGGCTCACAACAAAACGGTCGAGAAAACAATTTTTACAGGGCTCACAACAAAATGGTTGAGCAAACACATTTGTACAGAGACTATCAACATCAAGAATACCACGAGGACAAAGTTCACCCAAGGGTAGCCTACTTTCAATTTCAAAGGCAACACGGCCAAGTCGGAGTCTGATTTGAAGTCTTCTTTTTCTTTCAGTTCACGCTATTCCTGAAAAGCTTGCCCAACGTTTACTCGTGTCTGGCCTCTCTGTCGGTCAGTCTCCCCTTTCTCTTCTTCTGTTCCTCCGACATTGGGTTTCTCTGTCTCTTTTTAGTCGGCTGATCTATGATGAATGTAACAATCCCTTAGTTACTTGTGTTTATATCGAGCCGGTTCCGTGTTTGGGGGTCTGTGCCGCAAAGCAATTCGTTACTTCGCGAGACCCGAGACTCCCGCGAGAGTGGGCGGCGGGTCGCCGGCAGAAACATACTCATTTTCTCCGCCAAGATGCGCAAGGGGGAGTTGAAACAACGAACAATCGAACAAAAATGTATAATGGAACCATCGCAATGACTCCTAGCCTGTTATATTAAGGTAAATCAAGCCAAATTGCCTCGCAACTGGTTTATATCTAGCCGGTGTCATGTTTGGGTGTGTGTCTGTGCCGTAAAGCATTTTCGAAAGTACAATCTGACTACATTTCCGAGGATACTTCCGCCACGTCACATCCGGAAGCGCTCGGTCCGAACACATCAAGTTGCATATGCGCTTTTTCACTGTAGAGGCCACATGGGAAAATGACGCACCCACCAATCGACCCAGAAATGGATGCAGAACCATCAGCATAACTCTTAACCTGCATACTTAATGTAATTTTGGCTAAAAAAGTTGCATAGTGGGCCTTTAAGAGCCAGAATTTAAATGACACCGCCCATGAGCAAAATATTACACTAACTTTTTAACTCCACTGTTACAGTAAATTGACTCCCTCCCGTAGCCTACAAACACCAGGCAATATCTGGACATACAGAAGTTAACTGAAATATTGAAACCCCATTTTGTGTACCTATGGTGTGGCAGGCTGTGTAGCTGTATGGCAAAGATAACTACTTTTGTAGGTTTTGACAAAAACGGAACAGCTTCGTAACAGAAGAGTTAACGATGTTGTTGCTCAACAAGACAACTGCTCCCGTCTCTGTGCTACGTTGGAAAATGACTCCCCGATCTCAGTAGGAAATCACAATCCTACGTATTACGACATCACGCTGAGAGGAAATCACAATCCTACGTTTTACGTCATCACGCTGAGATTGGTCAGTCGTTGTATAGGCGTGTATTTCACACGAGGGGCGTGTCTTTGTACACGGGGCGTGTCTTGGCAGGAGGACGCAGGACGCAGTCGGACCCTATTGCATGGCCGGGCTAGCCCAATATGTCCATGGTGTGGACTTGGGACCGTTCAATATCCCAGGATGCATTTCGCATTACGCATTCCTGTTTTAAAATATCAATAAGCTATAAAATAGGCTATAGGAACATTTTAAAAGTATAACAAAGATGGAGGTCTATTCAACATATTTGCATACTATTATTTTAAAATGAAAGAGGGGTTTTGTTTTACATAATTTGTTTATTGTATAAGTCGCTGATCAAGGAAACCCATCGCAACGGAAATCCCGGTCGGATCCATCTGATTGTGTGTGTGTGTGTGTGTGTGTGTGTGTGTGTGTGTGTGTGTGTTTCTATTCGATTCGATTCTATTCTATTCTATACAGTGTTACCCTTTACGTTTCATTTGATAAAAACAACAGTGTTACCCCTTATATTTTATTTGACAAGGACAATTATTTATTCTTTTTCAAATATGTTTTTTTTCATGACGACCAATAAAATTCGACAGTGTTACCCCTTATATTTTCTTTCACAAAGGCAAAAGTGTTAGCCCTTATGTTTTTCTTTCATGACGACCAATAAAAAACAACAGTGTCACCCCTTATGTTTTTTTTCATGACGACCAATAAAAAACGACAGTGTTACCCCTTAGGTTTTTTTCATGACGACCGATAAAAAACAACAGTGTTACCCCTTATTTTTTTTTTCATGACGACCGATAAAAAACGACAGTGTTGTCCCTTATGTTTTTTTTCATGGAGACCAACAAAAAACAACAGTGTTACCCCTTATGTTTTTTTTCATGACGACCGATAAAAAACAACAGCGTTGTCCCTTATGTTTTTTTTCATGACGATCAATAAAAAACAACAGTGTTACCCCTTATGTTTTTTTTCATGACGACCAAAGAAAAACGACAGTGTCACCCCTCATGTTTCATTTGATAAAAACGACAGTGTTACCCCTTATGGGTTTTTCATGACGACAGATAAATAACGACAGTGTTACCCTTTACGTTTCATTTGATAAAAACGACAGTGTTACCCCTTATGTTTTTTTCCCATGATGACTGATGAAAAACAACAGTTTTACCCCTTATATTTTATTTGACAAGGACATTTTTTTTTTTTTTTTTTTAAATTAAAGATATTGTGTTTTCCACAGAAATTGAGCCGCGGTCTCCAGTGGGTTAGCAGAGTGCACTCCACTGCACCACTGAGGCGATGACAATACACAATAGTCAATCATCAATAAAGAGGATATACATGACAACCAATAAAAAACGAAAGTTGTACCCCTGTCCACGTAGATCCGAACCTGAGCTGTTTACAGTGTTAACCTCCAAACTTATCAATGCACCATCAAGACACCGAATAAAGTCATCACAATAGTTATACTTGACTTTATAATTCGCATGAAATAGAAATAAGAGTCTTCCAACAGAAGACATCAACCGGACTTGAACCCCGGTCTCCAGGGGGTTAGCTTACAGCTCTCACCACTTCCCACTGAAACTTGTAATTCAAATTTGTCTGAGGTTATATATGACAGTGCAATAGACATGATAGCATTACGTTTAAAATTAAAGATATTGTGTTTTCCACAGAAATTGAGCCGCGGTCTCCAGTGGGTTAGCAGAGTGCACTCCACTGCACCACTGAGGCGATGACAATACACAATAACCAATCATCAATAAAGAGGATATACATGACATTAAAATGTATGTGTGTATTTCTATTATGTTTTTTTTCATGACAACCAATAAAAACGACAGTGTTACCCCTTATGTTTTTTTTCATGACGACCGATAAAAAACGACAGTGTTGTCCCTTATGTTTTTTTTCATGACGACCAACAAAAAACAACAGTGTTACCCCTTATGTTTTTTTTCATGACGACCGATAAAAAACAACAGTGTTGTCCCTTATGTTTTTTTTCATGACGATCGATAAAAAACAACAGTGTTACCCCTTATGTTTTTTTTCATGACGACCAAAGAAAAACGACAGTGTCACCCCTCATGTTTCATTTGATAAAAACGACAGTGTTACCCCCTATGTTTTATTCGATACAATTCAACAGTGTTACCCCTTATGGGTTTTTCATGACGACAGATAAATAACGACAGTGTTACCCTTTACGTTTCATTTGATAAAAATGACAGTGTTACCCCTTATGTTTTTTTCCCATGATGACTGATGAAAAACAACAGTTTTACCCCTTATATTTTATTTGACAAGGACAATTTTTTTTTGTTTTGTTTAAAATTAAAGATATTGTGTTTTCCACAGAAATTGAGCCGCGGTCTCCAGTGGGTTAGCAGAGTGCACTCAACTGTCTGCACCACTGAGGCGATGACAATACACAATAGTCAATCATCAATAAAGAGGATATACATGACGACCAATAAAAAACGAAAGTTGTACCCCTGTCCACGTAGATCCGAACCTGAGCTGTTTACAGTGTTAACCTCCAAACGTATCAATGCACCATCAAGACACCGAATAAAGTCATCACAATAGTTATACTTGACTTTATAATTCGCATGAAATAGAAATAAGAGTCTTCCAACAGAAGACATCAACCGGACTTGAACCCTGGTCTCCAGGGGGTTAGCTTACAGCTCTCACCACTTCCCACTGAAACTTGTAATTCAAATTTGTCTGAGGTTATATATGACAGTGCAATAGACATGATAGCATTACGTTTAAAATTAAAGATATTGTGTTTTCCACAGAAATTGAGCCGCGGTCTCCAGTGGGTTAGCAGAGTGCACTCCACTGCACCACTGAGGCGATGACAATACACAATAACCAATCATCAATAAAGAGGATATACATGACATTAAAATGTATGTGTGTATTTCTATTATGTTTTTTTTCATGACAACCAATAAAAAACGACAGTGTTACCCCTTATGTTTTTTTTCATGACGACAAATAAAAAACAACAGTGTTACCCCTCATGTTTTTTTTCATGACGACCAATAAAAAACGACAGTGTTACCCCTTATGTTTTTTCTCATGACAACCGATAAAAAACGACAGTGTTACCCCTTATGTTTTTTTTCATGAGGACCAATAAAAAACGACAGTGTTACCCCTTATGTTTTTTTTCATGAGGACCAATAAAAAACGACAGTGTTACCGCTTATGTTTTTTTCATGACGACCAATAAAAAACAACAGTGTTACCCCTTATGTTTTTTCTCATGACGACCAATAAAAAACAACAGTGTTACCCCTTATGTTTTTTTTCATGAGGACCATTAAAAAACAAGTGTTACCCCTTATGTTTTTTTTCATGAGGACCAATAAAAAACGACAGTGTTACCCCTTATGTTTTTTTTCATGAGGACCAATAAAAAACAACAGTGTTACCCCTTATGTTTTTTTTCATGACGACCAATAAAAAACGACAGTGTTACCCTTTATGTTTTTTTTCATGACGACCAATAAAAAACAACAGTGTTACTCCTTATGTTTTATTTGATAAATTTCTACATTTCAACAGAAGACATCAACCGGACTTGAACCCCGGTCTCCAGGGGGTTAGGCAGAGTGCACTCCACTGCACCACTGAGGCAAAGACAAAACATTTAAATCAATCATTAATAAAGAGGATATACATGACATTAAAATGTATGTTTGTTTATTTTGTCTGTGTTGATATGGATCCTCCTGGGTCTGAAATAAAGAATTATTATTATGTGTGTATTTCTATTATTTCCCTTATGTTTTTTTTCATGACGACCAATAAAAAACGACAGTGTTACCCCTTATGTTTTTTTCATGACGAACAATAAAAAACAGCAGTGTCCCCTTATATTTTATTTGACAAAGACACAGTGTTACCCCTTATGTTTTTTTTCATGACGACCAATAAAAAACAAAAGTGTTACCCCTCATGTTTTTTTTCATGACGACCAATAAAAAACGACAGTGTTACCCCTTATGTTTTTTCTCATGACGACCGATAAAAACGACAGTGTTACCCCTTATGTTTTTTTTCATGACGACCAAAAAAAACGACAGTGTTACCCCTTATGTTTTTTTTCATGACGACCAATAAAAAAGGACAGTGTTACCCCTTATGTTTTTTTTCATGAGGACCAATAAAAAACGACAGTGTTACCGCTTATGTTTTTTTCATGACGACCAATAAAAAACAACAGTGTTGCCCCTTATGTTTTTTCTCATGACGACCAATAAAAACAACAGTGTTACCCCTTATGTTTTTTTTCATGAGGACCAATAAAAAACAAGTGTTACCCCTTATGTTTTTTTTCATGAAGACCAATAAAAAACGACAGTGTTACCCCTTATGTTTTTTTTCATGAGGACCAATAAAAAACAACAGTGTTACCCCTTATGGTTTTTTTCATGACGACCAATAAAAAACGACAGTGTTACCCGTTATGTTTTTTTTCATGACGACCAATAAAAAACAACAGTGTTACCCCTTATGTTTTATTTGATAAATTTCTACATTTCAACAGAAGATATCAACCGGACTTGAACCCCGGTCTCCAGGGGGTTAGGCAGAATGCACTCCACTGCACCACTGAGGCGAAGACAAAAGATATTAATCAATCATCAATAAAGAGGATATACATGACATTAAAATGTATTTTTGTTTATTTTGTCTGTGTTGATATGGATCCTCCTGGGTCTGAAATAAAGAATTATTATTATGTGTGTATTTCTATTATTTCCCTTATGTTTTTTTTCATAACGACAAATAAAAAACGACAGTGTTACCCCTTATGTTTTTTTCATGACGAACAATAAAAAACAGCAGTGTCCCCTTATATTTTATTTGACAAAGACAACAGTGTTACCCCTTATGTTTTTTTTCATGACGACCAATAAAAAACAAAAGTGTTACCCCTCATGTATTTTTTTCATGACGACCAATAAAATACGACAGTGTTACCCCTTATGTTTTTTCTCATGACGACCGATAAAAACGACAGTGTTACCCCTTATGTTTTTTTCATGACAACCAAAAAAAACGACAGTGTTACCCCTTATGTTTTTTTTCATGACGACCAATAAAAAAGGACAGTGTTACCCCTTATGTTTTTTTTCATGAGGACCAATAAAAAACGACAGTGTTACCGCTTATGTTTTTTTTCATGACGACCAATAAAAAACAACAGTGTTACCCCTTATGTTTTTTCTCATGACGACCAATAAAAAACAACAGTGTTACCCCTTATGTTTTTTTTCATGAGGACCAATAAAAAACAAGTGTTACCCCTTATGTTTTTTTTCATGAGGACCAATAAAAAACAAGTGTTACCCCTTATGTTTTTTTTCATGAGGACCAATAAAAAACAACAGTGTTACCCCTTATGTTTTTTTTCATGACGACCAATAAAAAACGACAGTGTTACCCTTTATGTTTTTTTTCATGACGACCAATAAAAACAATAGTGTTACTCCTTATGTTTTATTTGATAAATTTCTACATTTCAACAGAAGACATCAACCGGACTTGAACCCCGGTCTCCAGGGGGTTAGGCAGAATGCACTCCACTGCACCACTGAGGCGAAGACAAAAGATATTAATCAATCATCAATAAAGAGGATATACATGACATTAAAATGTATTTTTGTTTATTTTGTCTGTGTTGATATGGATCCTCCTGGGTCTGAAATAAAGAATTATTATTATGTGTGTATTTCTATTATTTCCCTTATGTTTTTTTTCATGACGACCAATAAAAAACGACAGTGTTACCCCTTATGTTTTTTTCATGACGAACAATAAAAAACAGCAGTGTCCCCTTATATTTTATTTGACAAAGACAACAGTGTTACCCCTTATGTTTTTTTTCATGACGACCAATAAAAAACAAAAGTGTTACCCCTCATGTTTTTTTTCATGACGACCAATAAAAAACGACAGTGTTACCCCTTATGTTTTTTCTCATGACGACCGATAAAAACGACAGTGTTACCCCTTATGTTTTTTTCATGACGACAAAAAAAAACGACAGTGTTACCCCTTATGTTTTTTTTCATGACGACCAATAAAAAAGGACAGTGTTACCCCTTATGTTTTTTTTCATGAGGACCAATAAAAAACGACAGTGTTACCGCTTATGTTTTTTTTCATGACGACCAATAAAAAACAACAGTGTTACCCCTTATGTTTTTTCTCATGACGACCAATAAAAAACAACAGTGTTACCCCTTATGTTTTTTTTCATGAGGACCAATAAAAAACAAGTGTTACCCCTTATGTTTTTTTTCATGAGGACCAATAAAAAACGACAGTGTTACCCCTTATGTTTTTTTTCATGAGGACCAATAAAAAACAACAGTGTTACCCCTTATGTTTTTTTTCATGACGACCAATAAAAAACGACAGTGTTACCCTTTATGTTTTTTTTCATGACGACCAATAAAAAACAATAGTGTTACTCCTTATGTTTTATTTGATAAATTTCTACATTTCAACAGAAGACATCAACCGGACTTGAACCCCGGTCTCCAGGGGGTTAGGCAGAATGCACTCCACTGCACCACTGAGGCGAAGACAAAAGATATTAATCAATCATCAATAAAGAGGATATACATGACATTAAAATGTATTTTGTTTATTTTGTCTGTGTTGATATGGATCCTCCTGGGTCTGAAATAAAGAATTATTATTATGTGTGTATTTCTATTATTTCCCTTATGTTTTTTTTCATGACGACCAATAAAAAACGACAGTGTTACCCCTTATGTTTTTTTCATGACGAACAATAAAAAACAGCAGTGTCCCCTTATATTTTATTTGACAAAGACAACAGTGTTACCCCTTATGTTTTTTTTCATGACGACCAATAAAAACAAAAGTGTTACCCCTAATGTTTTTTTTCATGACGACCAATAAAAAACGACAGTGTTACCCCTTATGTTTTTTCTCATGACGACCGATAAAAAACGACAGTGTTACCCCTTATGTTTTTTTTCATGACGACAAAAAAAAACGACAGTGTTACCCCTTATGTTTTTTTTCATGACGACCAATAAAAAACGACAGTGTTACCCCTTATGTTTTTTCTCATGACGACCGATAAAAAACGACAGTGTTACCCCTTATGTTTTTTTTCATGACGACCAAAAAAAACGACAGTGTTACCCCTTATGTTTTTTTTCATGACGACCAATAAAAAAGGACAGTGTTACCCCTTATGTTTTTTTTCATGAGGACCAATAAAAAACGACAGTGTTACCCCTTATGTTTTTTTTCATGACGACAATAAAAAACAAAAGTGTTACCCCTCATGTTTTTTTTCATGACGACCAATAAAAAACGACAGTGTTACCCCTTATGTTTTTTCTCATGACGACCGATAAAAAACGACAGTGTTACCCCTTATGTTTTTTTTCATGACGACCAAAAAAAACGACAGTGTTACCCCTTATGTTTTTTTTCATGACGACCAATAAAAAAGGACAGTGTTACCCCTTATGTTTTTTTTCATGAGGACCAATAAAAAACGACAGTGTTACCGCTTATGTTTTTTTTCATGACGACCAATAAAAAACAACAGTGTTACCCCTTATGTTTTTTCTCATGACGACCAATAAAAAACAACAGTGTTACCCCTTATGTTTTTTTTCATGAGGACCAATAAAAAACAAGTGTTACCCCTTATGTTTTTTTTCATGAGGACCAATAAAAAACGACAGTGTTACCCCTTATGTTTTTTTTCATGAGGACCAATAAAAAACAACAGTGTTACCCCTTATGTTTTTTTTCATGACGACCAATAAAAAACAAAAGTGTTACCCCTCATGTTTTTTTTCATGACGACCAATAAAAACGACAGTGTTACCCCTTATGTTTTTTCTCATGACGACCGATAAAAAACGACAGTGTTACCCCTTATGTTTTTTTTCATGACGACAAAAAAAAACGACAGTGTTACCCCTTATGTTTTTTTTCATGACGACCAATAAAAAAGGACAGTGTTACCCCTTATGTTTTTTTTCATGAGGACCAATAAAAACGACAGTGTTACCGCTTATGTTTTTTTTCATGACGACCAATAAAAAACAACAGTGTTACCCCTTATGTTTTTTCTCATGACGACCAATAAAAAACAACAGTGTTACCCCTTATGTTTTTTTTCATGAGGACCAATAAAAAACAAGTGTTACCCCTTATGTTTTTTTTCATGAGGACCAATAAAAAACGACAGTGTTACCCCTTATGTTTTTTTTCATGAGGACCAATAAAAAACAACAGTGTTACCCCTTATGTTTTTTTTCATGACGACCAATAAAAAACGACAGTGTTACCCTTTATGTTTTTTTTCATGACGACCAATAAAAAACAATAGTGTTACTCCTTATGTTTTATTTGATAAATTTCTACATTTCAACAGAAGACATCAACCGGACTTGAACCCCGGTCTCCAGGGGGTTAGGCAGAATGCACTCCACTGCACCACTGAGGCGAAGACAAAAGATATTAATCAATCATCAATAAAGAGGATATACATGACATTAAAATGTATTTTTGTTTATTTTGTCTGTGTTGATATGGATCCTCCTGGGTCTGAAATAAAGAATTATTATTATGTGTGTATTTCTATTATTTCCCTTATGTTTTTTTTCATGACGACCAATAAAAAACGACAGTGTTACCCCTTATGTTTTTTTCATGACGAACAATAAAAAACAGCAGTGTCCCCTTATATTTTATTTGACAAAGACAACAGTGTTACCCCTTATGTTTTTTTTCATGACGACCAATAAAAAACAAAAGTGTTACCCCTCATGTTTTTTTTCATGACGACCAATAAAAAACGACAGTGTTACCCCTTATGTTTTTTCTCATGACGACCGATAAAAAACGACAGTGTTACCCCTTATGTTTTTTTTCATGACGACCAAAAAAAACGACAGTGTTACCCCTTATGTTTTTTTTCATGACGACCAATAAAAAAGGACAGTGTTACCCCTTATGTTTTTTTTCATGAGGACCAATAAAAAACGACAGTGTTACCGCTTATGTTTTTTTTCATGACGACCAATAAAAAACAACAGTGTTACCCCTTATGTTTTTTCTCATGACGACCAATAAAAAACAACAGTGTTACCCCTTATGTTTTTTTTCATGAGGACCAATAAAAAACAAGTGTTACCCCTTATGTTTTTTTTCATGAGGACCAATAAAAAACGACAGTGTTACCCCTTATGTTTTTTTTCATGAGGACCAATAAAAAACAACAGTGTTACCCCTTATGTTTTTTTTCATGACGACCAATAAAAAACGACAGTGTTACCCTTTATGTTTTTTTTCATGACGACCAATAAAAAACTACAGTGTTACTCCTTATGTTTTATTTGATAAATTTCTACATTTCAACAGAAGACATCAACCGGACTTGAACCCCGGTCTCCAGGGGGTTAGGCAGAATGCACTCCACTGCACCACTGAGGCGAAGACAAAAGATATTAATCAATCATCAATAAAGAGGATATACATGACATTAAAATGTATGTGTGTATTTCTATTATTTCCCTTATGGTTTTTTTCATGACGACCGATAAAAAACGACAGTGTTACCCCTTATGTTTTTTTCCCATGATGACTGATGAAAAACAACAGTTTTACCCCTTATATTTTATTTGACAAGGACAATTAATTTCTTTTTTTTCATGACGACCAATAAAAAATGAAAGTTGTACCCCTGTCCACGTTTTTGCGTAGATCCGAACCTGAGCTGTTTACAATGTTAACCTCCGAACTTATCAATGCACCATCAAGACACCGAATAAAGTCATCACAATAGTTATACTTGACTTTATAATTCGCATGAAATAGAATTAACAGTCTTCCAACAGAGGACATCAACCGGACTTGAACCCCTGTCTCCAGGGGGTTAGCTTACAGCTCTCACCACTTCCCACTGAAACTTGTAATTCAATTTTGTCTGAGGTTATATATGACAGTGCAATAGACATGATAGCATTACGTTTAAAATTAAAGATACTGTGTTTTCCACAGAAATTGAGCCGCGGTCTCCAGTGGGTTAGCAGAGTGCACTCCACTGCACCACTGAGGCGATGACAATACACAATAGTCAATCATCAATAAAGAGGATATACATGACATTAAAATGTATGTGTGTATTTCTATTATTTCCCTTCTTTTTTTTTTCATTACGACCAATAAAAAACGACACTGTTACCCCTTATAATTTATTTGACAAAGACAACAGTGTTACCATATATGTTTTTTTTCATGATGACCAAAGAAAAACAACGGTGTTACCCCCTATGTTTTATTTGATAAATATCGACAGTGTTACCCCTTATGTTTATTTCATGACGGTCGATGAAAAACGACAGTTACCCCTTATGTTTTTTTTCTTGACGACCAATAAAAAACAACAGTGTTACCCCTTATGTTTTTTTTCATGACGACCAATAAAAAACGACAGTGTTACCCCTTGTGGTTTTTTTCATGACGACCAAAGAAAAACAACAGTGTTACCCCCTATGTTTTTTTTCATGACCACCAATAAAAAACAACAGTGTTACCCCTTATGTTATTTTTCATGACGACCATAAAAAACGACTTATATTTTATTTGACAAAGACGACAGTGTTACCGCTTATGTGGTTTTTCATGAAGACCAATAAAAAACAACAGTGTTACCCCTTATGTTTTTTTTCATGACAACCAATAAAAAAACGACAGTGTTACCCGTTATGTTTTTTTTCATGACGACCAATAAAAAACAACAGTGTTACCCCTTATGTTTTTTTTCTTGATGACCAATAAAAAACAGCAGTAGCCGCGTTTACATGGCACATCTAATCTGCATAGATTTCTATGCGGCATAGATCTGTTCCTAAAATGTGATCCGAATGTACAGTATACATGGCAGTAACAAAAGTGTCCGTTATGTCTCTCGCGCACACCTGACACATCTCTGGACCGGCGGCAACATAATGGATGTCTTATCACTATCTGGGATTTTAAATTTGATTTTAATGAAAGCACAGCAGGAGAGAGCTGTTCTCAGCCTGCTCCTTCAATTAAGAAGGAGGAGGACAACGCAGCAACGTCAATTTCTCGTCAGATCTTTATATTTACCACCAGCTCCGCCACAAACAAGAGGAATTTGGATGCGAGTCCGCAGCCAGGACTGGTGGGAGAGAGTGGTCTTACGGGAATTTGGTGACCAGGAATCCAGGAGGTCCAATTGCGAACTACTGCAGCTGCCATCTCTCTAAGTTAAGAAGTATTTTAACGTTCAGCCTTCAAAAGTACTAGTAGTAGCCGACTCATTTGCACTTTAAATTTAATTTAACTTTAATTTGTTACTTTAAATAAAGTAATAAATAAAAAAATCAACGCAACTCTGACGTCAACCAGCTGGTGGGGGCACCAGATATAAGTGCTCCCCAAAGTGAAATGGAATTCAATGTTATATTGACTCACCCGAAAGACTCCGAACTGAACTTACTAAAAGCCTCTACTAAAAGCCGACTTTAGGTGTGTGCAAATGTATTCAATATACAATACTGAAATAAAATCACATTTTTATATTTATTCAGAAGCACTTAAATGTGATTTTTTTTTTTTTAAAAGGCGCTTTTTTGCAGTGACTGCTGGGGTATGATTCTCCAAACCTGCAGGACACCTGCGTCAGGCTCAGGACACACTTCACAATAAGGGTATAGTAAATTTACCATTAACTACAATTTATTAATGCAGCAAAAGCATTATTGCATATCCTTTGCATAGGGGTTAGGGTTAACCCTAATTTATAAATCGATTTTAGGAGAGACAAAGCATTTCGTTCAACGATTATCCAAGGACAGCGCATAGAGTCTGTCCATGAGTATAAGTATCTGTGGGTGATTTTAGACAACAAGTTAAAGTAGGAGCAGTACACGGAAAATACAGAAAAATCTGATCTTATTTGATTGTAAAATGGCGAAGATGTTCTACACTGCTTAATGTCAAGAGTGTCTTGACCTTTTGCATAATCTGCTGGTTCGGCAGCGCAACAGAAGCACAGAAGAGTAGGCTTAGGAAAATAGTGACCACTGCCAGCAAGCTGTCTACTAATTTGAATAATGTGGAACACACCTACAGAGAGAGCATACTGAGTAAAGCAGATAAAATGTTAGCAAATACAAAACACCCACTTTTACCACTTTGAACTTTTACCCTCAGGTAACCACGTTTCAATACCCAGCCCTCTCCAAAAATAGGACAAAACAGTCATTCATTCCAGAATCCATCAGCTTTACAAACATCTAAAAATAAGGTTTTAATTGTTGGTTTAAAAAGCCAACAACCTTAGATGTGTCCTTGTGCTACATGGGAAATATGATTTGTCAGTGGTTGGTTTTGTATGTTGTTGTCGTGGTTAACGGTCATGTGTATCTTTCTATTCACTGAGAGAACATTTCCCCAAGGGGACAATAATCTATCTATCTATCTATCTATCTATCTATCTATCTATCTATCTATCTATCTATCTATCTATCTATCTATCTATCTATCTATCTATCTATCTATCTATCTATCTATCTATCTATCTATCTATCTATCTATCTATCTATCTATCTATCTATCTATCTATCTATCTATCTATCTATCTATCTATCTATCTATCTATCTATCTATCTATCTATCTATCTATCTATCCATCTAAATAATTTATACATTAATATTAATACCTTAATCAATATGTACATCATTTCCTTAGTTAACATTACATTAGTTAGTTAATGATTGCTTGACCATTAGTTAACTGTTAAGGGAATGCTTATGACTGCATTAACTAAGGTTAATCAATGGTTCATTATATCCTTAATATAAAGTGTTACCTGGAAACTTTTAACATGTTCTTCTGCAGATGGTCCCCATGTCACTCCCATGGGAAGTTAAAGGTGACATATTATACCACCAGGTGTGAGTGAGATGAGCCATTACAAGCCGTTTTGTCAATCTGCCTCTTTTGAAATCCCAAGTGGGCGTGTCCGCCTTGATGTGCACTGGATAGATCAGTCCACCAACCGACCCAGTGGACTGTAGCAAACGTTGCTCATCTATCCGTCATACATCAAGTTGGAAACGCCCAATTGGGATGTCAGAAGAGGCAGATTTTCAAAATGGCTTGTAATGGCTAATCACACTCACACCTGGTGGTATAATATGTCATCTTAAACAGGTAATTCCTGAAAATAACTTATAGCTGGTTCAACAGGAAGCCTTCAAATAGCTCATAGCTTGTTCACCATTTGAAGCCTGCAAATATCTTATGGTTGGTTCAACACCAACATCTTGCAATTTAGCAGATGAAATAAATATTGTAACCTCATTATTTTTAATAGAGATGCTATGTCTGCTTAAAGCTAAAGTATTGTGCAGATTAACATAGTTTAGTTTGTGTGCTAGGTCAAATGGCCTGAATGCTAATCTTTTGTGTGGGAGGCGAGCCGTTCATTGTGCATGGTAACTATTCTTTCTTGTTGACCAGACAGGTTCCTTAGCAACATTGGAAACATTGCCCGTGCAGGACCAAGACAACCGCACAAAAGCTGGTTGTTTCAAGGTAAGCGCACACAAATTCAAACAAAAAAGCTATGTTTAAATTAAAAAAACTCTTTGCCGTGATGCCTTTTGTTATATGCTGATTTGTATTGTTGCCACTCGGATCCCTTCAGCTATCATTTTCCTCCCGTCTAGACGTGAGCCTTTTCTGTTATGAACGCCCTCTGACTGATTTAATGACATATTTACATTCTCTTTCAGTTTCTTCGTCGCAGCCAATCGTAGCCATCCGTGACCTGTGTCTCCAGCATGTCGACCGCTGCTACACTGCCCGGTCCGGTCAGCCGGTCAAACACGGAGGAGATTTCTGTCAGCAATTACTGTCAGGTTCCCTTCAGCGCTCATAGTGCCCGCACTTTGATCAAAAGTAGCCCACGCTTCGGAACCATGAGTCACCATTCGTTCTTCTCCAGGCACAACCCGCACCCTAATCGGGTCACACATATCCAAGGTGAGCCACACAAACGAACCCAAAACAATTGGAGAGAGAGACAGAAAAAAAGATCCAATTTTATAAAGCGGCAATCTCGAATATTTACGAATCAGCCCATTTGGCGAGCGTTAATTGCAGGTGTGTTTTGGGACCTTACGTCCCGGAGATCGTAAGAGTCACCTGTGTGATGTCGGTCAGTTAGCAGCGGGCTCACTAAACGGCAACAGTAGCATAAAACAATCAGAAAAACAAATACACCGTTCAGTACACCGGTTAGTTGAAGAGTATGGCTCTGGGAAAATTACGTCCTATGTCCTTTCCTAACCACTTTTTCTTGACCTCGATCGAAGGGGTCACCTGGTCACGGAAAGGAGAATTCATAAGGACTCAGGACAAGACAACCGTGGTGTTAAGAGAGTCCGACTGCACTTACACTCGGGCTATGTTATTAGGTTATAGACGGGGATCTTCCGTAGTTTAACTTAAATATTCCAAAAATGGACTACTAAAAGCGCATGATGGAACTTCGCCCCGGGCCTTTTCACTGTGTAGTTTCATGCATTTCATGATAACATGAACAACCGGGGAGAAAATACGACTACATTACCAAGGTTGAATTTTAAAAAGGAAAAAGAGGGAAATAAGCTCCAAGTCACAAAAGTGAAACAAAATAGTTGTTGCTCTTAGAAAAGTTGCTCATGCTCGGCCTCAACTCATTTTTTCCGACATGAAGCCCAATTAGAATGTGTAGGAGTGTGTGTGGTTGACGGCTGTCTGAAAAGTTCCATGCTACACGCCGCCTTGTGTCTTCCACACTCCACTTAGCAAAAAGTTTCGACAAACGAACATGACAATGACACTTCAACACACATCTCTGAGTGTGCGTGGAGATGGCAGGTTCATCCTGAGCACACTGATTACTCAATGTGCGACAGGTGTCCAGCCTCACCCAGCCCCAGAGTCTTTAGAATCCAGGTGAGGCTGCTTAACCCAGTCTTCATCCACACATACGCTCACAGTAGGATGTATGAAAAGCAATTGGTCGGTTATTTGTTTGTTTTCGTGAATGGTGCATTGCTTTATATGTTGCTGCCGTAAGGAATTCTGGGACGCTATTATCTCTTTTTCTTTCTTAAAGGATGGCTTCATGTACCCTTCGCTAAAGGAATGAAGAAAGGAAGCAAGCGCCCTTCCTAAGCATTCACAAAATTCTAAACAGCTGTTACCATGGCTGCCATCCAGATAATTCCATCAGGGCAGGCTACACAATAACACAGGAACCTCTGGTTTAGGCCTAAGCCTGAACCTAAATCTAAAACATAAGAATTCATTCATGTGAACCATTTCAGTTTTGAGTCAACTCCTGAGTCAAGTCCTGTGAAATTGAACCAAATTGTGCATGCGCATTAACATCCGGGGGCTAGGATAAATACTGACAGTGGGTTTCATTTGATCCATTTCCTCCATCCCGAGGGTGTTCTTCTAAAGATTGACTTTTGCATCTTGATGCTTTATTATAGAGTGAGATAGATGGGAAGGTATCGGAGATGGAGGGGAGGACATGCAGCAAAACCACGGCCAGGATCAGCACCCCGGTTGCTCCGTTGAGGACTGAGCCTATAGGATACACGCTCTACCCAGTGAGCCATCATGATGGTGTTCTTAAATAAAAACACATTAGTGTTGTCGGGTCTCGTACCTAGTCCCATATTCACCTTTCACAGATTAATACATTTGAAAACGGATTTACAATTATTTCATTAAACGCAGGTTATTTTTGTACATTTTTTTTATCTCCTTATACATTTTTCTATCTCAGTCAAGTCAAGTCAAGTTTATTATAGCCATTTCAACAGTATATAAAATACAGTTGATAGGAATTTGTTTTGGTGTGCTCACATGTATTACACAGCAACATAACAACACAACATTACAAGACAGAAAGCCAAAACGGCACATAAATAACAAGGAGTACAACACTTAACACACATGAAAAACACACAATGCATGGTTTGCGGGGAATGACAGCAGTAAAGTACCGTACAGTTCTGCAATATCCTATTGCAGAACGATGAAGGTGTGAGTGGCAATAGAAAGCAGGACTTGCTGCTTGTTCCCAGCAGGGTTCTTCCTCTTCCTCCTCGAGGGATTGCCTTTGATGCGTTCACACTTTTGAAGCACTTTCAATATATAATATCTAACATTGAAACGAATGGGTGGATGAATGGTATATAGGCTCTCATTTTTATTCCCGTCATTTTTTTTGTGTATGTATATATTGCCTTTACATGTGGATTATTTAGAGATTGCTTTTAATCTTTGTTTGCCATAGTTTGCATTATTAAGTGTAATGGAGTCCAGACTTCACTCCATTACACCCCCTGATCCACAGACTTTGCTTGTATTGGTCTTGCGTGATTGTTTCATGATTAAAAGTTTCTAACATATACCTTTTTATGCATCACTTTCTGACAGAATAGAAAGCTCTAAATGCTGTGACCCCACAGTCCTTTCCTCTTTGGGCCTCTTGCCTTCATGTTTTTTTTTTCATAGTGATGGGGCAAGGTTCTGCCACTTTGTATCTTGATGATTTGATAGGTGGTTTGTGGCAAACCAGGCTGTGAGGCTGCCTCGGCATGAGATGAGTTTCGAGTGACAGTACTTGGAAGGCTTTTAGCTTTTAGAGTGTTCTGAAGCTATAAAAAGCATGTGAAATGAGGTTATGTGACATAGTCGCTTGTTGAAGGATGGAAAACAACATTGATTTCAGTGGTAATACTAATGATTAAGCAAGGTCACACAGGAGAATAAGAAGGAAATGGCTTTAAATTGCGAGCCTTCATTTCTCCACATGAGCCACCTGCCAAATGCCCGCCACTTAAATAAACTTTTTTCTTTTTCTTTTAATACATTTTTGATAACAGGCAATCAGGCATTTACACGAAAGGCTAAACAAACTGACGACTGCAACGGCCAGTTCAAGCAAGTACTACACTGAAAAATAAGGACAAGAGAAAGTATGCTTTGATGGAGGTGTAAGATTCCCAACCTTAACCCTAGCCCTAACCCACATGGCTTGATCTCACTTCCTACGACAGAGAACCAAGAAAACTAACAAATACAATCTAAATTAGAGCTGCAAGCAGCATTTTACCAGCCTTACGCAGACCATTAAGACCCTGACAGGCCATTTAGACCATGACGCAGAACATAAAGACCCTGGCGATGACCATTGAGACCTTTTTTGTTTGCATACGGTTGATAACGCTGGAATAGCCTCAGTTTGGATCTGGTGATGGGTGAACAAAATTCCATGACTGTACATCATCAGTAGGGCTGAGGAGTTATGCATCTTTAAAGTTTCATTTTTATTAATTGTTGTAGCACCCCCTATGGTCCTATTTAGATTAACTTTAGCCTGGTTAGCCTTGACATATGCTTCTTTAAGTACACCAAGTTTGGTGATGATTGACTTAGGTTAACCCTGCCTTTTGGCACCTAACATTGATTGGGCTAAATTGGCGGACCGGCGTCCATTTTGTTAAAGGTTCTGGGTTTCCTAGGAACATTTGTTCAACATGAGGAGAGACAAATGTCTCCGACAGGAGTTCATGACTGTAGGTGGAAGGGGTCAGGAAATATGGCGATCCAAAGTTTGTTTTAATCTGGATACAATTTGGAGAGTTTCCCCTTCACCCACGTGCCTTTGACTACACCAAGATTGATGATGATTGGAGGGATCCCTAGGACCCCTAATAAAACTAACGATTACAATCGGTTGCCTTCATACTTTGTGCTTGGCCCCCAAATTAACTTTAACCTTTGAGATAAGTCCTTGTTGTTTAAATCCAACGCATCAAGGACTGCGCGTTGGGCCCCAAGTGCTGGAGGGGGCACCACAATTATGTTCATGATCAGAATAATCATATTGATGAAGTATTGAAATGAGAGATAAAGCACCACTACAAATTGCATCATTGATTTCACTATTATGGCATCAGGCAATACAATGATGTGCATATGTGCTCGAAATAATGCATTTGATCATGGTAACTTCTGATCCCAACAGGGCTTAACGGGAATCTGGTGTGCACGGTGAGAGATGACTGGGGTGTCACCACGTCATTGTTCCCTCATCCACTCATCAAAAGCCAAACTGGTTTCAGGGCCTGCCCTCTGCCGCTGGGTCCCCTAAGTCCATATGGGAGTTGTAGTCATCAGAGCAAACCAGGTATATATTTATTTATACATATATATCAATAGAAAATTATCAAATAATGAAAAAAAATGGTTTATATATAAATCTACATTATTATTAATATTTTTACTTATCCGTATGAATAATTATTTATCATTTTTGTGTATTCATTTATTTACCATCCAGGACTTTTGCCGGAGGCCTGGAGGGAGGAGCTTAAAGAATTGGCTGTGAAGGTCAATCTGGCCTCTAGAGCAAAGAACACATTGGTACATTGAGCTACCATTTTCTTTATGTGATGCATAATTCATGCCTTTGTGGCCTTTAGCCCTAGCCTGGTCCTACCAGACTCTCTTACTTCATTTAATTTGCACAAAGAGTCTGGACCCACTCAATTGACATTAGCTCACCTGAAGCCGGGTGTCTGTTGATGTCTAAAACTATTGGATCTGCCCAGTGCCACTCTGGATCTGCCATAACCAATCGCTAACGTTTTGGCCGGGAATCACGTTGCGCGCAGGCTGTAAACAAACCAAACACTGTGCGTGAAGATGTCCGTCAATGAGAGCTGACTTTAACGTCATCGTTCTCAGTCACTCCCTCTGTTCGCTGATTGGACGAACAAAATTTGGACGGAGAATACCCACTAGCCTTTCGCAGACCCAGACATAGTACCGAAGGGAAATTAAAATTGAGCCCTGCTTAAAACTGTGTCTCAATCTTCCTTATAGTGTACTTCCTTGTCTTTAGATGTTCACTCTGATAGTGCTGCTATTATGACCATATACCGAATATCTTTGAACTAGCTGTTGAAAAATAAAAATAAAGTGAAAGGATTTCATGTTCACCTCTGTCTGTAAGAAGCCACCGATGGACGAACCGGCCCGCAGAAAGACCCAGTACTCGGCTCGGACCGGGAGGATAATCCCTCCCTCCGCCCAGGCCTACCAGCGCAGGACCTCCACCCAGAGACAGGCTCACCATGCTCAGCCGCTCTACGACCAAGAGCTGCTGGTAGCAGCCTCCACCTCACCTACCCCTGTCTCCACCTCCACCTCACCTACCCCTGTCTCCACCTCCACCTCACCTACCCTACCCCTGTCTCCACCTCCACCTCACCTACCCTACCCCTGTCTCCACCTCCACCTCACCCACCCAACCCCTGTCTCCACCTCCACCTCACCTACCCTACCCCTACCTCCACCTCACCTACCCTACCCCTGTCTCCACCTCCACCTCACCTACCCAACCCCTGTCTCCACCTCCACCTCACCTACCCTACCCCTGTCTCCACCTCCACCTCACCTACCCTACCCCTGTCTCCACCTTCACCTCACCTACCCTACCCCTGTCTCCACCTTCACCTCACCTACCCTACCCCTGTCTCCACCTTCACCTCACCTACCCTACCCCTGTCTCCACCTTCACCTCACCTACCCCTGTCTCCACCTTCACCTCACCTACCCTACCCCTGTCTCCACCTTCACCTCACCTACCCTACCCCTGTCTCCACCTCACCTACCCTACCCCTACCTCCACCTCACCCACCCTACCCCTACCTCCACCTCAGCTACACAACACCTACCTCGATCTCACCTACCCCCACCCCACCTACCTCCATCTCACTTACTGTACCCAACACCTGACCTACACGACACCTACCCAACACCTCAGCTACCTCCACATGACCTACACGACACCTACCCAACACCTACCCAACACCTCACCTGCCAACTCCTACCTCTTTCTGATATCGTCTACCTATCCGTGTATAATATTAGGCGCACAAAGTATGTGGGAGAAAGGAGTAGGTTTGAAAAAGTAAATGAATGAGTCAGTAAGTCCACCCCCACCCCTCTGGCCAGGTGCTGGAGGTGCTGAGTCAGATCCTGCAGACGGACTCCTTATCTCAGGTCCAGAGGTGGCTTCTGCTGGCGGGCCAGAGAGGTAACATGCTGACTCTTCTCTTGTACTTTCTCAAAATGAAACATTTCATGAAGTTTATTCTTTTTTTTTTACATAGATTTTGTTTGCGCTCACTTCTGAATATAGAATTGTCTTAATTTTGTGTTATTATTATTATACTATATTATATATTTCGATTATGATTATTCGATTGTATGGTTGCATTATTCGTTTATTTTTTATCATTATTATAAATATCCATATAAATATTATGGTTATTATTATCATTCTAATCATTATCAGTATCGTCATGCATCATAGTGGTCATGTCTCCTAACAACTAACCACAGAGAAGGACCTAGTGATGGGCATGATCCAGCAGGCCATGGTAGACCTCAAAGCCTTGGGCCACCATGGGGACATTGAACACTTCCAGCCGCTACATCCCTGCTCCACCACACTGTCTACACAGGGTTCTTTATCAGACCAGGCCCACAGGAAGCAACAGGGATCAAGGTTAGCCTATAGCGCTCTTCCGACCCACACACTTCCAACGACATCGTGCTCGGCAAAGCGCACAACTCGTAACAATTGTGGTTATTTGTGTGTTCTTTTGACACAGCTTGAGCCATGCCAAGCGTTCCTTCCACTGAGGACCGACCAGGTAAGAGGAAGGGTTATGGATTACCAACTATGCTGCTGTGCAAATCTTTGTTTGAATCTTCCACACACAAAGACGCTGTGTGCTTCACCTGTTTCACAGAGAGGATTGGAGAAGCAGAGGTCCTTGAGATCCACCATGAAGAGGAATAACAGTATAGTATGTTTACATCGAAATGTTGTGTTCTGAATATATATATTTTATATAAGAACATATAAGTTTGTTTTTCTTACATTTCTCAAAGAGGGAGTAAAGGTAACTATTCTTTCTATGGAACAATGGAACAAGGCTACTATGGCTTGTGCTATGTCACAACATAAATGCAGTGTATGACAAAGAAAGCAATACAATTGCGACATAAGGATGAAACCAGCTCAATGTGCTTGAATGCAATCTACACACATGTATTGTGTATGACATAAAATACTGTATAATAAAATAATATAACATGATTTTATGCATTTTCGTTTCTTCATCATTCATAAGTTATTTTGCAATTGGAAGATACTGGTTTCTTCTTGCATCATTGAAGAAGTTGTCCCTAGATACAAGTCCTTAAATAAATCAGATTACCGGCAATGCTATACCACCTAAGGCTGTCTCTCATCTCTCATCCTTTCTTTCTTTTGTCTATTTGGTCCCTATAGGGATGAGCTGAGGCTCAGGATTAAAAAATGAATGAGTAGAGAGACAATGTGTTCATTAATTCATTATCATGACAAAAATAGGTTGGCTATGTCATGATGACAAGTTATTTTCTCGTTGTCACGTTATACCGGCTTCTGTTTTGAGCTGTGGTCGTAGGCCTGCATGTAACCCACATATTCACAATGTAAGTCCAGAATGTGGTCATTTTTATGGTCATTCTTCAGCTTATACTTCCTTTACAGCCAATTTGCTAATGCAGTATTATTATGTAGAGTACCCGTCAGATGGGAGATGGTTGCCGGAAAGTGCACAAAACATTGTTATTGTTTAGGCTTATTGTTAATTACTATCATTGTTGTGAATTTTTGAATTATTTGTTTTAATAACATTAAAATACCTTAAACAAAAATATCGCCTGCTGGGAACACCAGCTGCTAACTGAGCTCAAATCCAACCAAAGGACATCCAAAAAACTAATGGGGAGGAAGTGGGGAGATGCCTGCTGGTTCTGCACTATGTCATGTTGTTTTAGTTTATCGGTTATCCAAACATGCTCTTGGAGTCATCATTTGTTCAGTGTAACTGATGTTCTGGTTGTCAGTTGTCTGCCTCCTCTTTTGTTCAAAAAAGTTTTTTGTTGGTATTTTAAGGGGGAAGTGTGTGGCCAAAAGCTCTCTTTTTTATTTTGGCTGGATCTCCAGATTAGTTCATCTCTAGAGCTGCAGTTAATAATAATAATAAAAATAAAAATGGATTGAATTTATCCAGCGCTTTTCTAGACACTCAAAGACGCTTTACAGTGAAGGGGGGACCTCACTCACCACCAACCAGTGTGTAGCACCCACTTGGCTGCACGGCAGCCAATCTGCGCCAGAACACTCACCACACACCAGCTCGAGGTGGAGAGTGAGGGGATTAATGAGTCAGCCAATTTTACAGTAGGATGATTAGGGGGCCAGATTGAATGAGCCTGGCTGGGCCAGGACACCGGGGAAACCCCTACTCTTTGCGATAAGTGCCCTGGGATCTTTTATGACCTCAGTGAGTTAGGAACTCGGTTTTACGTCTCCTCTGAAGGACGGCTACATTTTCTGTAGCCGTCCTTCCGTCATCTTTTTATACCATATGTAGTGAGGAGAGGAATGTCATATCTGCAGGAGGCACTGTGTTCTAAAGATATGTGTGTCGCAGGGAAGGTAAAGCGTAAGTGAGCACTAGGACCCAGGCAATGTGCGGGATTCAATAAAAAGGGGCGGGAAACTCACCTGGGCCTTTCTTCCTGTACTGAGACACATGGTTTGAGTTGGTGCATTTTGTGTCTTTGCATGATCACAGGAAGACGCACTCCGAGCATTTACCAGGCATCCTCAGAGTGGCTCACACGTTCGGCAGTACACCAACGTTTTTTAGGCTTGACATTAACAAAAAATAGACGACTATGGCGGGCCCTATCTTGCATCCGGCGCAATTGACTTAATCACTGGCGCATGTGTCGTTGCTAGTTTGCAACTGGCGCAGAGCGTGCTTTTCCCGGCTCGGCGAAAGGATAAGGCGTGTTCTGGCGCAAACGTTCCCTGTTGCTATTTTGACGTTTCATAAACCACTTACGCTACAAACCAGAAAATACCTGGTTTAAAGTCAGTGGCGCACTTCAGATGCTATTTTAAAGGCGCATGCATAATGTTGCTTGTGCACCTCGCGCATACACTTTGCTTCTCTCATCTACCTAGCCACACATGCTTATTTGGGAAAGAACAGCTGATACAGCGGTAATAAGGTGTACTTTTAAATCAATGCATCTGCAAACACCGTACAGCAAACACATATTTCCTTGACACAGACATCGTGTACATGCCCTAACTTTTAGGATTGATGTGTATTTGATCGTGAGAAAACATTGTTTTACCGCGAGTGAGTTAAAAAGAATGAATAAATGCGGGCGCGCGTGTGTGCGTCCGTCTGTTTAAAATTGGCCACACGCAAACTAAACACGTAACGCATAATACAGTCCATGGCAATTAACGGGGGGACACATGCATATTAGGAACACAAGTCGATAACGATAATGCATACAATACTGATAAGAAACGATGTTTATAATGTATTAGGTAGGCCTATATCATTAACCATCATGAACCACAGTTACCGCATATCATAATCATATACGTTTTCTTTGCCGAAATGTATTTGAGGACTCAGAATTTCTGAAGTTGTGGAAGAAAACCTTATTCCATGTGTGAATTAGGCCATATTATTTTGCCATAAACTGAGCCATTTGCAGTTTGAAATTCATGTGCATCTGTCTCATCGGAGACTGCAGACGCGCTGTCAAAATATAAACTCGTCAGATTCAAATGCGCTCATGGTGGCTCAAAGGGGATGGGAGCTGGCACTCTCATTGGTTTGTTGCACGTTACGCCCAAACCACACCTACGGGTAATTAGGCTACTTCAGACCAACCCTTTTTAGAAATGCGCCGGGCGAAAGAGTCATTTTTCGCGCCGGTAAACTAGCGACATCGCCGTAGAACCGCCCACAAAGCTACTGGCGCTTGGCGCTTCTCACTTGCGTTTCAGACCGTTAAATTGGGCCCTATGAGTGTCTTTTGTGGAGACTTTTATAGATTGGCCATGGCTGGTTTTGGAATGGCAAAGTTAATACACAATGCGTGAGGTGGACGCGTCTGCAAGAATGCAAGACGACTAAAGCCATACAGTGGTGTTCCAAATGCTCACACCTTTCACCTGGAGAAAGGAACGAAGCTACCTTTAGGTGCATGTGTATTTCTTTACCTTTTACATTACAATTTGTCTAGCCTACTTCTTTTTTTTAAAACTTATAATCATAAATTCACCATGGCAACACACGAGACCTATTCTCCAAGCATAGCCTCCCTCACATTTTTGACCGCCACCCCGACGTCCCTCTTGACGGCTCGCTGGTCGCACCTCCTCCGCTGTCACCTTGACGTGTTGAATGCTATTGTTCCATCGGTGCGCCTCCTCAACCCGCACAGACAGGATGTCGTAGAGCTCCTCCACACTGGCATCCATCACCGCCTGCAGCCGGAATACCTCCCTGGCCCCCGACAGCAGCACCTTAGTGATCACGTCGCCATTGGCCTGGACAACACAGTGCAGCAAGTATCACAGTAAGTATCAGCAAAAGAAAAAGGCACAATGCTTTCAGTTACAAATTGCACTATTCAGTGTATGTTTTTAAGGCAGTTGAATCAGATGTCATGATTAAGCAGCTCTAGGTGGCTAGGTGTCTTCGAACAAGGGCGCTCACTGGTTTGACTGCGGGAATCGACGGCAGAACCTATCGGCTGTGGGTCAAACACACTAGCTCCTCAAATTGACATTCGATACAAATAGCAGTCGATACAAAGAAAACTGAAATATTGCTAGATAGAACAGTACAATGATTGATTCATGAGACAAAGCAGCTCACATACACAAACCCAAACACACACACACACACACACACGCACACGCACACACACACACACACACACACACACACACACACACACACACACACACACACACACACACACACACACACACACACACATTAGAGGACATCGGAAGACACCAAACGGATGATGACTTCCTGTGCATCTCCGTCTTCCATTCCGTTTTGGCCTCTGCAATGTTTAAGTATATGTATATCCATATATCTATCATAACTTAATGTTTTTTGTCAAAGCCATATTAACAGTGAGAATTGTTGAGAGCACAAACTTTTCGATAAACAACCTTCAGACAAAGGTTTTTCCTGTGAATTGTCTGCCTCATCCACCTTGTGGCTCATCCACCTTGGCAGTTTGATCTGTCCCAGCAGTTGCATCACGCTGATCTCTTGCCCAATCACTGTTTGACAACCAGCAGGGGTTTGTATTGTGAGCAGAATGTAGGCTGCAGTGGAAAAAGCCATCCTAATAAATAAATCACAATTGAAATAACCTGCTTTGCTTTGTTACTATTTCCTTTGGGAGGCCTTTGTAGGCCTATGACTTATGTAATAATAATTATACTGGATAGAAAAAACATGGGATATGGTCCTCCTGATAGTTTGTTAGTATGTCCAATCCAATTTATGTAATTAATGTAACGTTATCCTCAGCAACTGTAATAAATCATCCAATAAGAAATAGGATCTCTCTTGTGTGTCAGCAGGGGCTCAAACGCTTCTCAACTGAAACCATGGTTACGCACGAGTTGTCGGCAGAGACGGCTCGGAATCTGATTGCCCAACGGGACTTCCTGAGCGTCAGATACAGCTGCAAACACGCCCCGTTTCTATGTGGGAGGAGTCCCTGCTCATTTGGAGGCCATGCCCATGGCCATGCCCCCACATAAGGACTTTCTGAGGTAGGTGCCACCTTTTATCCAAAGCCTTATTAGGGTCTATATGGAACATGAATGGTTAAAACTTCAGATGCTAAAAAAGTTAAAAGTTTGAAGTGACATTAAGTGTGGCGGGCACGGAGCTACCCAAACTTTGCTAGACACAACGACCCTTTACCCCACACAATTATTATTGAAATTGGGGTAGTGGGTAGCCTGGGAACACGACTCTGCAGATAGGTCTGGTTCCCCTCCCACACAAAGCAATTTCGGCTGGGTAAGAGTCATGGTTGCAGACCTCACTTAGCGATGAAAAAATTGTAAAGGGACAAGATCCTTGCTGAGGCAAAAAGCTGTGATAGTGTATCCTCAACCTCTTCTGTGATGAAATTGAAGGTACAAGGTGACTGCAATTTCGTTTTTTTGTTGAAAATGCCTGCTGTCCTCTGCACAGTCATTGTAATTATCCCGCCTCCTATTAGTTAAACGATTGTAATTGGCGGGTCTATCTCGTAGGCCTACCGGACAGAAATCGTGTGTAGGCTAGACCCGCTTAATCATGACATGTCTCTGATTTGACAGTCCTAAAACCATATGAATGCTGAATAGTGCCATTTTTAAATCGATTTTCCTTGCTGACACTACAATAGCCTACTGACTGTGTACTGACTGGCCGGGTGTTTCATGTTGACAGAGCAGAGGAGGCCCCTAGCTGCTTCACCCTGGGAGCCTCTGCCAGACAAGACCAACAGCCTTCTGACATGGCTCCTCCTGGATGTAAAGCTACTTTTTTTTCTGACTGGAAGAAGAGGAGGAGGAGGAGACGTAGGAATCCTATTATGGTACAGCCGCCTGGAATAAATCAATGGGAAGGCCATCTAATAACAGTAAATACCTACTTTGAAAAAGGAAGGCCAGTGTAAGAGTTTCAGCTCTTCCTCTCTCCTAAGATGTAACCGACGTTCACTGTTTACAAAATGGCTACTTTATCTAGAGACTCGGTCCAAAGTGGCATGTGGTGAGCAGCAGATATAGGGAGACTGGTGCCGTAGGTCTTCAAAGGAATAACATGGTCCCTATAGGAATGGATGTGGTTGTCTTGTTTGTTTGTCGGAATGTAACAAATGAGTGCTCTGAAAGGGGAATAATCTGCTCAGAGGTCAATGCTGTAAATTAAAATAATAAGTGTGAATTATTTTTGATCAGTAAATTGTACAATATATCATGAGATTGCTTCCATAGGTTACATGTTTTGTTTGAAGGACCTACAACATACAGAACCACAGAAACATAACTAAACAATCAGGTTTTTTTTACACAAGCCCTCTCTAATGAAATCTTAAACCTAAGTTTTAGTCACACTAAAGCGATATGAAGAAAAAATTAAGATATTTTGATTCTAATGGAATAAAGAGATGAGGCAACAAAGAATTCGAAATTTGTTTAAACTTGTACTTTTTCTAGTTTCTTTACCATTAAAAAATTCAATAAATATTAACATTTAAAGCTTTCATTCATGTACGTATATACAAGAACTATACAATACACATTATAATGTTATAAACTGCAATGCAGCAAATACTAACTTGAACAAAAACCACAGTAACATCCACTTTCCGTTGACTTCTGCCATTTTGAATGCACTTCCCGAATACCACTATGCTTTCCCGTTACATTGCCTGATGTTACTTATTTTTTTCATATAACACCGTGAAATTTACACTATATACAATATTATTTAAAAAATATATCAGTTACAAAAAATTACTAAAGTGTATTTTATACTTAGCTTTTATACTTATCTTTTTGAGCATATGTGGCTTCCATCACTGCAAAGGAAGAGCATGCTACAGTGGGCTTTGCTTGCAAATGGACTCGATTCTCAACCAATGAGGATGGCCGGTTATGTTTTCGGGTAAAAAAAAAGAACGAATGAGCACCAAGAACAGAGAGTTGTTGCAAGGCTCTCTATCACGAGTGACGCAGGCCCCGCCCCATTCACAATACAATTTCAATAGTAGTTCTAATGCACTTGGAGAAAATGCTCAACATAACTGTACACGGACACAAACGGAAATGCTAGCGATGCAGTCGTCACATTTTTTGAAACATGTTTTGTAGTCATTTCATTTACAGCACCTTCATTTAACAACTTCTGTGTTTTCTGTTAGTTTTCATCTTCCATTTCATATTTGAAGCCGAGAGGGGCAGAGTGAATGCACTGAGACGACTCTGCTTCTGTTTTCTTTGCTGAGGTAACCATTACTGGTTTAAGTCCACTGGCATGGAAAATAAAAATAATAATTACAATAATAATAATAATAATAAAAAAAAAACGAATGCAACCAAAACACAAATTCGCAGCAATAGTGTGAGCCCGTCGGATGGCATTGGAATGAGCTGACCGAGGACTGGAAGGAGTATTCACGTCCACACGTCCCCATGGCAACGCCGCAAGCTGGATGTCCACGTATTCATGGACCGCCTGCTGTTCTGTGAGCCCGCCTCCACTCAGGTCCTCCTAATGTGTCTCTTCTGGACCTGGCGGCGGCGGTACTGTCATGGGAGGAGGAGGGGGAGGGGGAGGGGGAGGGAGGGGGGGAGGAGGAAGAGGAGAGGGGGGAGTCTGTGGGCCGTGGCAACCCCAGAGGCGGGAGGGGCCGGGGGTCTGTGTTCGTGTCGCTGGGGGTCTCTGAGGTCACCACCACGGCGGCGGCGTAGGACGAGGAGGCTTCACGGGGGTCCTGATTGGGCGTGGCGGTGAAGGCGGAGCTCGCGTGGGCGGTGAAGTGGGTGGCGGTGGTGGTGGTCAGTCCCTGGGAGGTGGAGCGAGGCCTTCGCCCGCTGGCTTTAGTGGTTTGTGGGGGGCTCTGGGAGGTGCTGACCGGCCCCTGGGGAGCGGCGGACGGGGGGGGGGCGTGGGGCCGGGCGGTGGGGCGGGAGGGCTCCTGGCGGCCCCCGGGGATCGGCTCGGTGAGGGGTCCGTCCTTCTTGTTGCAGGACTCGCAGCACAGCTTGTTGTAGCCGGGGATGGAGCAGTATCGCGCCAGCACCTCCATCTGACAGAAGATGGACTTGTCCCCCAGACACGGCTCATCTGGACACACACAAACACAAACACACGCTTGGTGGCGAGCAGGGGACCGCATCAGCTCATGCTATCGATATCTATCTATTTATTCTCCTCCCTTACTCTCCTAAAAACACCCCTCTTACGCACGTATTGTATGGGGTACATCCTGGCGCTTAAGAATAGTCCTTGGTTTCTATGAATATCTTTACTGTACCGACACAGTGATATATTGTTCCTTCGGACAAATCGCCTTGGATAAAAGCGTCTCAATGCTAAATTCCCCAAATGTAAATGTAAATATATATAATATTTATCATTTATATTTTTTTTATCCTTATTATTCATGATAGTGCTCGTGGCCTCACTGGAGGAAAGTTTGTGGACGGGGTTTTCAGAAGCCCTCTGGTACACGCTGTCGTCCTTCCCCGAAGAGTTCACCGCCGTCGCAGAGTCGAGCGGCGAAGGCGAGGACTGACCTGTGGCGTTCGGTAGGGGAGTGGGAGAGATGGAGGAAGGGATAAAGTTAGAGTGGTATAGAATACAGTGTTTCACTCATGGGAGATGTTAACACGTCATACGTCATCTTATTCATACAGTACATAAGTATGGGTTCATGCAGACAGTAAAAGAGCCTTGTGGTCTTGTTATCTTCAGCCTACTCTTCCTGTTTACCAGGGCCGTACTGCGTGCATATTCACACAACGAGCAGGGATGTTCTGAGCACAACCTCTTGAATGAAATGCTAATGTTGCGGTTGATTGTTGGATGGGCATCGTACAGTATCTACAGCTCCTATGCTGCGCATGTGATATTATTAACAACAATAAGAAGAAAAGGAGGTAGCTTTTACCACCAAACCATCCGCACTGGTAGGACCTTTACAATGGTGTGTAACTAATTAAGCACAGTACATGTGTGGTTGACGTTTTTCAAAGTCAAAGTCTCACTCTATCTGTTGTCATATATGATGGTTTCATGGTCACATGTGACACACAGCATCTTCTATGATTGCAAATTGCACGCTTTCCCAGTTGGCTGGCAAGGCACAATGCCTGCGCTTAATGACAGGCCGCAATCAAACTCAGCAATCAAATTAACTTGATTATGAGGACAATGTGGGCACACACTCATGTCAGCATCCGCATTCATTCTGTCGAAAATGAAGGACACCATACCATCCTATTTGGATTTTGTGTCCGCAGAGAGGGGGGCGGTTAACAGATGGAAGAGAGAGGGAAAAGGGAATCAATGTGTTGCACTCAGTTCCACAATTTAACGAACAATTGAGGCTGGCACATCTTAGTGAGTTACAACAATATTGGATATTGAATTGAATATCATAACAATTAAATTAGGTCCCTACTGGAGGACTGGATGTTTTCGTGTGCTTCCCCAGAAGTTATGCGGCAAAGTGCATATTTCGTTACAGCCATTAGAAAATCTGATTTCTCTGGGCGTCGACATTGTCGGAAACCATTTGAATAACGTAAAAAAAAATCAAAAAAGTTGTTTTTACATATTTTCATACGGGAATGTTACATTATTATTCCTTTAAGGGTCATTTCTGACACTAGGGGGCTCTCAATAAAACAACAACAAACGAAAAGTAGTTTAGCAAAGTGGTGAAGTAGCTGTGTCTCTGTGGGCTGTTGACGCCAACACCGTCGTTATCTGACCTGACTGTGGCAGAAGCCGGGTTCAGAGGACGAGGTAATGTATTCGAGTCTTATCAGCGGTTATGTTAGGTCACGCTCTTTCATTATTTATTTCATTCAAATTAAATCAAAATATCCAAAGATAACTAGTAGTGTAGCGAAGTAAGTTGTGGTTGTTTGTTGTGGAGAAAAATATAACACATATTCTGGAAATGTCTCAAAATAAGGGGTCATGAGCGCCCAGCCATAGTAGCTGCCTGAACCGACGCAAGGCTTAACTTCCAGTAGCTTTGCCTCAACAATATACCTTTGTATTAAAACAAAAACAGCGTTAGGCGACTTGAAATTAATAATATGAAAATGTGGGCCAAAGAAGAAAGCCTCAACTATGGATAACATCTGGTTTGAAAGGGGAATTGGGTGTGAGGAGAAGCTATGGTAAGCAGGCCAACACTCACACTGCACACTCGTGCTGGATTGACCGGATCTGCTGGTGTGTGTGTGTGTGTGTGTGTGTGTGTGTGTGTGTGTGTGTGTGTGTGTGTGTGTGTGTGTGTGTGTGTGTGTGCTTTCCTCTGGCATAAGAATATAATTAGAAACAGCTGGAGCTGTCAGAACCCATCACAAAAACACAGAGGAAACTCAACGGCAGCCACCCTCTATGCAACTCTCTCTCTCTCCAGCTCTCCCTCCAGCTCTCACTCCCTCTCTGTCTCATTGTTGAGTCCTTGCTTTCTCTTACTCGCCCTACCTCTCTTGATCTCTTCCCCCACTCACCCTATCTCCTTCTGCTCCCTCCCTCTCGACCGGTCCACATCTCATTCTCTTTTTGTCTCTTCCTCTCCTTGATGCATATATTCCTCTTGTTCTCTCGATCGCTCTCGACCCTCCTCTTCACATCGATCATCCTCTCTCTCTCTCTCCTTCTCCACATCCCTCTCTCCCGCTCTCTTTCCCTCCTTCCCGCCCCCTCTCTCTAAATATCTCTCTCTCTCCACAACCCTCTATCCTGCTCTCTCGCACTCTCTCTACATCTCCCTCATTTTCTCTATCTCTCTCTCTCCCTCCCCCTCTCTCTAAATATCTCTCTCCATATAACATCCCTATAACCTGCTCTCTCGCACTCTCTCTCTCTACTTCTACCTCACTTTCTTTCTCTCTCTCTTGCCCTCGCTCTCTCTTTCTTGCCCTCTCTCGCTCTCTCTCTCTCTCTCTCTCTCTCTCTCTCTCTCTCTCTCTCTCTCTCTCTCTATTTCTCCCTCACTTTCTTTCTCTCTCTCTTGCCCTCTCTCTACCCCCTCTCTTTCTCCCTAGCATTCTCTTTCTCTCTCTCTCTTGCCCTCTCTCTCTCTTGCCTCTCTCTCTCTCTCTCTCTCTCTCTCTCTCTCTCTCTCTCTCTCTCTCTCTCTCTCTCTCTCTCTCTCTCTCTCTCTCTCTCTCTCTCTCTCTCTCTCTCACTTTCTTTCTCTCTCTCTCTTGCCCTCTCTCTACCCCCTCTCTTTCTCCCTAGCGTTCTCTTTCTCTCTCTCTCACCTCGTCCTTGTGGTCTCACGCATGCTCTCTCGCCCAGCTCTTACCCGGACAGGGGTTCAGGGTGCAGATGAGGATGGTGTCCGGCTTTGCCCCGTCACAGTGGCTGATGGTGTTGTCGCTGGCCTTGCACACCACCTGCCTCTGCTGGATGCCCTCCCCGCAGGTCACCGAACACTGGGTGGAAAGCACACACGCACACACACACACACATATGCACAATCACGCACGAACACATACACAAACACACGCACACGCACAGATGGGAAGGCAGGCAGGCAGGCACACAAAGACACACACGCACAAGCATAGACGGACACACGGATGGGCAGGAAGGCAGTCAGGCATGCATACACATGGACACAGACACCAACACAACACACGCACACACACACACCGATTCAGGCCGATTTAGGTATTCTGAAACCCTGTTTGAAATTGTTTCAAGGTTTGAAAGACTTTACTAAGAAGCCACATTCCCACTATAGGGAATGTGTTTTTACTCACGTTACTGTAAGACGCTCGATGTATATTAATATATTTATATATATAAATGAACAGGTGTAGATTCTCCGTCCTGCCTTTCGGTTAATCTATTATCTTTCTGTGTGGTTGTCCTTGAAGGGCAAGGTGTTTTCTTTGGCTTTCTTCAGCCAGAACAGCTACTTATTGTCCGCTAATGCTTGTTTGGTTGACAGTCTGATTAATGTGGGGCTATTAATCAAACTGACTTTGAAAGATGCTCACTGCCTTTGTCTGCTCATTAATGCAGGGAAACAAACAAATCAATGTTCTGAAGGATGTTTGAAAAGAGAAAGTTTACCCACAACTAAATTATATAAAGTTTACGCATTTGACTTAGCATAGTATAGGAAAAACCGAGGCAGGAAAACCTTTTACCTTTTGCTATTTAGTCACTTAAAACATGCTTATATACGAGCAGCATACAGTGCCTTTTCGGTCATTAATGATCTCTATTAGACGGTTCTTCTCTCTCAAGATTGAAACCTTCATGGTAGAGAACGTGTACATTTTGGGTTCGAACCTGGCGCCTTTGGGCTGGAGACCTACCTGAGACCACGCCCCCGTCCTCCACTGGGCGGGGCAGACCGTGCTGTTGCACGTGCGCCGTAGCTCCGGCCGCTCCTCGCTGCAGTGCTTGGCGTGCACGGGCCTGGTGGTGCCGTTGTGGAGCGACTGCAGGCACTGCACCACCCGCGACTGGTAGCCCAGCTTCCCGCACGTCTTGCTGCATGGCGTCCACTCCTCCACCACCCACCTGTCCACAGGAACACGCTTAGCTGAGCTGCTGCCGCCAAAGGCTTTTCAGAGGCAGAAGGCTTCACGTCAGGTACAGCCCAAAGCGCCGACACTGCTCTGTGCGCTTTGGGCTGAAGCTTTGACATTGATTTACTTTCTTTGATCATTCAAACAGATTAATTGCTTTCAAAGTTTGAGAGTAAATTGAACGTGAAACTTTAACATTTTTAAGCCAGAAAATATGTTGCAATCAAATAACACCATCTCTCACAACTCGGTGCATTCCAATTATCCACATTGGATTGGATTTGGAGTGCATAATGTTTGGAACTCGATTAACTAAACTGAACATTTGCCAAAAACGAACAGACCAAAACAAATAGTTTTGTTAAAACCTCAAAAGCTCACTACTACTTTCCGAATAATTATTTTAGTTTGCAGTGAATTTTTTTTTGTCCTAGACACAAATCTACCTCCATAACTTGGATGCAATATTACGTCCTGATCCCAAAAGGGTGGAAGTGCATTTCATCACTTGACTTTCCTAAATACATCAATATTCTGAAAGCTCTGCCAACCTTTCTTATTCAATCCTTTTATGTTTGTTCATGTTACCTAGGGCATTTAGAAAACACTTTACCAAGTTCATCTGCCCTTAAACTCTGCTTTCTCTAAGTGGAAAGTTGGTGTTGAGTTATCTCACACAGTATTTTTTCGTAATAATACATATAATAATATATAAATTATAATATAATGATAAAAATACAAATTTGCCAGCACAGGCAATATTGCTTTCCGGTGCTGCTATTTAAAATACATTGAGACGGGGATGTGGTTGATTGGTCTGCTCTCACATGGGCTGGGCACACTCGTGGAGGTTGCAGCGCTTGCGGATCGGTTTGGGCTTCTTGCTGGGTTCGCAGAAGTTGCGATTCACCAATCGATTGTTGTTCTTCCCCCGGCAACCATATTTGGTGTACTGTATACCTAGAATGAGGGGGGGAGGGGGAGGGGATGATCAGCTTATCAGGGTTCCCCAATACATACGCACATGAGCGTGTGGACACACAAACCCTCGGTTGCGCAAATACCCACATACACAAATACACATGCACACACACACACACACAATCGCACAGAAACACAGACTCGCATGTGCGTATACACACACACACACACACACACACACACACACACACACACACACACACACACACACACACACACACACACACACACACACACACACACACACACACACACACACACACACACACAAACTTATGTTGGTACACCCACTTTCTCACATAGACACACGCATACACGTACTAATGTGAGAACACACTCGCGCACACTCACACGTACACACGTGCGTGTTCTCGCCCACATACACACACACAGACACATCTATCAACAAAACACCCATGCCCATTAGCGACGGCGACGAGGCGTGCCGCTGCCCCCACCTCCCCCGCAGGGCTTGGAGCACTGAGACCAGCTCTTCAGCGCCCACTCGTAGGTGTCCAGCTCCGTGAGCAGCACGTTGTTGTTGGTGATCTCGGGCAGCAGGTCCTCGTGGATGATGTACTTGTAGGTCAGGCTGATCTTCACGTCTTCCTCCTGGGGAATGACCTAGGCCCAGAGGGGGGGCGGGGCACAGATCCAAACAGAGGTTATTTCTGGAGAGGGCGAAGGGAATTCTGGGTGGACTGGGGAAAAAACTAACACCGTGGCAGGGGGGGAGAGAAGGAGTTGGGGGGAGGGGGGGTGGAGGAGGGGCTCACCAGCACCACGATGGCCTCGTAGAGCGGCCCGGTGGTCTTCAGGGTCTCCTTCTCCTGGTCCAGGGAGTACTCCCACTCCAGGCCGTTCTCGATGAACACCTTGGACTGGGCCTCTTCGCTCTTGGCGTTCAACACAAAGTGGCCGGTGACCTGGTTCTTCACAGCTGTACCGACGGGGTAAAGAAGAGAGAAGAACGGTCATAAGGTCAGACTCAACTTAAGCGTTTCACGTTTAAAACGTTCCCCGGATGCGAGACGAGTGCGTTCCTCGGTTATGCTTAGGATAGAGAAAGAGCATGTCGACGAAAACGTCATTAGGTATTTTGGCGTTGGCGTTTGCTGTTTCTCCATTCAGCCGCTAACCGCTGAGCTGAGTTTCATCTGATATACTGATATTATGGAATACACCATCACTGTGCTGCCACACTTTTGACTTTCAGCTTTGATGCTGTGACTTTCCTGCTGGGCGGTCATTATAATTAAAGCCTTCCAACGCCTTGGGTACCACACCAGCCAATAAACCCGGGGCATAACTGCACAACGTTTGACTATTTAATAACATTTTTAATAAATGCATGGTAATACAATATTATGCCCCTCAGAGCGTTACAGGGCATCGTTTTTAGTTTTACGTCTGTGATGATGAATCAGCATGTTTCTGGATATTGGGGTTTTGAGGCGAAGGGACGAAGGGACGAAGGGAAGAGGAAAGAAAGTTGAGATAGGGGTAAGATAAAGAAAGAGTAAAACCTGTTTGCTCATTTAAAAGTATTAAAACATTTTATGTGCATATTTTATGAGGTGCTGAAAACTTTACATTAAGTAAGGAATAATCACAGAGAGGCCGGGCAATAAACAGTTTGATATGCCCGGCTTGTGGACGGCTTACCGCCCGAGACGAAGTCGAGGTAACCTCATAATGCACCTTTATGAGTGAATTATGTCACCCGTTTTTGGCAGAAGTAGGAACAGCTTCACACCGACCCTCAATGAGTCATCCAGAGATGCTATTAATGTTGGCTGGTAGGGCCATTGTACTTCCACCCTTTCCTCCTTCTCACTGTCAAATGAGAACCTGATAAATTTGCTCTTTTTATAATTTTTGTTGTGCGTGAACAAAAGCAGGAGGTATATAATCTTACAGACACGGCAACAGGCAAATTATTTCTTTTAAAAAATACAAAAAACGGAATTGTACAACTTCATATCATCAACGTTCTTAATCCCCCGTAGGATAAACTAGTTAATTGCAACAGCCCAGCAGCAGTGGAAAAACACCGGATAAAAATACAATTCAATAATAATAATTGGTCGAGGAGCTGTGGCATCGCCTTTGCGATTCCTCTGTCTCTTTTTTCTAACTGACACTCACCGATTATATGAGGCGATGTTCCGTTCTCCTCGATCACAATGTGCCGTGCGCCCGCTGGGATGTCAAACATTTTCAGCAGGCCTACCGGGACAACGGGTAACACAGGGTACACAGGTAACGGTCAGGTACCTCATCTCACTTATTTGGATTTCCATCAAACACCAGCGTACGGTGTCTCTATGGCATTTTCTTTTTTTTTCGTCGGGGCAAACTGGGGGGCGGTTTGGAGCCTGATGTGCCCAGCGCCCACCCCCCCGTCTGCCCCCCTGCGGGGCCGGACGGTGTTACCGACTATGTGGTGGAGTTGACGGCATCGAACCTGTTTTCTTTGGCGTTTTGGTGAGGGTCAGCTTCACGGTGCGACAGTGGGAGTTGTCCCCCTCGCAGACGCCGCACTTGTCTTCCTGTTTGTAGGATCCCACTTCCTTGTCACAGGCAACATGCTGGGGGGGGGGGGGTACAAAACAAGGTCACAGTGCTTGAGATACGGGCGGGAAAAATGACGTTGTAGGATGAAAGGGACACAAGTGGGAGCATCACAGCAACAGCAACAAGGCCATAATGTTCACAGAGGCCTTATAATTGTTTGTCCAAGGACTGATGTAGATGAAAAGGAAAGGGATTTGTGGTGAGTGAGCCTGAGTGCCATACATACAAAACATATATAGGCCTACACAGAATGAATACAATAAGGTGCATTGTTAGCATTCATGTCCATTAAGAATCCTTAATGGTACCGCTGCACTTCTGGGAACGAGATGGTATTAATATTGATACTGACCTTTTAGAAAATAATGCATCAATGTGTGTGTGTAAGTGTGGGGCGTGCATACTTGTGTGTGCGTATGAATGTGTGTGTGCGTGTGTGTGCGCGTATGGGTTGAGCACCGAAACTCGGTTCCAGTAGGGAACCGGTTCCGACGTAAACGGTTGTAACGAGATCGAATAAGAACGCAGATTTCGGTGCCCCTGACATTTTTTTAACGCCCCCTGCCCCGCCCCAACGGTGTTGCGGCGTCAACTTGCGTTAGTGCTGGGCAGGATACCGGTTCACACCGAATAACGTTGTGTATTTTTTAAATACCGCCATGCTGGTGTATTTGATTATATAACGTTTGGAACGCAGCGCAGTGCAACACTGTTTCAGACGGGACGGGACACTTTTCAATGTTGCGCTAAACACGCAAGGTTCGCCTACAACTGCGATAATCTTTATAGTCCATGACTGAGAGGCGTGGTATTTCAGGCCAACTGGTAAAAGAGCGTGTCACGGCTTTCAAACATATAAACCATAAAGCCTATGGGCGCCTAACCTTGGGACTTGTCAACGCGCTGCGGCATCACTTAATTTATGTTGTTTTGATTGAAGATCGGCAGGTTGTAGTGGGTGGGTGCGTGAATGAATGAACGTGTGTGTGTGTGTGTGTGTGTGTGTGTGTGTGTGTGTGTGTGTGTGTGTGTGTGTGTGTGTGTGTGTGTGTGTGTGTGTGTGTGTGTGTGTGTGTGTGTGTGTGTGTGTGTGCGTGCGTGCGTGCGTGCGTGCGTGCGTGCGTGCGTGCGTGCGTGCGTGCGTGCGTGCGTGCGTGCGTGCGTGCGTGCGTGTGTGTGTGTGTGTCTGTTGCGATTGAATGTAATTTCATAGTAAAAAAAAAAAAAAACTCAAAGCTGATGCATGCATCCAAAACTATCTGTTAAAAACCAAATAAACAAATGAAAAACAGAGTCGCTTATTCGCTTCAAATAGGCCTACTTAATTTTTTTTCAAAACTTGGGAATTAATACGGGGCGGTACCGAGCGGTTGAAAACAATGTTGGCGTCTCCTGCGCACCTGCGTCATATTACTTAATATGACTTTGGCAGTAATGTTGCGCCATGCACGCAAGTGTAAACACGGGCAGCAAAGCTGCGTGCCTGCCTGCTTTCAGCGAGTAATTAATATTATTTGTAATTATTCTTATTTTTTTTTCTTATCAGTCACAGCACTCACAGCAACCTTTCCTCTTCGGGTAAGTCGAATAATTTAATGGCAACCGTAAATCTTGCATATCAAGTAGGCTAGCAAACACCGTTGCCATTCAACTCAGTGTCCGCTGACTTTCTGCTTAATGTGAAACTCATAACAAGTCGTGCATGTATGCAAGTGTGTTCGTTTTTTTAAGTACCAGTTCGAGAACCGTTTTAGCACCGGAACCGTTTGAAAAGTACAGAGTAGGCACCGGTATCGCATAAAACCCAAACGATACCCAACCAAGTGTGTGTGTGCGCACGTGCGTATGTGTGTGTGTGTGTGTGTGTGTTTGTGTGTGTGTGTGTGTGTATCTGTGTGTGTGTGTCTGTGTGTGTGTGGGAGGGCCGCTTGTGTAGACAACGTACCAGGCACTCCCCGCGGGCACACACACTGAAGAGGTCTTTGTAGCTGCAGCGGGTCCCGTCGTGCATCACCTGGTTCATAAACACCACCTCCCCCGTCTCCTTGGACTGGCAGCTCAACTCACACTTATGGGCCTCTAGAAACACACACACATGCACACATACGCGCACAAGCACACACACACACACACACACACACACACACACACACACACACACACACACACACACACACACACACACACACACACACACACACACACACACAAGCACGCATGCACGCACGCCAGCACGCACGCACACAGACGCACACAAACACAAAGATTATAACTCACTGACACAAATAAAATTCCTTTTTGTAATCCACGGTGACTTGGTTTTAGACACATGGTATTACTGAGTAGAACCAACAAAATGCCTGAAAAGCCTAAAAGACTAAAGACTAAATATAGGAAGCCTATATTTATTCTGTGGACTTGGGGGTTGGAACCTGGAAGCTTTTTGATTAAGATTCTGTTATTGTGTTGCATTAATATCAAATTTTTAATGAAGAAGGGCACAAAAAAAGTAAACCTTTTGGTCTTAATTACAAATGTGACATTAAAAAGTTTACAGACACACAATGCAAGACAGCCCATTGAATATCCGTGTAAAATGAATGACCAATTATCCTTTCATACAATTCTGTGGTCTTGTGTTAAAAGCATTTTCTCCCACTGTCACATAAAATAGGACATAAAAGGGATGTTGGATAAAAAGCATTGATGAAGACAACACTAGCAGCATTAAGCAATGCTACAGTGATCTACCCCGCAAATGTCCCTTCCTTTCACTGGGAAACCATTATGACAAGGAGGGGAAAGATGGTCTGTGTGTGTGTGTGTGTGTGTGTGTGTGTGTGTGTGTGTGTGTGTGTGTGTGTGTGTGTGTGTGTGTGTGTGTGTGTGTGTGTGTGTGTGTGTGTGTATGAGTCTGTCGACTAGCAGGAATAGAACATTCTGTGATAGATTTTAGCGATTTAGCTGGAATGGACTTCCTCCAGATGCCGGACCTAGATGTTAATAGGACACCAAAGAACTATATAAACCCTCCTCTGCTAAAACGTGGGCCTGTCAAATCAACGTGCCGCGCTCTGCAAATGTCATTCCTCCGATGCTATGTTCCTCCCCCACTGGCGACGGCTCGGCGAAAACCTATCCAAGACCGTAACGTTTCAGAGGAGCTGAAGCCCCCTGCCCCCCACCGCCCCCCTCCACCGCCCAGCCTCCCCATACTGACTAACCGTCTGGGTGTTCGTAAGGCAGCCAGGTGTGCTTGACGTTGTTGTGGTACTTGTTGCTCCTCTTGACACACTGTTGTGCGCGGAAGTCCTCGTAAGGTCCGGCGCACTCCTCCGTGTTACACATCTGGTAGTCGAAGGTCGAGCCGGGGCATTCTCGGCCTCCGTACGCCGGCCTGCGCGGAAAGGAATGGAGAAAAACAACGAATCAAAGAGAGTGGTTTATTATAATCGGCAGCCTGCCTCAAAGGAAGACAGGGCTGCGTGTGGAGCAGCTGGAGCTGGTGGTGGCTCGAGCTGCCCCTGCGTTGTTGAGATGGAACCTAATGAAACGAAAGGATTAACAGGGCAAACTTTTCCTCTCCGTGTCCCTTTTCTGCAACCTGTGCGCGTTGTGTATTTTTTGCCTGAACAAGTCAATTGGTCAACAGCAGGAGGTTTGCTGCAGCCTCCCTCTCAGTAGAGAAACTACGATATTTTCTGCCTATTGGCGCACGCCAGGCGTCGAAGAACGACTGGGATCGCCGGAACATTCTCAAAAGGTCTCCCATTCTCACAATGTCTCCCATTTTCATAATGTCTCCCATTCTCCAGGACCTCACAGTGCTTTAAAGGGCCAGAGACCATTTATGCTTTTTGTAGTGATCCGGATTTGCCGGTGCGATGGAAAAAAACATATGTTGTCATCTAAGGCTTTGTTTCATATTCCTTGTATTGTCTTGCCACCCTACCTTTCCTCAGTGTCATCTAAATGTTAACCTTTGTGCTTTGGTAAACCTGTCACAAGGAAGAGGGCACCCCCTTATCAAAACTAGGTTAATTGTCTACAACTATTGTGTGCTTTTTGCGTTTAAAAATCTCATCTGACTCCCACTCACACAGGGTTGTTGCACTGCCGGCTGCGGGAACGTATCCCGCCCCCGCACGTCCGGGAACAGGTGCTCAACTTGGACCAGGAGCCCCAGCTGCCATCGTGGCCCACGGGCTGCTGGCTGGTCATCCAGATGCAGTGGCCCTTAAAACACCACTGAAGAAGAAGACGACGCACAGGAAGGAAAACATGTGTTTCTTCCCTTTTCACAGAATAAATTGGCTAGACAAAAACAAGAAAATCATTTTTAATTGGGTGATTATTAGATACTGCAATATAGTTTCAACCGGAAAATTATAATAATATCAACATGAAGATTAAAAAAGACAGAAATGTATTGTGAGAGTGAGAGAGAGTGAGAGACAATATTTTCAAGCCTTCAAAAGATAATTGCTTTCAATGCTTACAAAGAAAATGACTGGATAATTCTAGGCAAATTATGTCGACAAGAAGAATGATTATCTCCTCAGCGTTTAAAAGCCCTTCCAGAGGGTAATCACGTAAGGTGTACCTTGCCCGCCGCACACTCTGTTCCGTCCACAGGTGGGCCTTTCTTGGTCTTACAGAAGTATTGGTTGTCAGGGTGACTGCACCACAGCTGCTTGCACGGGTCGTATGTGCGGAACTGACAGTTGGGTGGGGGGGGGGATACATGTCAGATGTCAAATCCTTCTTGAACATGTAGCATATACAACGAGAGTTCATCCATTTCCTCACGTCGGGAACCAAAAGGTACACGCCCAACCGAAAACTCTGAGCAGAAATCGGTGATCCTTTCGTTGGTTGTATGAAAAGATCGCAAAATTCTGTGCTCAGAGTTTTCAGAGTCTGGCCGCGATCCACCTCCCACCAAATCATGATCCATTTTGGCCGCAACCCCTACATTCTGAAACTCTGGTTTAGACTTAAGAAGTAACCCACTTTGAGACCCCCGTTTCCTCTCCAATCAGGGCCTAGTCAATTAGATGGTTGATTGGGGTGAGAATGAGGTGCATGTGTCTGTGTGTTAGTGTTTGTGTGCCTGTCTCGCTTTTCCGTCGGAGTACTCCTTGTCACAGTGATACCAACATCAATGCAGTCACCCCCAGGTGGAATTGCTTTTAAAGAAGATCCTGATTGAAGATGCCGAACCCAACCTTCACAGATGATTAAGAACCCCATGAAGGCCACTATTGTGTGTGTGTGTGTGTGTGTGTGTGTGTGTGTGTGTGTGACTCACAGCGGTGCACATTTTGTATCCCACGCCAAAGTCAAAGCGGCACTGCTCGTCCATGGAGTAGTTGATGCCGGGGAGCTCGGTGAGCTTGGGCCACTTCTGTTTAAAGGGGTCGTCGAGGAGGCAGTCATAAGAACTGATGGAGAGGCGCGAGGGAGAGGGGACAGAGACAGAGAGAGAGAGAGAGAGAGAGAGAGAGAGAGAGAGAGAGAGAGAGAGAGAGAGAGAGAGAGAGAGAGAGAGAGAGAGAGAGAGACAGAGAGAGAGAGAGAGAGAGAGAGACAGAGACAGAGAGAGAGAGAGAGAGAGAGAGAGAGAGAGAGAGAAAGAGAGGGAAAGGAGGGAGAGAGAGACAGAGAGAGACAGAGAGAGAGAGAGAAAGAGGGAAAGGAGGGAGCGAGAGAGAAAGAGACACAGAGAGAGAGAGAGAGAGAGAGAGAGAGGGGGGGGAAGGAGGGAGAGAGAGAGACAGAGACACAGAGAGAGAGAGGGAAAGGAGGGAGAAAGAGACAGAGACAGACAGAGAGAGAGAGAGAGAGAGAGACGGAGACAGAGAGAGAGAGAGAGAGAGAGAGACAGAGAGAGAGAGAGAGAGAGAGAGAGAGAGAGAGAGAGGAAGAAAGCGACAGAGTGTAGAGAGTGGATAGAGATTGAAAGGGAAAGAGTGAAAGAGAGAGAGAGAGTATATTCAGTTACTACCATTTAGTTATTTGTATTCTTTAGTCATGTGTGCAGGTGCTTAAATAGATCATAGCTGAAGCAATAAAACGCTGACTAGAAACGTACTCAAGCTAACTAAATGCCTTCCTATAAAATAAGATCTACGTAAGAAGGAGCGCCCATTAATGAATTCTTCGTCCTTCTACAGGATGCCTTCTATGGTTAGGCTATGTGGACGATTGGGCTCCAACCCAGCACCTTATGGCTGGGAGTCAAATCACCACTACACAATCTTGTTGCACCAATGACGGAGGGGGGGGGCGGGGGGGGGGAAGACGTACTGGATGTATCGGTTCAGCTCCTGCTTGCTGCAGCGGGACCAGTGGTACCGATGGAAGGCGGCCTGCACCAGTGGGGCCATGATGCTGCCCATGCTGGTCTCGTCCGCACACCGGTTGCCCTGACCGTCGTGCTCCATCCCCAGCCTGTCGGACCAAGATAAGAAACCCTTTTTAATCCCACACCAGGGGGGTTAGTCGCTGGCTACAGCTGCTGATGAGTCAAAAAAAAGAGTGAAAAGAGAGATCAATAGAAATACAGATCACGTAAACATGTGAAATGAGATTAACACCTCTACCCACGGCCGGCAAGCAATGCTTTCATAATCAATATGGGACATGCATGCAAAGATATATTCATCAAGGAGACACCGGGGGATTGCCATCACTTGAGGGGTGTTTGATTGCTAGCAACCAAAGGGATGAGATGATTGCTAGGATACCCCGCAGCCCTGACAATGGAAATCCATAGGCTTAACGCTGAAATCAGATATACAAACATACAAATATACAATACAAACATTACATTTACATTTTTTACATTTACAACACATCCCCAAAAAAATGTATGCAAACATGAATTGAACTTCATGAGATTTAAAGCTAGGGCAGGCAAATGCTCTTACAAAATAAAGTCTGGCTTCCCCCCTCGTCTACCTACCTGCCTACCTGGGCAGACTCGGCCCATGCACTCATTGTGCATGATTGGAGTCTTCCACAAGGCAAGGCAGACCTATTTCTAAAGCTAGCAAGCTATTCGCAGAAGAATGTCTCTCTCCCACGTGTGTTTTGGGGGAGTGGCTTTTGGCTTTTTAGAATTTTTCGATTGGATCCTTTTATAATCCAGCTCACTCTGGCTGGACTCTCCAAAGTTGCCCACCCTACCTTTATTGCATATTTTATTCAAAATGACCAGTTTAAGAGTACTGCACAGAGTAAATGAAGTGCGGGGGAGGGGAGAATAAGGGCCATTGTAATGCGACGTTCCAGTGGACAACGAAAGGTATTAATGTATGAATGAATCTGACTCGTGAACGGTTATGTTCAATTAAAAGGCAACATAACTCGGTCAGACATTTTTCCAAAACTTCCTGCACAGTGCCAGGACCCAACAGCTCAAACACAGGAGGTGCTGTTGAGTCAAGAAAACATTGGGCCGTCACAGCAATGGATCCTAAACGAATAAACGGCTCAGAAGTGCGCGCCAAACTTTAATCAAAAATGTGCATTCCACAAAATGAGCAAAGCAATTCTGCTCCGAGTTCCAAAAGCGAGAGCCGGAAGGCTTTTTTTCATCCTTTTTTTCTCATTCAACAGTGCAGATAATTACCCCTTTCACCTGATAAACGGAAAGTACTCCACCGCGCTCCTGAGCTGTGAGGGGAGCCATTAGGCCTGACGATGTTCAGCACAAGTGGGATGACATCAGAGTTGTAGTCTAGGTTATGTTACGCTACGCTACACCGCCCCCCCCGCCTAATCATATAAAGGGAGGCCAAAACTGACGGGCTTATACAGTGATCTGTTGACATACAAATCATAATGTAGTATATATATATAAGGTATGCAAATATTGCAGCAAATTGACGCACCCGTGATCTGTGTACTCAGGCTGTGTTTTGGGACTATTGACTGCGACTGTAGGTAAATGGTCTTAACCAATCACACACTTGTTTCACACACACATTACGCACTGCCTTATTCTTCTTTGTTAAATTTACGGTCACATCTCTCGACTCGGTATTTGCAAAAATGAATTGCTGAAATGAAAGTTCTGTCACAAAACTATATTGTTACGAACCCTTGTACATTTTTAAGTGGTTGTTCAAAAATCTTGGAGCTTTGATAGTGGGTGTACGGTAGGCTTTGGCGGCATCACAGTATTACGGTACACCGGGGCATTAAGAAATCAATCAATAGGCTCAGAAATAATAACACAGTCTGACGCTCCTCTTTCCTTTAAACATTTTCCAACATCTTATGATGTCATGTCATGTTTTTTGGGCCAAGTTTAGGAGCAGAATATAGCCTACAAGTAAATGGACCAAGATGAAGTCTTTCATTGTTGTTGAGACTAAAATAGGTTAGTTCACCAACATCACTTGTGTGGCGACCCCGGGTAGGCGGAGATCCGGCGCTTTCCAAGATACAATAATGACGGCCCGTCCACAACATCTGTTCTATCGGCCATAAGTATTGAAACCCAGCAAGACTTGTCTTAAGTATTCAAATTGCTGGACAGTGTTGTACATGCTCCAACGACATTCATATAGATATCCATATACTATATACCCCCTGGCGAAATGTCATGAAGATATGACGGCCCGACAAAATAGATGCCTGGTGTACGACAGGTATCAGCGTGTCACCTCGACTTCACCGCCGGCTGACATGAGTTCAAAGACACGTACCGTCAGACAGACAGACGGACAGACAGGGCCAATCATTACTGTTACAACGACGTTACTCACACATGGCCTGTTTCGTGAGCGACGACAAAAGATGAGGAGAAGCCGTCCTCGTGGTTCAGGGTGCAGCTGCGCAGTGGATGGCACATGCCGGTCACCGGCGCGTAACCTAGGCAACGGAGAGAGAGAGAGAGAGAGAGAGAGAGAGAGAGAGAGAGAGAGAGAGAGAGAGAGAGAGAGAGCAGGGCACTGAAAATGAACTACCGTGCCAAAGGTCATGATGTTGCAGACACACTCAAAAGTAGGGATCGTGTCCTGTCTTTGGAGTGTGTAGTGCTAAAAGTGAATTGTGTGTCCATTGTCGATAGTGGTGTTCATAGTCTACATGGGCTGAAAAAAACGGGTTTACGGTTTAATTACTGACATAAGCGGCTGTGCTCCTCTTTTCCAGTACATGCGTTCGAGATTAAATGTCAAGTGTGATTAGATTGAAAAGATGGCATTCAAACCAAAAACACGCTGCAGTGTCATTATGACTAACCGTGTCTCGAACTATTGTGGGAAAGCGGTTTGTTAAGCGAAAAGGAGTTGTGGTTGTTTTTATCCGATATCATTATATACGCACAATCTCCTCCCTGGAAGTTTGCTGGCTATGTGTGAATTGCCTAACAGCCTTATTAAATACAGCGAGAACAATGGATGAATGCAGATGAGATGACCCATGCAGTGAGGGCAGTGTGAAGCGAGTATTTTTTCTGTCTTTGTGAAATATTGTTTTTCAGTCTGTGTTTCAAAGGCTGTTAACCGATTTCATGGATTTTGGAACTTTTTAGGGCGATTTTACGACTAAGCTTGTTTATAGCAATTACATGGATGAATCCACATTTGAATGAGGAAACGACAAACATACTCCTAGCAACGAATCTTCCCTTGGATGTACACGGAATATCTACGTGCTCTTAACTTGACAATAATAATTGTGTCCCTGGCTGCGATGAGCACAGATAAGAAGATGTCAGATTTTAATATAGCAGAGCCTTCGACAGTGCCAAGACATTGAGTGACTGCAATTTATTCAAAAGAGCCTGAAGCTCATATCCCAGCATGGCGGCCAATTGCCTTCCTACATCGCTTTACTGGAGCAAGGACGTACAAAAAAATGAATGATGAATCTAAATGCTGGTGGAGAAAAATGCAGCATGGAAGTTGTACACAGGCATCAAAGCGCACAGATCATAACGCAAGCTTGACGGAAAGAAGCCCAGCTTTGCCGACACGTAACAACAGTTGACACAGTAAACACAGCAGTCTAAGGTACAAGCAAAGGACAAACAACACAATAGAACTCGATCAAGAGATGTGCAGCGATGCAGCTTTGGTGCAATTTGTTTTGGGGGTTCAGAAGCACCATGTACCCCGACCCCACACACCCCAGACACACACTTTTTTTTTTGCAGAGGTGTGGGGGTGGCTGAGTTGGGCTTTCAAAGAAGCATCATGCTTTCTGAACAGGAGTAGAACAGTCTTTTGGCATGCAGGTAAAACAAAGCAGAAAATGCAAATCCTGATGGATGAGGATGATGATGTTGGTGATGGTAAAGGTCAAGATACTTCTAAAGACTGCAGGTTATTTACGGCGGTGGCTTTGCGGGTGAAAATGGCTGCAGAAAGGTAAGCTAAGCCAAGGCCAAAAAATATGTATTCTCTATAGACTAACGCTGTCCCCGTGATGGATCACAGGCCAGAAAGCATATTTATAGAACAAAGGGATGACTGAAAATGGATGTCGATGACTGTATGAGATAAATTGAATTACACGTACCTTCGTATGTACAGAACATAAAGCAATAGCCAGAGCACAAGACAGCACATGACACAAAAGTGCAGCGAATCACTTTTTGATCACTTTATCTGGCAGTCAGATAAAAGATGTTCTCTAGGAAAGTACGTACGTCGTTAATCATTACTTGTGTATGCAGGCGGTGCAGAGGTGCAGCAGCTACAGCACGCTAGGTCGCTACTCCAAGGAGTAGGGAAGCAGGTTAACCAGCTAACGTGAAGAAAAAGCTAACATCAACCCCTGACATGGGAATGTCAGGGTTTCTTTTGCTCGAAGGCTTGAATTCATTCAAAAGGATGAACGGTTTATAGCTCGTACACTTAGTATTAAATATGTCTCCACGTAGTCTGAACTGGCAACCCTCCCCCACACCCCCTCCCCCACCAAGTCTATATTTGGATACAAAATCTATCATCTCTCAGCAAAATCAGTCAGGAAAGTGCGATGTCTGCTTGTGAACCTCAAATAGGGGCCTGGCAAGGGCATGCTGCACCGCAGGTTGCCTTGGCAGCCGCGGTGTTGTGCTCACAACACCACCGCCGCCGTGGCAACCCGTGCAGGTGTCACAAGGAGACCAGGTAGTGTGGTCTTTGATCGCCGCCTTTGAATACGTGCGCTTTACAGTAAACGAAAATATAGCACAAGTCAGTGAGTCTGACAGGGTGGCCTTCGGAGAAGCGGCTTGTTCTTCTGGAACCCTGTTCTCGCAAAAATCGAAATGGTGGGGGTGGTTGCGCTGCGGCGATCAAATATTGGGGAGTTATTGGGACCTTCTGCTGCCATGTAGAGGTTCTCCTTTGGGAGTCATGTATGGTAGCGTCGGATGCACGGCTTTATCGTAGTTACGTCATACATGTGTCCTGTTAACATAAATAGAATGAAGTTCATTATTTGAAATTTAATTCAGACTGAACTTTGAACACAAAGTGGTTAAATTACAAGGATTACAACTTTGAATCAGTGTAATTGGTGTTAATGTATCTTCAAATCACACCATGACTATCACGTAAGCTTTTCAGAATGTTTTTTTCCCCCACATGCCATAAAACCTTCTTTTCAAAAATGTGAATTTAGATTTAAAAAGCAACATCAAGTCAGGTGTACAAAGAAGTGGTACTTCCTGTGTGTTTGAGGTCACCGCCTTAGGGTCACGACCTTACCTTGGGCTTGAAGTGGACTTGAAGGTCCCACTTTTTCTCACTTTAGATTTTTGCGAACGTTGCAGAAATCGGCAGTCGGTCTGCACAGGCCCTGGATCGAGAAGAGTACAGTACCTTGCATACCTGCGGGGCCAAAGTCTTGCCTGGTGAGGAAGATGGCGTGGTCGTGGTACTCTTCGTGGTCGGGGTCGCGCCGCTGCTGGGTGTTAGCCCAGCGGCACACCTGCTCCAGGCTGCGCGAAGGGTTACCGCGCTCTATCAGACTGATGGACTGGGACACACACACACACACACACACACACACACACACACACACACACACACACACACACACACACACACACACACACACACACACACACACACACACACACACACACACACACACACACACACACACACACACACACAGAGGGGGCAGAGGATTACAAACACAATCTGATTCAGGTTAATTGGACAAGCATGCTTTTATATGTAGAAATAGGATTTAGACTAGGTTGGTCTCTCTTCATGTAGAGATACAAAATAACAATACCAAAATAACAAAAAAGTTGACGGGTGTTCTTCAAAGTAAATAAATCGGCACGGCGCATGCTCATATCCGCAATGTTGACACACCCGTCAGCAGTGTTCACACACGCCGCCGCATGAAGTGTGTGTCCGGTGCACAACCCGACACTTTGAAAGCACGCAAGTGGAGGGTGAATCAGATGACTCAATACAAGAACAACAATTTTATCTCTCCACTCTGTAGACACGGAACACATAAAACCTTGAAGGACGTGTTCCCTTTTGCTAAACAGACAATCGCATAAAGAGTCTTTATTTCTTCGATTTTTCCTTTTCTATTGCGCTCCCACGCCAGCTCTCCAGACTGTGCTCTCAGCGGACTTGGGTCAATGTTCATCTCATTCAGACCAGCTCTCTCTGTGAGCGTCACGTTGTGGCCATGCTTTAGCGACCACACGATACGTGGCTACCACGTAGGCAGCAGCAGGCGCTTTCATGTTACAAATAGTGCAAACATACAGACTGCCGTGGGTTGCCAGAGTATTTGCATGCTTGGATAGAGAGACAGAAATATAAACCGAGGCCCATTGACAATCCGTCTCTATTTGTACAATGGCCTCGGAAGAGTTTACCTTAACCATTTGACCACCGGGGCGATAGTCTGCATAGGTGAAGGTTTACATTGTGGGGACTGGTTTCTTTCGATTGTTTTGGATTTGGGTTGTGTCATGTCAACAATCAATTACGTTGTGCGGACAGAGCTTGACTTGAGTTGAGAAAACACCACGGGGAAGTCATGTTAACGTTTCTTCCCTTTTGATACCGACTACGCAAAGAAAGTGTCTGGCCTCTCGCGTGACAGTAGGTGGCCGTTGCACTCACAACAAGCAGTCTCGGTTGTTCAAACATGATTCAAGCGCTGTTCATTTCACTTTAAACATGACCACTCCGTTTGACCACTTTGATGGAACCCTTGTGAATACACATGAAGGCTGATGTCATGTATCCAATTCCAAGGTGCTGTACAATTCATGTCTATTTTTAAAAAAGGCCCAGTGCGCACCTCATGTGTCGCCGGTCCTCACAGCACCCCCCGGGCTGTCAAACTGATTGGCTAACTGCACCATTTATCCCTCGTGAGACCAAAGGCGTAATATGGCTGTCTTCACAAAATCACCGGTCCAGATGTGCAGGGAGGATAGGGATAGGTTGTATTTTGATGAATGATGGAAAGGCCATCCCTGACTGACTGCAAAACAACATGCATGCTCCGCTTACGGGCATTAGATCCCCACAAAGGTCTGTTTAATGGACGTGCTATTCTAGAAGGTTATTTTGTGATATGGATCAGCCATGCAAGAGATGGGATAACTCGTGGAAATATCCCAAGAAATAAATGTCATTGAAAAACCGGAAAAACAATGCTTAACATTCATGACAGGGTAACAGAATTCTCTTTTATGTATGGATACACTGGCTTACCCACATAGGGAGCACACAGACTGTACTAAAGGCAAAGGTGGGCCTGGTTTGTTTTGTCCTTACCTGTCGGTACCCGACCATGATCATGCGCACAAGGACAATGTTGATGTTGGTTCCCAGAGAGTCGTCGTGGTAGATTTCATCCACCTGAGAACAGCAAGAGGACATGAAATTATCAATCTAACAAACCAAACCGAAGAAAGGGAACCCCGATTTCAGCACACAGACCCCCAAACTGCTGTAACACTTAAAAAAAAAAGATCAAAAAAATCGACCCTGACCCACAAAAGACCCAAAAAGCAAGAAAAGTATAGGGGTACCAGCCAAAACAGGAAAACAACCGACCTGACCTTTTTTAGACTACCTTCACCAGAGCCTGTTATAATTGGCATTCTCTAATTGATCACTTCTGGAAACTAGTGAAAAACATTCACATCCTGTGACCGGGGCATAGAGAATACAGAAATGAATCACTGTCATGGCACTGTGATCTAGCATTATGTAGCTACCTCAAATACGTGTGTCACATTGCATTGTGTTGCTGATGAGACAGAGCCACAGAGATGATCTTCATTAGGATGGGGCTTACAGATGCCAGGACATTTATCCGCCCTCAATTGCGATGGGGATTCGGGGGGCTAAAAAATGTCCATAAAAAAAGGAAATGTCGTTGTTTCCTTAAAAAGGGATAATGATTCACTTGAAGACTGATATACCTTGTAGTGGCAGAAGACTCGGAGCGGACGCGTGGGAGAAGGATTACACATTGGTCCACATTAAATCACAAAATAGCCACTCAACAGAAGCTGTGTGTGTTAACACAGACTGGGTTGGAGAAATGTGTGCTTGGGCCAAGCCTCTGGTGCCAGAGGGAAGGTTGTTGTTTTTTTTGTCTCTAATTCGTCCAGCCTCTCTGAGAGAGGCACTGGGATTCTGGTTGAAGTGTGCCGTATCTTGTTAAGACACTGGCAGCCCTCCAGTAAGGCCGGGCTGTATTATGCAACCACGCACAAGAACTCTGGCCCCAGAACGTAATGCCAGTTGGCTTCATGGTAACAGGCTCCCGATGGAGAAGGGAAAAACGCAGATTCCAGCAGAGGCTCCAAAGTCAAATTTCCATTTGAGGGGCCTACAGTGTTCTGCCTGCGATCCTCTTTTTAATTATCGTCATTCAGGACACTCCCCCTCCCCCCGGTATGCCATTGGAGCAAATTTTTTAGGTCAACGGGTCACCTAGTTAGGCCCATGTGCGGTTATGGATGGTGATTATCAACATGCCAAACGGGCTGTATCTCAGACAGTAAACATGAGGGTGCTTAAGGTTCACAGAGTGCTCTGACATTCCTCCACGTGACTGTTAAACCGGCCATTGAGAGGAAACACATGTTTCACCAACCTTTGCCTTCTGTTTCCCTTAAGAGGCAAGTCAGTCCGTTTTACATTCGGTGGGGCGACAGAGGCACGCCGTTCGCTTTTGCTGATGTGAAGCGATGCGCGGGTCGAAAATTAAAACGTCACTGTCATACCGCTGCTCCATATCATTATGCTGTGTAGCGTGCAGAACCTGTACTCCTCTCGGAAGGGGGTGAGAAATCGGGATACCTTTAAAGAACAGCCGCATCCCCAAGAAAATCGCCAAAATAATAAAGCGACTTCTAAGGCCAGAGATATTCTAGCTTTTCCCCCACGTGTTCGCGCAGCCGACTACGACCTGAACTGAATTATTCACATACATGCTGCTGCTTTTGCGTGTGACTGGAGGATTGCTTCCAGGGCACACCAGAGTACTTGGACCGTTTAGAACTTGAACCAAGATTTGCAGGATATAAACATTAAACATGGCAACACTCCACAAGGTTACCATCTTGTTAATCTTGTTTATGATGTCTTGTTAAGTCTATTCGCTTGCCCTTCAAAACTGACCGCCAGCGTTGACGTGCTGCTGACACGCTAACTGACCCCTGACCCCTGTCACAACCCCAAACTGCGGGGCCCTAAATGCTCGCAGGAAACGCCAGGCAGCCATCATAGCCCACGCAAACGCGTTGCTACAGCAGGTATAACTCCAACCGAAGCGATTGCCTGTGGAAGGTTGAATGTGTCTGGTATTTCAATGTCTGGCAACAGCTGCTCTAGTACTGCGGAAGTGGCCCGCCCTGGCCGTGGCACTCGGCGTTCGCTCAGAGGTACAAGGCAACTTTCGAGGAGTTGTAAGGAAATATTCCATTCACAGAAGCCAATTCAGCGAAATGAAAGGAGCACAGAATCCTCGTTGAAAAAACTTTCAGGGAGGAAGGTAATAGCGCGATTTTATTTTTGTTAGTTTCATGCAGATCAAAACATCGATTTTTTTTAAATATTTTTTTATTTCCGAAGGGTTTGAGAGATCATCAGCTGTCCCCACGGTCTTCCGATCGCTCCGGACAGAATGTCCCGGCCGGTGGAGGTAGGCGAGGGGCCGAGCCCACGCACTATAACACAGGAGATAATTAAAAAGCCAGGGAACGCACGGGGGAGTTTTGGAAAAAGCAGGGCCCGTAATGACCCCAAACGAGCCTAACAGCTGTGCTTCTCCAGGCGTTCAGATATCCCTGGCTGGCTCAGGGTGCGGCATCACGTCGATGCGGACCAAGCCCCCCCCCCCCCCCCCCCCTGTAGAGCCCCTCAAACAACACGCCCATTGTGCGGCTGGGGCACGGCGGCAGTCTCCTCGCTTGGCCCTGAGCAGACAGGATGTTCAGTAATCAATCTCCTTGGGGGGGAGGGGGTGTAGGGAGATGGGGGGGGAAGGGATCCTTCTCCAGGTGGTGCTTCTAACGCACTGGGTCCTGCGAGCCACTGTGAAGGCCTTCTGAGGGGAGGTAAAGGTGGAGGGTGGAGGTTGGTGAGTAGGAACGCTGTCGGAAGGGGGCACACCTTAAGATACGATATACGATTATAAGACGATAAAGACAAGTGAAATTTTCCTTCTGAAAGTCGGAAACGTCGTCTTATCTTGTTGAGTAGAGGTCACTACCAGACAATCTGCAATGAAGTGTAATACCTGAGACAACTCCCTCTCCCTCTCTCCTCTGTTTCTCTCTCTCTCCCTCCCCCATTCAGTCTCTCCCTCCCTCTCTCTCAAACTGTCTGCTGGATTAGCAGCAGAGCTCAGAGAGCCAAGTGCTAGACACTACTTATCAGAGTAATCAACTGAGCTCATTAAACCCCCATAACACGTTCTACTCTCACTTATCCACTCAAAGTACGTTTAACTTAATTGCCTATTTTTTTGTTCTCCAAACAAACATCTTTTCTCACACTGAACGGGCGGACGTGCTATAGCACTTGCTAGCGCCGCGGCGTGCTAGCCGGCTATCGGTGCCAGTGTGAGAGCGCTCCTCTCAGCTCTCACGCTCCACTTCCCCGTTAGCCGCGGAGCGCTAATCACACCTCCATGCTGGACCCAAACGGTAACTGTTACAGAGTGAAACCTAGGGGAAATCTCCCCTGGTGGGACTTGTGTGCCCCCCCCCCCCCCCCCCCACTGCAGTAAGCAGATTATGGTGGTAGGAGCTGGTGGAACCTGTAATGAATGAGTCCCCCCTTTCTTTCTTCTGTAATCTCCACAACAGCTCATGCCACGGTGGAGGACCAGGAAGTGCCGCGGCATGTGTGGCAAGGTCCACATTGTCAAGAGAGACGAGGCCACCGGTCCGTAGAGGTACTCTCACCCGAAACGGTACGAGATGGTGCCTCGTATGTGGAGAGAAAGCGTGTGCATACTAATGCGATGTGTGATCGATGGGTGAAGTTGAATGAACACGTTCGATGTCTTACTCCAACTCGCTTTTTTTATTGTGACCCTTGGGATGTGATGTCACATGACGCAACGAGCTGGTTTCGTTGCATGAACGTGAACAGTGGAAGGTTTCTTTTCTAGTGGCTGAACCCCTCGAGCGCGAACAAACGCACGCCTGCACGCGCGCGCGCATGCACACACACAATGCACACACACAACCGCACACACAGTATCAGTCAAGTTTAGTTAAGGTGTTTCATTTCATGATGGTGTGATAACCTTTCCCTTTCTCTTTTTGTATACTCTCTCTCTATCGAGTCGATATTCCTCATGTCTCCCAAAGGACTCCATGAGTCTATCAGGGCAGTAGATTGAAAAGCCATTCAACCTCAACAGTCAGGTGTTTTTCAACTCAAAGCCGAAACGCTACCATGTTCCGATTCCCCCAAGGTCCGAACATGACATCCAACCTCGTAGGCACGGCGACGATACACACAAGAGGCTTACCCTTAGCGCCTTGAGGCACCACCACTCACTCACAGTAAAGGCCACCTCGGATACACAAAGTAAACCGCCACCAAGGACCAAAGCGGTGTTCAGACGCCTTATGTACGTACTATGTTCATGAGAGTCAGCACGTAGTTCTGCACGTGCTCCTTGCCGTGGAAGCGCACCACCGAGTCGTCCACGGCCAGCAGCACCTCGATGTTGTAGTCGTTCTTCTTGGTGTGCCTCCGCTTGCGCTCCGTCTCCGTCAGCTGCTGCTCCACCAGGTCCAGGGTGGCCGGCAGGTCGGCGATGCCGAAGTCCGCCACTGAGGAACGAGAAACAAACGCACCCGTGCGTGTTTTTATCATGGTGTTGTTGTGAATTGTAGAATTGCGCGGCTTGTTAAAGGTGACATATTGTACCGCCATCCGTGAGTGTGATTAGCCGTGACAAGCCGTTTTGAATTTCTGCCTCTTGTGACATCACAAGTGGGCGTGTCCACCTAGATGTAGCAAACGTTGCACATCTATCTGTCATACATCTAGGAGGACACGCCCTCTTGTGACGGCTAATAACACCCACACCTGGTGGTCTAATATGTCACCTTTAAGGGTGCTGTAGGTAAGATCTGAGAGCCGTTATTTTTGTGTCACATTTGTGTGACATTTCGGACCAATCAGGGCATCTCTTCCGTTATTGATTTCGGGGAAATACATTTTGCCTGTCAGCCACATGTGTTTCAGATGACACCTCACTCAATGGGGAGTGAGGGAGCAGAGAGGGAGAGGGTCTTTTTAGATTGTTTACTTTCAAAAACGTTCTCTCGTCCCCTGTCTCTGCACCACCCATGACTCTTACCCACAGCAGCTTTCACCTGACAGTGAGGGTAATCACTTGTGGATCATCCGACCCACACTCGACAAGGAGGAACCCGCATGGTTAGAGATCATTTTTTCTATAACAATAACGACGATGATGTTGATGAGGAGGATGATGATGACCATGATTAAATGCTTAAATGATTGAAGCGATTACTTTTGTGCTCATTCAATTGGATTCGCTGCGCACCCTCCAGCAATGCTTCAGGGCCACACCAACATCGCATTACAATCATGAGCTAACCAATTATCTGCATGGGGAGGAGACAATGACCTTAACACAGAACACGCTAGACAAATGATGTGAGAGTGTTTGGAGTGTTTACGCCGATGTGCTCAGTTAAAGCACATTAGAGGTTCAACAACCACAGTACAGGGTTTATATAGAGGTTATTACATTTATAAATCACCAAAGTTAAATAACTAATGTTTTTATATTGTGGAATATCGGCAAAGATATACGCCAATAGCGACTTATATCTGCAATAGGCCATTATCGGCTGATGAAATTGACCGACCGGTACATTGGTCGGGCTCTAATAAACCTCAATCAGTTGGAACTTGAGAAATGTCATGACCCAAGAGAATCACTAGCTAAATGCCAAATATGGAGACACATCATAGATTGCATTCAGGATGTAAGAAGCCTACGCTCGCTTTAATGCAGTACAACATGAAGCTGGGAATAAAAATGAAGAAGTGGCTTCAAATTCAAACTATATCCAATATAAGGTCAAGCAGAGCTCACCGGGGGGATACAGACTACATCTGTTATTGTGTCATCCAACGTTAAAGGTTAAATTATATATACATCCCCATCTAGTAGGAATCGTATGCAATTCCAGGAGAAGGAATTGCAGCAGGAATACCTGATGCCTGTATTTCCCTACCTCCCAAAGCCCTACTCCTCCTCCTGTGTGTTCTCATGACAACCACGCTGGTTCCTTGTCTGATTGAGGTCATCGCCCATCCACACAATAGGGACAATAAGGACCCAAAAGAAGACACCCGCACGCACACACGCGCGCAGACACGCACACCCGCACGCCCGCACACATACACAGATGCCCCTGTTTTTCCAATGACAGCGTACGCTGACGTCTTACCTTCATTGTGGAGGTCCTCCTTTTTCTGGCCCGGCTCTCGCTTGATGGCAGACCTGCGGTAGACCACGTGGACACGCCCCTTCATCTCCACGTTCTGCTGGCCTTTCTCCAGGGGCTCGATGAAAAACTCCCCGTTATCAGTCCGGATCAGACCTGCCTGGAAAAAAAAGTGTGGGAAGGAAGAGAGAGAGAGAGAGAGAGAGAGAGAGAGAGAGAGAGAGAGAGAGAGAGAGAGAGAGAGAGAGAGAGAGAGAGAGAGAGAGAGAGAGAGAGAGAGAGAGAGAGAGAGAGAGAGAGAGAGAGAGAGAGAGAGAGAGAGAGAGAGAGAGAGAGAGAGAGAGAGAAAACCATCTGAATCAGTCCACCAAACCCTGTTTTCCCCCCATATTTTCTTGAAAGGTCATTATTGTGTGGGGGCCTGTAATTACAGTGTGCCTTAATCAATAGGGAGTTCTGTATGAAAAAAGGGCTGTAAGTGAGGGGGAAATGACGCAGGTAGACATCGTTTTGTGGGATTCAGCAGCCTGGTCAATTTCCAAAAGCACTCCACACACACAACACTGGGTCCATTCCATAAGGTTCTTCTTTCCCGGGCGAGCCGACTCCTTGATAGTTTGTGAATATCGATTTCTACTCTCTGAACTGTTTGTCTCTCTATTTATACAAACATGCACATTGTAGCGCCATAGTGCAAAGCATATCCATGCTAGTATAGTGTATTTATTAAAATATGCATTCATTTCAATGACTCAAGTCTCTCTTGACCATGGAACAGGATCCACCTTGCAATGACCCCGGGAACGATCCCGACCTGCGGTTTTGCAGCGAACACGCTGTTCCCCCCTCTTCTCTTTCAACCCACTCTCCTGGCTTTCTGCTGCGCTGTCCATAAAGGCCTAACCAATGTATTTTATGCATATTCGTCAAAGCACTGCTGGTGCCAGAGGATGCTTACAATAGCGGGGCTTGTAATCCTGGCCTGTTGGCGCTGGCACGGCGACAGTGTGAGTGTTTCCTAACCTGTATAATGTTGGGTTTTCCTCGACAGGTCCCGCCAAGGCAAAGAGGGAAAAATCAGCTGTGGAGCGAGGAGGGGGATGATGCAACGGGGATGCGAGCGGCGCTGGCAAAGTGTGTTATTAAAGGGAGGGAACGGAAGGAGTGTCTCATACAGGCATTTTCAGTCAATAGGATGATTCACGTAAGTGAGTTGCAGCGGAAATAATGACCAAACTTATCTGTGAAATCTGAACTTTTTTTTTTTATAACTGCTGCTATTTCTAATCAAAATGGCAATGGAAATGTATTTAGTATCGCCGTGAAAGCAATCTTGAATACAGAATGATTGCATGATTTTCAATCTGTGGTTATTGACAATATTCTGTAAACTGCAAGCTGGGTTTCGCTGAAGCATACTATATGTTGACTATAAAATGGTATGCAAAGCCTTGGTTTGCAGTGCTATGCATGCAGAACAGAATTGTATTTGGGAGACTAAATGTGTTTACAAGTGACAAGTGCCAAATTCAACATTACGCCAATCAAATTCAACTCTGCTTGACTTTAATACAAATAAAGGTAAGTGCCATGGTCCTTTTCCCCGAATTTCCCCCAAAATCATTACCTGTAGTTTGACATAGTTACCCCCATTACCTCCTTCGAGTCAAGCTTTTGTTGTTGGTTTACTTTATATACCAAAAGGATACATTATGGCAGATGTCAGTGTGCTAGATTCACAGGCAGTCGGTCGGATTATTCAGTCGTGGGCAAGGGTGTCTCACAGTGGTGGGTCGAGTTTACTTTAGTGGGTGCACTGAGTTTCCTCTGCTCCGCTCGCATTCATAGTACTCTCTGTCGCACGCTCGCTGTGGCACCTATTCGCTAGGAACACACACGACAACGTTTGTTAAGTATTCTGTCACAACCAGTGAAAAACAATTGCGGGAGTGAAAGTTCTGTCCCAAAACTATATTGTTGTGTAACCCTGCACATTTGAAAGTTGACATACGTGTGTATACCTGCGTATTACATCAACAGGTCGATGCCTCAGCCCAGCCCTATTCTTCTGATTGTTTAACACTCTCTCTCAGACACGCATGTCTTGGATTTGATGACATCCATCCATCTCCATCCCAGAACTAAAAATAATCCTTAATTCCCTGCATCAAGGCTTAGCCCAAAAACAACAGTCTCTCTGTCTATCACAAGCAAGAAAAAAATGCTCTGTGATTTTCGGCTCTGGAAATGATCTGCCTCCCCTGATGAGGCTGGCTCGACTCCGAGCTCAAAGCACATCATCCCCAGCCACCACTGAAATTAGCCCCATTTGCAGTGTGGCTGAACGCCAAAACACCCCAATTAACAGTTTCAAAATTCCAGGTGACAAAATGACCCGTCACACACATAAAACAACCCCATTCTCCACGAGGCAGACATTGTTTATCATTACACCTGTCTTTAAACACATGTTCTCCCTCTAATTATAACAACGTCAGCCTCTGTAGAGTTGTCTGCACTCTCCACTGCTTCACATTAGTATCACTCAACCGACCAACTCATGTTCGATGTATTAAGGATATCAGCCATGGCCTAGTGATCAGTGAGCCAGTGTAGATATGGACCTGCTCTGTTTCCTTTCTGGTGCCGACAGACCTTGTACTGATGCAAATTAGATAGACCTAATCCCTTAAGCACACCAATGTACCAAATTTAGAAAATAACCACAACCTTGTATAAAGGTGGACATTTGAATATGTACAATATATCAAACCCTCACTTTCATTCAGCAAACTCAAGCAGTTGTTGAGTTCATCCCATTTTTGCTTCAGCGCACACATGCCCTAAATAACGCGACATCCCTATGGACCAACACATCTGGAGAGGACCATTAATGGCTATACTGTCCCCAACTAGGCAACAAACACATGATTGACTTGTCATTAAACCGGCACAATGTAACTTTTTTTATGCAGCTATTTACTCCCTTATTTATATCTGAACTACAAGGTTTCACAAGAATAAAATGGGCCCATGAAGGGAATTTTTCCCTACAAATCAGTTTATGGTTCCCATAAAAATGACGACGTCAGCTTTGTCCCATAGAATGTCACGGCATGTGTTAATTGTAAATGTAGAAAAACAAACAACAACATTTTGGGATTTTAATGAGTTAACGTTAAAAAACATTCTGGTGTTCCCAGGCTGGAAGTCAAGCTTGCAGAATACATTTAGTAAACAGCTGAATGCACGATTCAAGGAACTAGAAGTTGCTAATAGGCAAACATGATTAGTGCAGGTTTTATTTTAGAGGTTGAAGCCAAGCTTGCCTTGCTTACAATGTTTTGTTTTTGAGACCGTTTCATCTGTCCTCTCTACTTTCATCCTCCTTCTCTCGCTCTCTCTCTGTGGAGACCCAGCAGAGAGTAAACAGTAGAGAGGAAAACAGTGTTGGCCCAAAAGCCAGCCGTAGACACTGTGGCGTTGGCAGATGCATTGATGTGGTTTGGTCAAAATTGGTCATCTTTTACACCACCTCAGGGGAGAAACACGATCGGGATGAGATACTACTGCACCGTTCACTCTTCATTAAAGGTACCGTGAACAAACAACAATCTAAAAAATGGGAAGATAGTGCCACGAACCAGTGTCTGGCCGGAGCAATGTGATGCAGAGACATTACTGTCACCGCTGTCATTTTTGCATCTTAACCTGCAATTTGTGGCCTTATTTTCTCTTTTTTTCCAAACATATGATTTGCGCACACGGCAATCTCTTTTGGTGAATCACAGAGCCACCGAGAATGAATCCTCATTTTCTCAGACCTCTCTGAGACACTTTTCCCCTCAGCCATATTTACATAGACGCTATTATCAAATCGATATGACATGACACACACGCGTACGCACAAGTGGCACATAAAATAGCCACTTGGCGCTCTAGAAGATATGGCCGTTCCTCAAGGTTTATAATAATAATCAGCAAACTTCATTACACTGCAACACCTTTATATCAGTGGAGTGGGGAAAATCAAGCAGGTCCTCTGCCATGGAGAATGCCTTGCTGCACCGCCATGTTTCTATGGTAGCCAGGAAAGGACAAACGCACTCATGTTTTGACATTTCTGGAATCATACAGGCCAATATGCCAATATACCTTCTCCAACAACATAGAGGTGTGTGTGTGGATGGGGCGCTATTCAGTCGGTTGCAATATTCATCCTCAGAGCTAGATGCCACTAAATCCGACACACTGTCCCTTTAAGGCTCAATAGCTGTGGTGATGATAGAGATTTGGGGACATGGACCTATACAGACAGTTTCTCCAATTAAACCTTTATATTGGTTGGTTGCCGTCATAGATCACTGATAGATTACCCGGTCCCATGCGGCTGGGCGCGGACCACAACAGCCACTAAACCATCCCAGCTTGCCCAGCTATACTTTTATATTTCTTAAGACATAAGCCATAGGTCCTGCCCATGAGGATTAAAGATTTTGGGGGCTTTTCTCCGTCTCAATTCGCAGCAGACATGTCTACAGCCCGGACCCTTACCTTAAAAAAACAAGGCTCAAAAAACTAAAACTTCATTATGCAGTTACTGAAACAGGCCGTCTATAAAACACACAGGACGGCAACAATTGAAAATGAGGTACACAAATAGTCCTCCCTCATAACCCTCAGCTGCTGTTGCTAGGCGGTTTCCTCCCCGTATCCCGGGATGGGACACAGAAATAGCTTCCTTTCCTGAGCGGGAAGTAATCCCGGCACTCGTGTTTCCATCACGCAGGAAATTCAATCGCCCATCTCTCTGTCTCTCTGCACGGATTCCCAAAGCATGAGCACATCCAGCGCATCGTCATGGCTGTCTGCCTGCCACTACTCTCCCTTTACGTAATGCAATACCAGAGAAATGCACCTTTTCTCCCGCTAACGACGCTTGTAAGATGGACATGAGCGCGACCAATGGCGTCGGGCGAGCCAAGCTAAGCGGCCGGCCTCATCGGGGTATTAGCTGCAAAAGAAGCCCGCTTAACTGAGATATGATGTAATTGGATGGATCGCTCGGCTGGGACTAGCTATTAGAACGCTATAACAGGAGCTGAATTTAATTCAACCAGTGTTTGGTGGCTGACGCAAGGTGCGAGCGGCCACGGGCCAAGGTATCTCGCTGAGGGACCGACTGAATTCTAAGCACTGCCAAAGGAAATGGCAAATCGGATGGACTGGCCCGCGGGGAATCGTTCCTCGTTCTGTCCTTTCTCAAAAGGGCCACATGTCTGGGACGTAATTAATCAATAGCACATTTCAAACGTCTCCCTCGTTGGGGAGTGCAGTTGTTATTTTTCCTCGAAGTCCAATGCTTCTTCCTCCTTCGTTAAAAACAGGTTCTCCACCAGGGCCTCGCACACAAACACACACACAGTCACACACGCACGCACACACAAACACTCACTCACACGCATACGCACACGCGGGCGTACGCACACACATACGCAGACAAACACACACGCACCACAACCCCCATCACACCTCATTATTTGCACTGCCGGTGACTCTGCCCCCCCCAACTACCCCCCCCCCCCCCCCCCCCCCCCCCCTCAACTTCGAACGCTCACCCAAAAAGAAATCCCCCCACTGCGAGCACAGACATGTCTATGTTGACGTTGGCTCGGGCTCAACAAAAAAACATGGCCTACACCCCCCCCGCCGCCCACCCTACCATACAACCCCATCAGCCCCCACCACACACCACCCCAAAACCCCTCTAACGGGAGGATCTGTCTGCGTCCTTGAAGGAGAGAGAGAGACAGAGAGCAAGGGGGAGAGGGAGAGAGAGAGAGAGAGAGAGAGAGAGAGAGAGAGAGAGAGAGAGAGAGAGAGAGAGCAAGGGGGAGACGGAGATAGAGAGAGAGAGTGAGCCAGGGGGAGACGGAGAGAGAGAGAGAGAGAGAGAGAGAGAGAGAGAGAGAGAGAGAGAGAGAGAGAGAGAGAGAGAGAGAGAGAGAGAGAGAGACCCCGCCCTCCTCCCTCATCCTCTATTTCCGACTGCCCTGTCACCCCCCCCTGACATCATCTGACAGGCTACAACACAGGCTCCTAGGGCCCCTGAAGGCGAGGGCCGCGCTTTGTGCTGGCGCGGGGGACTGCGGTGTGCCTGCGTGCGTCAGTGGGCTGCATCTCCCTCCGTTTCCTTTCTTCTTCTTTAATGATGTGGGACCTGCGGCGTAGGATTAGTTTGAACCTTCTGCTGGGAGGGTGGGCTGGGGGGGGGCTGGGGCTCCCCTAGGCAACAGTAAAGTGTAATTTCCTGCATTCTGGTGTACCAATTTCTCCCTCATCTTCTGCATCAATTGCTAGTGGCGTCTTTATTTATTTAAAGCAAAACATAAAAGTCAGGCCCCAGAAGCCAATTCAAAATGGATCAAATATAATGCAGTGAGGCGTTCAGGAGATCTGTTTCGCTTTCAATATGAAGTCTCCTGTTGATCAACTTGCTCATTAAGAGTTATTCCTGCGGAGTTAGCACACAAATACGGGCATGATTACCACTTGCACACCTTGTGTCTTTTGTTTGGTCTCTTTGTGGTTTTGTGACTCAAAAAAAGGTCCAGAGCTGAAGAAAAGAAGACCCGCCCTTGTCTGGGGGCATTGTTGAGTCTATGAGTAACGTATAGGTTTTTTTTCAAAATGAAAGTCCTCTGCTGCTTTTACGTTGGTACATATTCCATTTCCACCGCCAAACCGCACCACTGACCGCGTCAGCCAAACACCTAATACTACCTCGTCCCGACAAAAAGACAGAAATCAAAACACAACGCTGATATGAACCGATTCATTAATTGCAGAGCGATGAACCATTGTGACCGTCTATCGATCCGATGTGCTTCCCCTCTGCTATCTCTCTGTGGTCGCGGTTCTGTGAGGGCCTGGAATGAGGGCATGGAATCACCGGAAGGCGATGGTGTCCAAAGTCGATACGAGTCGATGCGCGTTGGTTCTCGGCCCTGTGTTCTCTGTGTATAACATCAGGGATGGATGTGAAGCTAGGTGATGCTAGCTAGTGTGAGCATGGAAGCTTTTGCTGGCTTCCGTGCGTTGAGGGCCAATGTATGTGGTACAAAAAAAGGCTTTAATCTACTGCTTAACTGCTTTGAGCTATAAACCATGTGTGTGTGTGTGTGTGTGTGTGTGTGTGTGTGTGTGTGTGTGTGTGTGTGTGTGTGTGTGTGTGTGTGTGTGTGTGTGTGTGTGTGTGTGTGTTTGTGTGTGTGTGTGTGTGACTGCTTGCTTGAGTGTGTGCCTGCGTGTGTGTTTGAATGTAAGTACATACACACACGATCACACAGACATACAATGTATTAATGGTCAAAACCGTAACCATGGAACACACTAGAAGATCTATAGCATGAATCTCACATGAAGCATAAAGTTTTGCCCTTAACGAACGATATTCAAAACTGTTCAGAGTCTGCACTAGTCTGTGCAAAAACAGGGCCCCGGGTCACTCAGTCTGGACTGTGGGCCCATGTGGTCTTGTAGTGTGAGCCTGCGGCCGGACAGAGCCGTCCCGGTTCCGGAGCGCTCAGAGGGTGATCCTGTAGTTCAGGCTGGATAACAACA
>NC_079429.1:8909943-8984943 GCF_026213295.1 Gadus chalcogrammus
GATGGGAAAATATGCTACTTTTCATCTCGGGGACTCGGAGATGCAAAGCAGCTGCTTGCCTGCTGCAGAGCGAGGAGCCGAGGTAGGCGGAGGTAGCGCCGTGCCAACGGACAAAACTTTGTTGTTTGCCACCACCACAGCCCCTGGCTCCTTCTGGACGTGTGTGGGTGTGGAATGAGGGCTTTGGGGTGAAAGTGAAATGGACCTGGGCCAGGGTCCGGTCCCAATACATTTCGTGACTGTCTTTTTGCAACGCCGTTAACTTGGATTGACTCGATCCTTCTTTTTTTTACCCGCCCCCAGGCATTCCATCAGTACGTAATACGCGAATGCAGCAGTTCTTGTACAGGTTCCAGCGCTGCACTTATTATACAAATCAAATCATCCAGCTTTTATATACAACTCTTAGTGTGTGGCCCGTGGCGGGGCAGAGCTGTGTGTACGGACCTCAAACCCTTACTTAACACAAAATTGCCTATGGAACCATCCATTAGATGTGTGTCATACAAGCATAAGGCCTATGTAGTTATTGAATGGAAAAACTCAAGTCAAATTCAGGCGCATTTTTAAGAGGCATGCGTTCATGCATCAATTTCCATCCGTCTTGGTAAGCCATTCCTGTTGGCTTACGATCATCAGGTTGGGTGTCTGGTGTGTGCTGAGAAGCGGGAAGCAAGATGGTCCGTCACAAACCATGGTGGACGGCTATTGATCAAAGCAGGTTCTACGCTTCCAGTACAGAAACCAGGCCTACTGCCCCAACCTAATCGCCCCCCCCTTGCATGTCTCCAATGTGAGTCTTGTATCCTCAGACACTCTGAGGATACAAGCTACACAAGTCTACTACTGTAGCTGTGTGTCCCCACCAGGGTGAAATCAAAGGGGATTGTGAGGAGATTGTGAGCGAAGAAGAGGATGTGGTCCCCCCCCCCCCCTGCCCCGGACACCCAGTCTCATTCCCCCCCCACCCTGCCCACGAAGAGCACTCTCTCATCTCTGGAGGAAAGCCTTTCACATGAAGTTCATTACATAGCCTCTTCGCTGCCCACCTCTCAATACCACTCTTTGTCTTGGGTAATCTAGGGACCATGCAGAATCAGAGAGCTTAGGTTACATGTTGGAAGCTATCTCAATGAGTCTGGAGAGCATTTCAAAGGAGGCAGAGACCGCCATATCATCCAACCGCAGGTTTTATATGTTCTAGGATTATCTTGACCCCGGAGTCAAGCTGGCTGCATATTGCAGCCAAATTACTTCCCTCCACCTCTATGTTACACCACTTGATCATCACTTTTTTTTTTTTCGCTATGCGGATGTCTCTGGATCACTGTAAGAAAGGAAATATAAATATACACAACATAAATACATCACCCCCTCTCTCACATTTTCTGCCTATTTTTTGTTAAGGGGCATTTTTTGCATGCAGCCGAACCCTGCATCCATCTTGCGGCGACGGCCTGTTTATCCAATGAAAGCAGATCCACAGTGGATGATAACAGCACAAATGCTGCGTAAGAAACTTTGGACAAGACTAACAAGAGCATATTATTCCATTTTAATCTGCACCGTTCATTCATCCTTTTTTTTATTTCAATGAGTGTGTGTGTGTGTGTGTGTGTGTGTGTGTGTGTGTGTGTTACAATAATCCCGGCTAGGCCACTGGGCGATCATATCCTGACAATTTCCGCGCTCCCCGAGATAAGGAGGCTATGCACTTACAAGACAGGAAGCGATCTAGGATATCAACCTTTCAAAGCAGAGGAGCCAAGCCAACGGAGAGATTCACTGAAGTGCTGGCCAGGATTTACCCCCACCTCCTTTTTCTTGGAGGAAGAGGGAGTTCTCCTTCATATTCTCCCATTATACCCCCACCCATCCATCCCCCAGAAATAAATCAAGTGATCCCCCCAGCTCTCAAAAGAAAAAAGTCGTAATCCTCTTTTTAACATTTCACGTCTCCACATCAAAAAGTCAATTACAGGTCGTGTCTTTTGATCTGCGTAAGCTCTTTATTACTTTTTATTGAGCATGTTCTGATTTCAGGCCTCCACAAAGAGCCGGGTCACCGTCCCGTCCACAGATCCGACATTGTTCGCTGCTCTTAAGGCTGCCCTGCTCCCTCCAGAGCCTTGGCAGTGGCACAAGGTAAAGAGGCCGCAGTGCAGTGGGTGATTAGGATGCCCAGCAGTGCATAACGGGGAAAGAGATGATGAAAAAATAAATGTAATGTAATGACGGATAAGGGGGAGGAGAGGGAGGGAGAGGAGAGGAGGGACAAGCTAATTATTGGGCTCCGTGTTATCTAAGAAAGGAGAGGGGAATGGAGAACGCTAAGAAACGCACAACAGAGCTTCCTTCCCGTCTGCTATGATCACTAATCAAAGTCGCGGGGCCTATGGGGGAAGCTTTGTTTGGTCGTCTGTAAGGAATCAAATAAAGGGAACAATACGACACGAGCAGTGGTTCTCTTGCAAGATTTATTACCCAATTGCAGAATAAGCAAACATTAGAAAAGATAAGACCTACTAGCTACTAACGTATGACGCAATGAGGAGGATTACATTCGTAGCATTTAAAATGGAAAGCAAACATCTTGGACTTGTTTGGTTTCAGGACATGGTCTAAAACGTATACAATAGCATAAGGGAAGATTTAGGATAGAGTTTTGAAGATGTGAAAATTGCTGTGCAGTTTCCTACACGTATGTAAGCTGAACAACCCCATTCATAGCCACGTAGTTATTCCGTTTCCTTCTTGATTTTGGTGGACACCTGCAAGATAAACACACTGCAAAGATACTGCAGAGTCATTTCAAAAATGGAGGGAGCAACAAGAAAACGAAAATATGACATTTAAGAACATGGCCCTGAGTGGAAAAGCATTGAGAAAGCGGACACTGTATAAAACAACCTGGCGCCCATCGCTTCAGCCTCAGGACAGCCAAACCCTGGTAGGCAGGCAACGCTGCCAGAACCCTTTGACCCCAATGTTGACTCATACGGCTTTGTCCCATTCCATGAATGCTAATGATAAATACTGTGGTTCTTAAAGGGGGATCATTATCCTTCAACCGATTGATAGCGAGAATGCCTTTGCCCCGGTTACACGGAATGTGCAGGTTTTGGCCGTTTCCAACCGTCCATTTTACAGTCAAGACACATCATTCGATTCCCCTAGTGATGTCAGGCCGGCTCTAACCGGTCTCTGGCAGGGCTCCTGGAGTCTCCATGACAGGCGATGATTAAAGCCCCGACTGCACGCCCACGACCACGCGAGACCACCGGCCGGCCAAGTCACATGGTTCCCCCCCCCCCCCCGAAGCATGAGTTAATTAAAGTACCTAATCCCGACTCCCCTTCTTTAATATCATTGAGTTCGTTGTAAATGAGAATGCTGAAATGAAGTCGATAAGGGCAATTGCGTTGCGCGGGATTACTTGATGTGGGGGTAAAGGAATAGCAGATGATTGCGACTCCTTGTCGGATTTTGTCCTGGAATAGAAGGCGATTCTTCACAAGAAAAATTCACAATATTCAGCAATCTTTTGACGCCATTTCTCAAGTGGCCCTGAAACAGTAAAGCAAACCCCGATGCATAACAACATCACTCACACAACAGAAATAAGGCCGGCCAAAACGGAACCACCAACCAGAGAATAACACAGAACGGCTTAGTATCTAGTTCCCGCATCACTGAGTGGATGCTGTCTCGGCTCTACCACAGCAACATTGGCCCAAGAGCCCTGGCAGCCCAGATCAAGATTGGGGAATATTTTGGCTGACAGGGTTCCCGCCTGGATATGGTCTCGAACGTTCATGAGTTTAATGTCTCTTCAGAGCCTGAAAGCACTCTTTAAAGGAGAGGACCCGGCTGACGATACCGAGCTACTGCTTAATGTCCTACGTTGGGAGTTGCCATATTAGGGCGGGAAGCCACAGTGTTGTGACCAATCGGCCACACACAATCTTTGTCGCTAGGTACAGTTTTGACAGGGTTTTTTTCTGCTCGGGATTGATGTTTCTAACTTCGTATCGTTGAAAGGGTTTGCTTTGCTGTTGCGTTATAGTCTTGGGGCCACCGTATCTTCAAGGAATTAGCATGAGTGGAGAAAGCTAACAAAACAAGTTAGGTTTCTAGGGAGATAAATGTTGTTGGGTTGACATAAACCCCATAATAGATGGGTAAAGGTACAGCATTCAAATGTCTTAATAAAACTAAATTGTTCCTAGATATGCTCGGAATATAAAAAAGGTAAGTCAAGAAATGACCACATTAATCATTTTAGGTTTAAGACATTTCTTTCCAAAAAAGTATTTTTTTTATAAATATTAGTACATTAAAAGGATGCGTTTAAAAAAACAGCAAAGTATCAACTTGCACAGAAGGGAAATCATGTTGTAAAGACTGTGAAGACTTCAAAAATACAGCCTGAACCGTCGGACAAAAGGGTTGGCGGAAAAGAAACAAAACAATGAATCCTAAAAATATATACAATACAGGATTAAATACAGAAAAAAAAGAAAGCCAAAATTAAAAGGTTTTAGTTCCATTTTTTTGTCTTTTAGGTTCTTCTTCTTCTTTTAAAAGAATAAAAAGCACAGTACACCTCCTGTCGAGTTCACGGTGGACCGCCCCCCCGCTCAGATGAACTCGCCGCGGAAGGGAAGGGACTGGACGCTCTGCCGCTGCCAGCGGCCACGCAGGCGGGCCAGTGGTGTGTCCCTGGGGTTCCCCAACTCAGAGAAACACAGCTGGTTCAGGATGTCGTAAACCCCGCCTCTGGCCGCCACCTACCAGGGAGGGAGATGGGAGAAGAGGGGGGAGAGGCACAAGGGAGGGGAGGGGAGGGGGGGGGGGGGGGAACGTGAATGAACCGACAGCAGCAGCAACACCGGCGGCGAGAGCACAACTAGGTCACATACCCTGCAGACACGCACGGTTTGTAAACGCCCACCCCCCCCGACCTCGCCGCTTCCGGCCCGGCGACACAGCACATGTACTCTGACCCCGCTTTAAACCTTCTTTCCTTCTCGTGGTCATGCGTGTTTGTGTGTGACTGTGACTGTGTGAGTGCGTGCGTGCATGTGTGTGCGTGCGTGCGTGCGTGCGTGCGTGCGTGCGTGCGTGCGTGCGTGTGTGCGCAGTGAAACCAACAAAAGATCAGCGCATAGGCACGAGCAGCAGGGTAGGCACACATGGTTCTCCAGCAGCGCCCGGTGAGGCGGTCGTCGTCCAGGCCTCCCCGAGTTATTGCTGCATGAGTAAGGGTTGAGCACACAGCTGTGTGGAGCAGACCCTCCAACCCCCAGCCGCTGTGAGCCTGGAGCTCCCTGAGGTCAGCGCTGAGTCACGGTCTGTTACTGGCTCCGTCCGCAGGCATGGGACCCGGCGGGAAGTAAAAGCACAGCGGACCACCTAAGGCATCTGGCTCCGGCCCCCGTCAAAAACCATGCGCTGGACGAACCCTCTGCAGCCGACATCTGGGATTAGATACTCCATTAAAAAGGGGGCTGCAGAGGCTGGTTGACTCTGCTGCCGACGCACACCTCGGTGGGAAGGTCGGGGCTGGTGTGTTTTAAGATCCTTGGGAAAACCCCGGAAAAGGGTTGAAGAGAGGAACAGAGAGATTGAGCAGGGCTGCCTGCAAGATCAGATCTCAGTGACTTTGGTATTTGTGTTGCATTATTCTCTAGATAACCTTTGAAGCCGTTGATATAACTGCGATATACTTCTATGGGTTTAGGATCTACTAATAGAACTCTAGAGGCAAATAAAACCAATGACAAAATTGTTAGTCAAAGGTTGAATAACAGGGCAGGATACATATCGAGGTTTTTGAAAGGCATATTTGATAATGAGAGCCTTGAACGGCCAAGAAATAAATATAAATACTACTCATACACATGAAGGACATTCATTGTCTGATGGTTGAGTTCCCAGCCTCCAATGGAATATATTTAAATATACGCCTTTGACACTAAAGTGACATTGAGCAGATTACGCCTGTTAAATGGGATTCACTTTTTTTTTTATGTGCTCCTTTACTGTATTCCACATGGGGAGGTAATTGGATAAATAAATAAACGTCAAGCTGAATCATTCCTCTAAACAGCTGGGCAGCTTTGGTGTTTACACTGACCCAGATACTCTGATTACACTGACCTAATCACGTAAACCGGATGTCCCCATGGACTGATGTGTGCGCTAACCGGTGCTAAATCCAATCTGCTGGGAGTCAAGGGTGGGTGGCTTTATTTAAACAACGTTAATGAAGGTTACGTTTGGTTACTAGGTTGACAGATCTGTGTATTTTTAGGCACAGGCAGATAAAAAAGGTTAACCACAATTCTGTGGTTTTGTGCTTACAAGTTAAATTGAGCATGTTTACCATCTAGGCAGGCTGCGGGATGCATTGGTTGTCAAGGCGACCTGCCACTGAACACATTCAACAATGACACATTGCGTGCGCCTTTATTGTTTTCAAACTGGATTTCCACACAATGACTTTAATTTTGCCCTTTCTGTTCTACTTGGCTCGACTGTAATCCATCTCGGAAATCATGGGGATATATAGCTAGCTACTGGTCATGCCTAACCAGAAGGTATAGCTACTGGTGTTTAACCAGTAGGATTCCCTTTTTGTCCAACAGGTTCCCTTTGTCGCCTGCGTCCCAAGCAGTGAATCTGGCCCAATCTGGCAACACTGGTCCCAAGAGCTTTTAGGAGGACGTCGTTGGGGATACCGGTGTGGGAGCTCATTGCAGACACCCTATGGCTGTGCATTATCATGCCTGGCTTCACCTTCCCCACTGCCCCCACCACCCTTTGCAGTTCAGACGCCGGTGCTCCAACCCAGACCGGTGCATAATATAGAAATGGTGGAATGTAGAACGTATGGCACGAATGTATAAAATACATTTCAACCACCCCCCCCTGAGAGCTAAACAGAGGGCGCTGCAGCCATGAATATAAACATCAAGGAGGTGCACTTGCGCTTTCGCTAGGTGACTCTTGGTCAGACAATCCCTCGAGGGAAAGGTGATGTTTGCCCGTAGCAATGGTGATAACGGCACGTTAAGGGACCCTAGTCAAACTCATTTCTCCCGAGTGAACTTTTGCTCTGTAATATCTAGATATATCGCCCCCGGAGAGCAAGAGGAGGCTAGCAGGGAGAAGATTGGAGGCAATCGATAGACCTCTGCAATCATACCACCCACTGAACATATTGTGTGACTAGGCAAAGTGGAAGGACTATTACCCGTTGCCAAGGCGTTGGTCATTCTCAAGTTTTGAGAATGACCAAACACGGCCCCACTTCCGTCGATGTTGAATACATTAAGGCGACTGCACAGACAGCCACTCTACAACGACAACACACGACAAGAAGCTGGAACAATATCTCGAAAATTGGAGCGAGGGCCTGCATTCCGTGCGCGTGTGTCCACGTGCGTGTGCGTGTGTTCGTGTGTGTGCGCTTTAGGGTGCGAGGCCAAACAGAAGTCGGTTCTCAACATTACTGTAAGGAGACGGAGTGTATCGGGTGACAAACTAATGGCTGATAGTTAGCAGAGCCGGCAGATGTGTGGCACAGCCTTTCGTTCCATGGAGGAACGAAAGGCTCCTTTCGCTCCGTTTGTGTGTGTTTGGACACACACAAACACACCCACACCAACCCAACAGGGTGTCCCTAATGGTGGGGGGGGATGAGGTGTGGGCGGGCGGACGTCGGGAGCCTTCGCCCACGACCCGCTATCTCAAAAGGCCCCCCACATACCGGGGCTCGGCGGGGGGGGGGGACAGGGGGCTCTGTATGCCGGAGGGTGCAAACAGCTGGAGGGACTGATAGGCTACCTCCTCTGTAAAGCCAGTGGCTGGCTTTACAATTACAATTAGGGCATTTAGCAGACGCTTTCATCCAAAGCGACTTACATCGGCTTTCAAACAAGCAAAAATCCACGTGAGGTTTGGAGGCGGTGGGCGTCCTTTGATGGCCTTCATTCACAGACGTTGTCTTGTGAAAACGAGTTGTGCCCGGAACAATATTTGATGTTCGGACATATGCAATGCTTGTTTGTTGACGATTCTAACAATGCTTTAAATTAGGAGTTTTGTGGTGGGCTACTCGGCAGGCCGCCAGGCAGCAAAGCAACTAACCGCCTTCTGGTTGCCCACGCACACGCACACACACACACACACACACACACACACCCTTGCAGTTATGATCAATGATGACCCCATTGAGGTCGGCCCACAATTCAGCCAGAACACGGTCTAGTTAACAGCATGAGTTCACTACAATAGTTGCCCTTATGACACGGAACAGAACTCAACAGAAGATAGCAGCACCAGAGATGTCGGCTCCTGGGTCACACGGTCACACGGCTAAATGTTGATCAGGCTGGTCACTAGAAAAACTTCTAAGTTGGATATAGATATAAAAATGTATAGAGTGAACTTGTCGAAGAAGCTACTTTTGACATCCTCTGCATTGCTGGAATGTTTTTATTTTTTTCTCATGGCAGCATAACAGCGCCATTAGAGTCACTTGGATGCACTGCGTATATTCGGACCCCTAACCCATTCATAACAGGAAGAATGCGGACCAGATAAGACCAGCGCTCACATCTCGGCACAAATGTTATCACAGCGCGCCGTCGGAATCTATTTTGGAATTCCGTGTTTTGTCACTTGGTTTATTCCGCCCGGACGGGAACAAAGACGGAGCCGGCGGGCGGTGGGGGTTTCGCTTCGCTAAACATCCAACGCGGCGCGGGGCGGACGCCGCCGTTCTTCCGGCACGCTCCGGCCCGTACGGGAGCAGGAATACAGACGTGCCAGACACACGGTTGAGGTTTTCCCTGCGTTGATGTTTGTAGCATGCACGCTATCTTTACAACGAACTACAGACCGGGTTCAACTTCAGTATGGATTACTGCTATTTTACTGTCCACTTTATTTTCCGTTCTGCATACTTTTTTCTATATAAATCTATACATAAATTCTGAGAAAACTGTTGTCGTCGTCTCCTGGGGCCCAGATGGGGCAACCCGTTGCTTACTTTGTTGCGAGACGGCAGACCGTCCCGAAGTAAACAGTTTTCTTCTGCATCAGAACGTACCGATGTAACGCAAGAAGGCTGTGTTTTCTGCTGCGTGGCGGAATTTTTTCCGAGACCACAGGCACAATTCGACCGGCTGGAACAAACATTTTAATAACATTTTGCCAGTGAACTTGGCATTAATGAGAACCATGACAATAAGTCATTTTGTGGGGGATGAGGCGGCGGGGGGGGGGGGGGCGAGAGGTTGTCGGGGATACTTGTTTGTTTGGAATGCACTTAAAACGGGTTACACTGGCACAGCTGGCCAAACAATTAATGCACCAACAAAAACAAAAAGCTCCTAGACGTTATGAAGTTCACCGTGTGAAGAACCAGGCCACAATAGAACTAGAATAAGCTTGTAAATTCCTGGGGGGGACGTCCACATGAACCTCTGGTAACTGTTAACGGAGCACTAAACAGGAGAGCGCGAGTGGGAAGAGAAAAAAAAAACTGGAAAAATACACGCACTTCTCTCAAGACTCGTTTTTCACCTCACACATCTTTCGGCAGCTGTGAGCGTAATGCAGTCGACACATGTTGCACCATGGGTAATCAACGATTTTTTTCCCTTCCCGTGTGCTTAACAAAAGTGTCGGGAACCGGACAACCACTCACTTGAGCGAGAGACTGTCCACAACCTCAGCTTAATATCCTATTGTAGTAGACGAGACAAATTGAGGAATATTCAGTCTACACATGGATAGAAGTGTCTGCGTAATTAAGGCACCACCAGAGGAATGGAAACTTAATGGGGTGAGATTCAGAAATCTGGATAAAAGGAGATGTGGGAGGTTGCATAGTAAGCAATTTACTATATTTAAAAGGACTGGTCAAAATCCCTTAAATATTCAACCATGGTCATGCAAATGAGACATGAAATCCTTAATTGAATGCAATTAAAGCCTTTACTGCGGTTCACAAACTCCGAATTTTGCATTAATTAAATCTGTTGCTTCAAGCTTTTGCCCACGTTTTTTATGCTCATTCCAACCGATAAAAACTGAGCTGGTTTGATCGAGTCATGGGTGAGTGGTTTTTACTCTCTGTAATATGCAACGACATCTGGTGCAGGGGCTTAACTCGACACAAACTGAAGAGGTGTGCGTCTGCCTTTCATTTCATGGATTCTAAGAAAACACCATGACCCAGTGATGTGGGTTAATAGGGGGGGGGGGGGGGGGGCACATTGAGTTGTTTACTCACTCGAGATTTTTATACACCTGGCTTGTTTCCAACCTTGTTAGGGAAGTTCTGTTTAAACCAACTTCAAACCATACCAGATTAAGAGTAATTAATCTTTTCAATATCCGTCCTGCTGTTTTTTTAGAAAATTTACAACCTTTATATCTGAATCTTTTTGTCCTGTCAATTAATTGGTCGATCCGGAGTGCAACTTGACAGCTCACCCGTTCCATCTGGGGGGGGCCTTAAAGCAGCAGTACTTGCCGGATGGTGAGTTGGGGGGGCTGACAGCTCACCCGTTCCATCTGGGGGGGGCCTTAAAGCAGCAGTACTGGCCGGATGGTGGGTGGGTGGGCTGACAGCTCACCCGTTCCATCTGGGGGGGGGCCTTAAAGCAGCAGTACTGGCCGGATGGTGGGTGGGTGGGCTGACAGCTCACCCGTTCCATCTGGGGGGGGGCCTTAAAGCAGCAGTACTGGCCGGATGGTGAGTGGGAGGGGGGGGGGCTGACAGCTCACCCCTTCCATCTGGGGGGGGCCTTAAAGCAGCAGTACTGGCCGGATGGTGGGTGGGGGGGGGCTGACAGCTCACCCGTTCCATCTGGGGGGGCCTTTAAAGCAGTCGTACTGAGATGATGGGGGGCGGGGTCTGACAGCTCACCTGTTCCATCCAGAGGGAGAAGGAGCGCTGCCATGAGTCCTTCTTCTCTAGGTGCAGGTAGGTGTTGAACAGGATGAGGTACATGTAGCGCTCCAGATACTGCAGGCTCTTCAGCAACAGCTGCTCAGACTCCCTCTCCGTCTTCGCACTCTTGATCTGCCGAAAAAAATAGAAAGGAAGAACATAAATTGGGCTCAGATTTGCGTCTTATATTTTTTGTCTTTCTTGGTACTCTTTGTTTATATACAAAGCATAATCAAATACCTCCTACTGCAGTCCTTCTCTAGCCTGGGACCCAGACAAATCTGCGAGCTCATGTTTTACTCAAATGCGTCTGGCCACCCTCCCGGTCAGACTGATTCCCAGCAGACCTGGCCTGGGTCGGGCCAATCACAACCGCTTATCCAATAAGGGGCGGGGTTTTGCGGGGCAGTCTAGTCCATCTCTCTTTGCGCAAACAGAAACATTACAGACCCTTGTTGCGTTTATATACAAGTATTAAGCAGCACTTCCGCCCGAATACGAAGTTGGAAGACTCGTCGATGGTGTGCTTTTGCAAGGACAGATGGCTCCTCTCTAAGGGTCCTCTCTGTAGTCTAAATAGTACTTACTACTTGGGCGAGTAGGTTACATGCGTGTGGGCAAAATGGCGGAACATCCCCGTAAACACCTCTTAGACTAAATGTAAAAAAACGACCAAGCAAAGCACTTTGTAGGATTATGCAAATGAATGAAATTATGAAAAACATTATAAAGAATGATTCACGTTCACTTAAAAAATGTATGTGATGATGTCAGACATTGGGCAAATGATATTAACCCTTTTATAAAAAGCCCACACAAGCCTCCATCATAATGAACCCAAGATGCAAGAGAGAGAGAGAGAGACACAGACAGACAGACAGACAGACAGACAGACAGACAGACAGACAGACAGACAGACAGACAGACTGACTGGCAGACTGACTGGCAGACTGACACACTCTGAACGATATATAGAACCCAAACGCTGTCGTTTATTTGGATTGTTTGGATGCTCATTTGGATTGTTTGTTCAAACTTTTGACCACTGATCAAAGAGATTGAAAAGCAAATGAAACACATGAATGTTGAGGTGTAAGTTGTTTTACATTTTCCTCGTCACAGTCGACAGGCTAACCCCCAAACATTGGTGTGCACTCTTGCTCTTGAGAATGCATACATTCTGCAACAGCATCATTATAATTATTGTTACTTCAGTCTGCTGTGTTTCCCACAGTGGAACACTGAAAGTGACTTTCAAGGGCCTCTGCAGTTTCCAAACTAGCTTTGAATATCTCCGCCATTGTTCGAGCGACGTCATGTAATGTCCATTTAAAATGAACAATTTATAATAGTAGTTTCCTCACTTAGTGGCTTGACGCTCAAAAACCAGAGTTGGCTGGTTATTACTTATTTAATAGCTTTACCTACTTAATCAACAATTTGGAAGGGGGCAAATCGATCAAACAAGTGACAGAAAGGTCATCAGAGTTGTTCAGTCATGAGGGTATACGGCCCCTCAATGGGTTATGTCTGCCATGGATAAATATATTCCTATTGGTGTGCTTTTCGAAATAAACCCTCCCTTGTCAGCGATGAGTCAGCCCAACTTTATGACCTGGTGGTATAGTGGGGGAGGCGGGGCGGAGAGAGGAGATATTTAGCCAGCTCATGTGTGCCTTCTTAAGGGCAATCATGCATATTTAGATTAGTAAAGGTCACAGGTCACCGGATAATGTGCATTCATTTATAATGCCGCGTTTCCACTGCAGGGTGCGGTAAGGTTCGGTTCGCCTCAGTCCGGTAGGGAGGGGGCGGTATAGCCCAGCTCAGTTCCGAAGTCGCGTATCCACCGCCGACAGTACCCTTTATGGTAGGCCGGATGTCGATCGCCGCGGCAGCTACGTAAACATCGTGACATCATAGCAGTGCGACACAGTGTAGCCTGCTCAATAAAAACAATGAAAAGTTGTACGTTATTGTCGCGTTTTACATGTCGCTTTTTACGCGACATGTTCATGCAAAGAATAATACCTTCGAGGCTACTGTTTGTTTGTTTATATCCCCAAATCGCCCGGAAGGGACGATTCTGTCGACCAATCAATTGAGGGGGTGTGTAGCTCGAGTTTTCCGGCACCCTTTCATGCGTCTCAGTACCCCAACGGAGGAGTACTGAAGACGAGGGCCAAACGAGTACGGCTCAGTCCGGGTCACGCCCACTTTTGGCGGTGGAAACGCAATCCGTACCGCACCTTTGCGAACCGAACCGTACCAAACCCTGCAGTGGAAACGCGCCATAAGAGGGAGAGAGCCAGAGTGAGTATGAAAGAGAGAGCCAGAGAGAGAAAGACAGGGACAGAGAGAGAGAATGTAGCCAATTGGGGGACGTGGAAGAGGATGGAGGGGGGGGGGGGATATATTCAGAGACAGAGAAATGAACGTCTCAGCATGCCTCACACCAGGTAGGTGGGCGGACTGTCAGTAAGTAATTGGAAATGTGCACCATGCTCCGGCCATTCCAAAGTCTGATGACGCAACGCAGAGCGAGACAGAGGGAGAGAGCTTCCTGTCCATTTACAAAACTGGAGCAGAGTGAGATCCCAGCCCTTCCAATCATCTGCAGCCGAGAGTGAGGAGTGGAGTGGAGACAGTGTGTGGAAAGAGAGAGCGCAGAAAGAGAGAGAGAGAGAGAGAGCGTAGAGAGAGAGAGAGAGAGAGAGAGAGCGTAGAGAGAGAGAGCGAGAGCGAGAGCGAGAGAGAGAGAGAGCGTAGAGAGAGCGAAGAGAGAGAGCGAGAGCGAGAGCGAGAGCGAGAGAGAGCGTAGAGAGAGAGAGAGAGAGAGAGAGCGAGAGAGCGTGAGAGCGAGAGAGCGAGAGAGCGAGAGAGACAGACTACAACAAGCCAAAGGAACGCAGCGCACATGGCTGTCTTTGGTCTCTCCGGGGCCCCCGAGTCGAACAACGGAAGTGCATGGAGCCCACCCCCCCCGCCCCTCCCAGCCCCACACACACAGTTAATTTCTCCCCCCAGTGTTAAATGTGCTGGGCTGCCGCTGGAGTTTGCTAAGGGGCAGGTGAGTCCTGGTGAACCCTGCTCACCCTCTGAACACTGCACTCCCAGGGGCCTCTTACCAACATGCGCACGCTTTCAGCTCACGCTGCCTGGAACTCCAGTGTCAATGCCTGGCAGCCATCTGTGCACAGACCATGGCCAGACACCCAATTCACAACGGAGACAGAGGCACGTGCGTGCAATGCACGCGCACACACACACACACACACACACACGGAAGACATGCACAGTTTGGGTTGTTGTGCAGAATCTCGAGAGAGTTCTAACCTTGCCAAGCTCTGAAGAACATCAACAACAACACAACCAAGCAGTTCTAAAGAGACAAAAAAGTTGCATCATTCATTTGAAGATAAGAGAGTTGCTTATTTGGGGTTTTAGAGTGCCAAATGCTAATTAAAAACTCAGTTTGAGGCAAAGTCAACACAACGTCTAAATTGAAATGAGGTGAATGAAGAGGCCTTTATTGGCTACGCAACAGAATACCGAACCTCTGGGCAGGTGGACTGCAGACCAGCAAATCCCAGTCCATGTAATGAAAAAAACAAAGCATGCCGTTGAACTCGGGGTCATGGAGGGGTTTGTCCAAACAGTATTATGGGCTGGATTTATGTAACTGTTATTGATGAAGACTTGAAGATAGTTTCTGTTGTATAGTTTTGATATACTTCTCGGTGTGCAGAGAAGAAGAGAACAGATATTGTGAAGGTCAAACAATGTGTCCCGTCTGGGATGGCCTTCTCAAAAGCCTTTAGTTCCAAATAATTACTTTGGTTCAAGCTCAAGGGTGATGGACTTTAAAAGGGTTTGATATAAAAGGGTCACTTATCTGTACCTTGTTGTGTCGTTGAAAACATCTCAGTGATTGCTACTCAACAAAAAAACACTGCGATGGAACTTGGGAGTTGGACATGGATGCTTTACGTAGATCTTCTATATGATTTTGCAGGTGAAGTGTATTTACCTGGTACATTTATCACAACTGGTGGTAAAGTAGGGTTATTTAGAAAAATTCATAAGAGCTGTTGCATTTGCCCTTTCCAATCGGCATGACCTGTCAGAAGAAGACATACATTTCTGGTCAATCCACGTCTACATGAGAAAGTCTCAATTCTTTCAAAAATAAATGATGAAGAGAGTCTCCTTCTTCAAAAGAAATGATGGATTTCGAATGAGCCAAGTCTTGTGTGAAATGGAATAGGATGGTACGAACCTCCCTCTTCCATTTGACGAAAGGGTAATCAAGGAAAATGAAACGTCTGTAAAATTGAACGATTCTCGAACACAACATAGTCTTTTGGATATGTCTGTCATCTCTGATAAGGACTTTGGAGCCCGCCACCTAGCCGTCTCAGACCCAAGTCAGGAGCATATATGCCATTATCAGCCTGTCGTGGAAAAAGACCCAGGAATACCAGACCATGCAATTATCTACATCCATAGATGGATCTGGATTATTACTTTTGCTCCAAATCTTAATATGATCTCACCATGCTTGGGTCAGTCAGATAGTATTTTTAAGAAGAGGGCAATCTGCTTTGTTTCAGTATTTCTGATTGGTAAAAAGTATGTAAAAAAAAGTATGTACCCTTTAATTTTTTCCATTTATACAAGATGCATCCCACCCGTTTTGCGTGATGATCAACGAATACCATTATATTTAAAAGGAAACGTATTCTAGACATCATAGCCACTTAATAATAAACTAGCCACAAACTGCAATCCAAGTAGCTTCCTTTAAGGGACGCCATCTGTAAATGAAGCTGGATACGTACGGTAAGAGCTACGTGTGAAGTGCAAACTTGTTTTCCCAAAAAAAGCTCCAGCAAGGAGCTAGAGACAGACTTTCGCAGGCCACAGTCTTTAAAATGCAGTCGACCAAACGTTAAGGGCCAGCCTCACCGCAAGCGAATAGGGTGGAGGGCCAAATCCAAGACGCGCACACTATGGAGTGGTCTGTCTGTTTGACATATGGTGCCAATTACCAGCTGATGGGGTTGCTGAGGTAAAAAGGCCAATCGGAGTTCCCAGTGTTGGTCCCTCCCACCCAGGTTCACACAAGCAGCCATTCATCCGTCTGTGTGCAGGAAACCTTTCAGCACCCCAATCACTGCTACACCCCGACATGTCAACGGAGGACGACTGGATGTGGCAACTAGTATTCTGCGGTTCGATACCCGCAGAAGGAGACGGAGGGATGGGCACGTACAGACTCCTACTCTGCAGCTTTTCCTTCCTTCTATCCATCACCGATTAGGAAACCTTCCCATTTGAAATCATTCCCTTGTGTGATGCGTCTTTAAATCTCTTCAACCTCTTTTTCAAAAGAAAATAATTATTAAGATAACTCATGCTGATCATTCTAGGATTGTATTTCTGCTTTCCTCAGTATTCTCCCCTCGGTCTAGCGGCCATTCGTGTAGATTGGCAGGAGCTATAAATCTCAGTCACAGTGCCGAAGCCATCTCCGGCAGCATCGGTCTCACGTCTTTCCGAGCAGATTGCCATGAGAACAGGCAACAATGAAGCCAATGAGGCTGCTTGTGTCCGTTTAATTTCCTGTCTCTGATAGCGCAGGCGAGCGATCCTAAACAACACCTTGTCTCAGGTGACCTGCTCCTCTGAACGCAGCTTCATTGCTTTTTTTCGTTCAACTAGCAATTTTCTTTCCTTTCAGCTATACCCCTTCTCTTGATAATACTCTCATATTTACTCTAGAAGATGATGTTCTACCCAAAGGCACATTCAAATGGTAAAAATTTATGAAAATCAATACTGGTTTACTTTCATAACAAATGTGTTGGGAATTGCCAAAGCAGCATATTATGTCATATTATGCATATTATGTCATGTTTCACATATTATGTGAAACCTACTGCAGAATGTCTACTGCAGAAATGAATCAATCATAGTTGGAAAGCATGAAGGAGAAACAAATAAAAGATGACTACATGCTGATTCAATCAGTGGATGGCATTCAAAAGCCCAAAAAATAGAGAATATTTTGTTTTTAGATCCTCCGAAACAGTTACCTGTATTAGTTCGTAATCGACCATTTGGCATAGAAGTGTTTAATAATAAGGGCGGGGGGTAGACAGCTAACAAATATCCAAACTAAGATTTTGAACACACTGGGTTGTATTCCCAAGAATCCCAGCCACTAGTCATAATCAGTATAGAATAATAAACCTCCTCCAGCTATCACTGGTCATTTAAATTGTGATTATCACAAGTCAGGAAAGGATATGCAAGAATCGCTTGGTGCATTTCCCAGGAAAAAGAGTATTAACGCGTCTGTTGGGATAAATACTCCACAGCCATGCCCATTACACAGCCATTACAACGCAACCCATCATAAGTTGACAGAAAACAATTTTGATATAATATAGGAAACTTGTAGCCTACAGGCCGACAGTTTTCTGAGGTTGCACTTAAGAGTTGTTAACACAAATTTCCAACTGTCCTCACTGCTTGGGTGAAGTTCCCAGAGCAAGGAGACAGCATAGCTCAAATGGCTGGCATTTCATTGGGGCTTGGAGCCTAGGGTTGGAGCGCTGGGCCTTTTTAAAAGGCCCACCACAGCTGCTCCCAGAATCTGCTTACATGCGAAAGAAGCTAAACGTTCAGTTGTTATTCCTGGTCTCTCGGGCCTGGAGGAAATAATGTATTTAAGTCGCAATGTGTAACATTTCGAGTTAGTCGTAGCTTAAAATGACCTGGAAGGTTGTAGTCAATTCTGATGATGATTTCAATAATGTTCAATGATATCACATCCCATGAATGAGATATTCTACAAATAAGAAATGATCCAAAGCGACTTACAATAAGTAAATTTGTCATAAGAAGTGCAACAATATATCGCTGTCGGTACAGAAAGGATGTTCAGAAAGGATGTAGCCCCTCCCGCCTAATAACTGGGAGGGGCTCAATCTTACACCTTGTGACTTTAATAGTCTAGGACGAGGAGGAGGAGAGCGATTCCTCACAGTAGTAGTAATGCCGCAAGTGAAAAGGCAAAAAATAAAAGAGTGAGAAGGGGTAGGTCAGAGGCCAGGGCAAGGGGGCCAGGCCAGAGTTAGTTCAGAAATGCCGGGGCAAGGGGCCATGGGCTGAGACATATGATACGCTCATAATGCATCTCTGAAGTCCTCCCCGTAGAGAGCACGGTCCGGCAGACAGCAAGGACGACTGGGCGTAGACCAAGAACCACGGCCGTTAGTCAAAATTGTTTTTTGACAGGCCTACCCAAAAGCTGGGTAATGTTTTCATCAGTGGGAAACAACAAGAAACATCGCCATCTGTTTGGGCTCTGTTGTCCCTCCAAGGACAACATTGAATGGATCGTTTTTTGTTGGTAGTGGGAGAAGATGATGAAAGCACAACAACGATGAAAGAACACCAAAGCTGGAAACAGGGCTAACTAAAGTTGTGGAATCGTCCGATTTTTGACAACTGACTTTTTCTGTCATCCATCAGTCTGTTATGGTTTGTGTTTTTATTTATGTAAAAAAAATATTTTCCCTTCCATCGTTTGAGCACCAGTACCAGCAACATGCTTCAAGATCAATTCCACTCAAATGACCCTGAAAAGCACTATAAAATTCCCCACCATCATAACATAACTCCGAACCAGGAAAAACAGAAAGCTCTGGCATCCTAATGCATGCTGCTCTGGTTCAAGGACGATGCACCTCCAGTCTGAACGGTGGTCTTCCTGGGTAGTCCCACCTGTTCTCCCTGGCCACCACCCCACAGAAGCTCCCTCAGGATTTGTCCGGATGCGTCCTCATACCCTCTCTCCGCCAGGGGGGCGGAGAGAGGGTATGAGGACGCATCCGGACAAATCCCTGTCTGAGCTTGTCGTCAACAGGCCGCCCAGCCTCATTGCCTCCGTGCACCTGCCGAAAAGCTTTTCTCCCTCCGAAAAAACTAAAACGAGACTGGAATCGCAATTCAAGCAGAATAAGTTATTTGGTCGGTGAACCGCTGTCAATATTGCCATTGGCACAGGCATGTGAAGAGGTGGGGAATCGCGCCTAAAAGAAACAACAACATACTGCAGCAGTAGCCCCCCTCGCTTTCCTGTCGTCCACCCTGCGCTCGACTGAGAGACTCTTTTCATGCACAGCCGGGGGGCCCCACACACACACACACACACACACACACACACACACACACACACACACACACACACACACACACACACACACACACACACACACACACACACACACACACACACACACACACACACACACACACACACACACACCCCTCATCTTCCACTGCTGCCAATTCAAAGCCTACGTTAGGTTCAGGGTGGGGGTTAGGGCAACTTGTGCCATGTTTCCCTTGGCCATTTTCAGACCGACTCCTCCTAATTAACCCACTTATGTTCCTAATAAGGAGAGAAGGGATCTGGCAAACACAACATGGGCACCCTGGCAAATGAAGTGCCTGAACGCTCAATGAGCAAACAAGGCTGGAACCTGGGAAGCCTTGCGAGACCTTCGGGCCGTTAGGACTCTCACTTCACTTATCTCTCCCCTGATCCGTTAATCTAGGATCGAGCAGTCCCACGAAAGGCAGAGCTCCAAGGGGAAGAAGGCACAGAGCCTGGGCTGGAAACCAAATAACTGCATGGAGCGGAGCGGTTTCCTGCTTTGTTACCCAGTTGTGCTTGCGAAGAAAACTCATTTGCTGGGAGTGGATGAGGCTTTCAGGAGGGGGGTTTCAATAAGTGTGCTTGTACAGTGGCCAGGCTACACAGGGTTGATGTGAAACCTTTACAGACACTTCTGCCCCGAGTTTGTCTCTGTCAATTACACGCTAACAGATCTTCGCCCCGGGCAACATGACTGGTCGAAACAAACTCGAAGGGAAAGAAAGTGAAACACCAAGTTTACCCAGATTTCAGCTTGTTTTCCATCGGTTTGGAGATAGTTGGACTACATATCCACCATACTTTCTAACCCCTTGTTGGGGTTGATAGTTTCTTGGAGGGGGGGGAGGAGGCATCTGGCTGGCTTGCCCCCACCAAAACCTAAACTATTCGGAGGTTTGAGATCTTTGAGTCCCCCTCCTCCACCCCTCTCTTCAAGAGGCTACTGCTACCTTTCGTCAGAAAAACCTGCTCGCAGCATTCTCCCCTTTCTAAAAAAATGTTTCCACAGCCCCTTCCAAACCGTGAGGGCCCGTCTTTACACACAGTGTGACTCGCGTCCGTCGAAACTCCCACCAGAGCGCTTTTCATGGTGCCTATCTGAATTGGAGATAGGGGAAAATAAATCGATAGGAAAAAGTCGGGGGGGGGGGGAAACATCTTCCCTTTGTTGCAGAAGTTCTGGAAAACATGCATTTATGTCTGGCACTCAGAGAGTGGGAATGGTGAATGTGAACGTGAATGTGTGCGTGTGTGTGTGTGTGTGTTGGGTCAGCCACTGTGCTACATGCCGTCTCCTCCACAATATAAGGAAGAAGAGGGAGGAGGGACGCTACAGAGGGTTTCCGACCATTTCCACCAGTAAGAACCCCCAGAAGGACTTTAATACCATTTGGTAGAGCTTCCCGTCTAGAGGTAAGCAACAGTGCGCTCAAGTGTTTTGTGTATGTTTGTATGTGGGTGTCCGCTACTAAGCTGGACACAATCAGTAGTAGAAAAATCAGTTAACCAGCAGGTAACACGATGCAGCGCTAGGCTCCAGATTATATTTCACTAGTCATGGATTTATAAGATTAGAAGCAAAATAACAAGAAAAAATGGAATGTGAAAAAAAAAAAGAAAAAGTTGGATGGCAGGGAGTGGAACATAGTGCAGAATGGAAACAGTTGAGGTGCAGAAAAACTTAAAAAAACGAACGCAGAGAGATTTAGATTACGTGAGGCTTCTTCCGAGGCCGTCTTGTTGGGAGTTCACAGGGCCCACGCTAAGCAGAAGCAACAGGAAGCTACTGTTAGAATAACATCACGACACACACAAAAGCCCATCAGAGGGGAGCTGGACCAATAGATAGAGGTGGAGGACACAGAGTGCAACCCAACGGCTTGACAATTGGAAAAATAAAGAATCAATTCATTCATTCATTCCTTAGCATGGATTCTTTATCATGGGGCTCTGGGGCTGATTCCTGAGGAGGAGAAGGAGGCCAGAGGAAATAGGAGGAAGAGGAGGGGGGGGGAGCAGGCCCAAGAAGGGAGGAGAAGGAGGCCCAAGAAGAGCAGAGGAGAGGGGAGGAGGCCCAAGGAGAGAGGAGAAAGAGTAGGAGGAGGAGGAGGAGGAAGAGGCCCAAGGGGAGGAGGTCAGAGAAAAGAGGAGAATAAAGGAGGCCCAAGAAGAGCGTAGGAGGTCCAAGAAGCGAGGAGGAGGAGGAAGAGGCCCAAGAAGAGCGGAGGAGTGCCAAGAAGATAGCAGGAGAAGGGAGGCGGCTGTAGAGGAGGGGAGGAGGTCCAAAAAGGAGAATACGGAGAGGGGAAGTGTGTGCTGTGTGCCATTTGCAAGCAGGACGTTGTACTTGACACCTCCACCGGTAATGGAAGGACGTAATGCAAAGTCAGGTCCAGTCCACTGTGACCCAGGGCGGGATTGGGTGGGGGGGGGGTGTTAAGTCTTCTGGATCACAGCCCCCCAAACTCACAGCCATCCCCTCCTTCCATCCCTCTCCGCCCTATGAGATCCAGTGGACGGTCCGGGTACTAGTGTCAATACATTTTTCTCCATTGAAGACACATTTTTCCGACCACTGTCAGGGAGAAAGGGCAGCGAAGAGGGAGTGGAGTGGGTGGGCGGGGGGGGCAGGGGGTCACGTGAGGAAAGAAGTCCCCCCCCCCCTCCTCCACCCCCAACGTCCCCCGCGTGCATCAGCCCCGACCCGGACACCATCCCCAGTACTGCAGAGCCCTGGGCGCATCTGGCACTGTTTATCACCTGGCCCCGCCAGCCCCTGGAGGAAGAGGGGCCCCGGGGCCCGATGGAACACAGTGCCAGCCTGGGGTCCGCCGGGCACAGCACGCGCTCAGTCTCCACCCCGGCGGAACCGACTCCTAATACACACGCGCACACACACACGCGCACACGGTTTGATGCAAACCCAAAGCACACAGGAACGGAATGTGCTCTTTTTGTACGGTTCCGATCGACGGGTGAACGTACTCGGGTTTGAAGATCCCACAGCGCCTCGCAGGAACATGATACACTTGATCAATCAATCCAATGACAGTCGAACAGGTCTCAGGCCAGCCGTGGGGAGACGTTGGGGGGCAGTCGACTCTGCGCTCCCCCGCGCCACTGGCCCCCCAGAGAGGTACCACAGCTTTAGCGTTAAACAACAAAAGCATAAGAAGCGTCCATGCATCCCGCCTGCTGCAGTGCTGCAGGACCGTTTAACGAGTTCATCCATAAAAAGATCACAACGTCAGGGATTACAACAGCGCTTTTCCTATCGGGGGGAGGGGGGGGGGGGGGGGGGGGGGGGTGAGACGACGACTGAGAAGCGGTTCGAGTCCACCAGAGCAAAAACACATGGGGAGCGAAAAATGATGAAAAAAAAAAAAAGAGAGACGGAAAAAAAAAAAACACAACAAAAGGGAGCTGCCGGACAATGAGGGCCATTTATATTGTAGAGACGGGGCCGGCTACCTCCGGCGCATTAGCAGGGCCGCTGGTGCGCAGCGGCAGCTGATTGCGGCTCCACATTACAAATTGCAGAGCACCCGGGCCCCGCTGGACGTCAAACATACAAGGAGGACAAAGAGAGGCAGACCCCTCAGCATCCCAGCGAGCTCAGCATAGAAACAAGTTATACAGAAACGTTATGCAAGACATGAACGGAACATTTGAAGTGATGGTGAATCATTGGCCGACCGGATAGCAGCCATACGCCCCCACCGCCGTCTCAAGTATAGGCTATTTCCTAACTGTTGCATTAGCAGACTTATTATACAGTATGAACTTATACAGGCTTATACAGTATGAACTGGTCGCGAGGTGTTTTTCCATGTTATTATCGCCATCTGTGGGACATATGCGGTAGTGCAGTCAAACATGTTTTGACACGTCAAACGGCATCAAATGGTTATGAAAATTGCACCTGATTGAGATGCAGTTTTCTTTTCATTTTTAGAGAGAGAAATCAAAGAGAGGCCATGTTCGTTGGTTTTTTTCCACCTACCTGTCTGTAGGTGCTGATGATGTTCTCCCTCAGGTGGTAGTGCATGGGGGTCATGGTCTCGCTGACCGAGTCCAGCGCCATGTCCACCTCCCTCTTCATGCGGTGGCCGTCGGGCAGCCGGCGCACCAGCTGCATCACCACCTGAGACGCCACGCACAACCAGACGGCACGTCAGCGAGGGATTTAAACGCACACACACACACACACACACACACACACACACACACACACACACTTCAAAACACATTATAATACCATGACTGCATACATTTCTTACATACAAGCTCTACCAGTTGAACTAGCCAGGACCACAATGCTAGGCTTCCACTGGGAGTTCACACTTTAATTGGAGAACTATTATGTATGGTTTTACTTTTTCAGCGGTCCGAAAAGTCAAGAGTTCCGTTTGTGCCCTAGACTGTCAATAACAAGCCCACAGCCCGACCCACATTATGGCTGACCCAGATCTTAAGGGCGGCAGTGGCGTTAGACTCATGACCTACATCGAGTGCCCTGTTTGTGTGTGGGTCAAACGGAAGGCGGGTAGAGGCGTGTGGTTTGCAGCGCTGCGCTAATTAACAATAACACCCGATACACACGCCAGCACAATTCACACGCGTACTCCGCATCCACAATGAAACGGTGGAAACTCCACTTGGTAGTTAGCCGTGCTGTGAACGTTGATACGTGAACTTCCGATTGCGGCCCGTAGTACTGGCAGTAGCTGAGCTGCCAGCTGGTGAATAGCGGTGGCGGCTGGCAGACCTGACAGGAAACAGAGAACGGAACAGGCCTCCAGGCAAGAACACAGCGCCGCAACCGAGCGCGTTTGTCAGCGCGCCAGGAGCCGTGACACCGGCGAGGGGCCCTCAGCGGCGTCCCCGCGATTATAATCTGATGGGCTCGGGAGTGAAGCCGCCGACACGCTAAACAGAAATAAGCATAACCCAGTGGGCCATAGAGAGATTCGCTGTGGACGCATCAAGGGGAAAGATTTAACCCCCGACCCCATGGCTGGTAACCACGGGAACGTTGCCGAGGCGATGAGATGTGATGTTACCGTTGGGTTCGACGGGGATGACAACGGTGGCGTCACGTCACATCACCTCGGCAATGTCCCCCAACCATCTGACCTTCTGATGGCACCGGTTAAGAGATGTGTGTGTGTGTGTGTGTGTGTGTGTGTGTGTGTGTGTGTGTGTGTGTGTGTGTGTGTGTGTGTGTGTGTGTGTGTGTGTGTGTGTGTGTGTGTGTGTGTGTGTGTGTGCTAGTGGCTGCAGCCAGTATTCATTAAATATAAACACAGACACACAGACACACAGACACACACACACACACACACACACACACACACACACACACACACACACACACACACACACACACACACACACACAGAGAGCAGTAAACAGAAGCCAAGGGGGGGCTACCCACCTCGAACTCTCCCTTTGTGTACTTGGCGTCGGGAACGCTCACAATCTCATCGTCGCCAAACTCAGGAAATCCCTGGAGGGCAGAGGAATGCATCGGCGGGTTCAATTTCATGCAGAGTTCAATTCCCAAACACCCGACGGTACCGCTACAATTCCTTCAGAAAGATGCATAATGGAAACAACAGCAGGCGGTGGGGAATGTATTATTTTTTTTTTGGTTGGACGTCCTTCCTGATAATTGAAATAACAGAGGGGTGATGGCCGGAATGTGTTGTTGGACGCCGGCCGCGCGTACGTTAAAGTGCCAGAGAGTGAGGGCGGCGACCACCACGGCGGTGGTGGTGCGGCCCCGGCCGCTGGAGCAGTTGAAGACGAAGGCGGCGCGCGAGTCCTCTGCCAGGGCGATCTTCATGGCCTCCATCAGCTTGTCAAAGTCCTGAAACCAAACCGACACAGACAAAGACATACACACACACACACACACACACACACGAGCGCACACACACCCAAGAATGTTTGCGTGCGCACACACACACACACACACACACACACACACACACACACTTTTTTGAACAATGTATTCATATCATAGCATGGGATTTTTGTCCTTCTCAGAAAGAAAAATAGTATTGAATGAATTGATTCCAAAAGACAAACGTGGCATTCATAACCTCTTTAATCTTAAACCATTTATTTTGAGTGGTTACATAAATGTATAATAGAAAGAATAGTTCAGTTGGAACTTCCAAACCGGCCCTTCAACTTGGACGGCAGGGTTGGATACTATCAACCATCACCACTAGAGGGAGTAAAAGGCTTTATTATCGGCCTCCCATTGCCTGCAAGCTAATTCCTACAAACGACCGTGTGAAGGATTTTGAATTTGTGATATATTTCAAAAGGGAAACGGCGTGGATAATCATGCTACGATTGATCATAATGCCGCTTAGTATGAGGGGCAATAGTATGATCAGCACAAGCCATCAGTGACATCAATGTGATTTAGCGGTTCGATTGTCACACTAGCGGAGGATTTACCAACCTCATGTCACAATCTCAAAAACCACAGTCAGTTTCACAGGAAACAAGCAACGATCAACCAACGATACGTTCGACGCAACCGTTGCGTAATGAAGTCCTATCCGTCTCCTGGGTGTTTTTCTAACCACTCCCTAACAAAAAAAAAACTCTGCTTGCGTGATTTGGATGTGTGCGTGGGCCGATCTTGACCCGAAAAAATAACAGACTTTCAGCCAGAGCAGGAACCCCCCCCCCCCCCCCCCGAGCCCTACCTCCTCTCTGGGGGCGCTGCACTCGGGCAGCGGGATGCGCCGGTAGAGCAGCCCCGGGTGAGTGCTCTTGTGCTGGGTGAAGGCCTCTCGCACCGTCCGGCAGCTCTTGAACATCTTCATCTGCTTGTCCTGCTCCAGGGTGACCTCCAGCCACTTCTGGGCCCGCAGCACCTCCTCCTTCAGAGACAGCTCCAGTTTCTGTTGGGGGCGGGGGGGGGGTCATTAAAGATACCAGTTACTATCTGGTAAAGCTGCTTTCAACCCTACCCCCCCGTCCCCACTCGCAAGACGGCTTATGTGAAATGTGTGTAATGTCTTTGTTCATGGGCTATGTGGGATTATAGCCCGTTATCGTTCGAATATCGTCAAACAAACAATTATTAAATATAACGGAATATACTATTTTCCATTCAATATTTTTAGGGCAGTTTTGCCTTTATAGAGAGGACAGTGAAGATGGACAGGAAGGTGGTTTGAGAGAGGGGGAACGATCCCATGAAGTGAAGGACCACATGCTGGAATTAAAACCAGCGACTCGTGAAGAGGCGTTTTAAATGCCTCCACTGATGACACTTTTATATTCTCTGGAATAAATCCCAGTGGTCCTTCCTTAACCTTTCTTTTTCTCATCGGTGAATCTTTTTAATTACCGCCCCCACGATTGCAATACATTATCACCACACAATAGCATCAAACGGATGAAAATTAAAAACATGACACAAACTACACAAAAAACGGAGGACTGGACAGATCCCAGCTCTCCGGTTTTCATGCCACTTCCATTGACTTCCTGGAGCTGCTTCCCCCTCACCTCGATGAGGGCGGGGTCCGCGGAGGGCAGGGCGATGTGCTGCTCCAGGCTGGACGGCTCCCGCGGGGTGAACACCTGGCCGTTGGCCTCCAGCACCAGCTCCTCCTGCAGGTTGACCCACAGCACCGTGCTGTGCTTGCGCTTCTCGTCCGTCAGGTGGGCCAGCACTGCGGCCGTGGCCTGCGGAAGGCGCTCGGACTTTAGAGGGGGAGTCGCGCGTTGTCACGCGAAAGCTGCGATACGACGCGCCTCGCGAGGAGAATGGCGCGACAGGACAACAAGGAATAAAATGTTTTTTTGAACAGGGAATAGGGAATCACGGCGGTGCAATTCAGAGGCATGCCTAAAGGTTGAAAAAGAGAATTGAGAGAATTTAAGTCTCACCACTGGTGACACTTCTCACCACTTGTGTCATGACAAACAAAAAACAAAAAAGCAAAAATATCAAAAAGAACGAAACGGTGTAGGCATTTGTCTTAACGCTATTGGCAGATTGGGAGGCGCTCTGGCAGGCGATATGCGGAGGACCCTTAGAGAATAGAAGCTGCCTCCCAGGAGGTCTTGCTCCTCACCGTAGTGAACGACACAGAGGGCAATGCTAGACCCTGAGGGCCCCCTGAGGAATCAAACTCCTCAGGGCCCCCTCAGGGTCCATCAAGTGATAGAGAAGAGCCGGCATGAGGGAAAACCCCTCAAAGAGCTGGGGAGTGCAGGTGACACCTGATGCGAGTCGGGTGTCATTTGAAGTCCGACCCGCCTCAACCCTGGCTCCCCATACATCTCCACCATCGCATAATGGAGTCAGGAATTGTGCGAGTGTAAACATTCAATGGGAGTGTGTGGAGCGCCGCAGGGAGGAGAATGAATACCTTTGACATCCCGATATGAATTCAGAGGTGCGCCACGCTGCTCTCAACAGGCATGACTCACAAACCCGCACTGAGCCGAATAACATTACTTTATATAACCATGTTGGGTTAAACAAAGGGGGAGCGCTCTCTCTCTCTCTCTCTCTCTCTCTCTCTCTCTCTCTCTCTCTCTCTCTCTCTCTCTCTCTCTCTCTCTCTCTCTCTCTCTCTCTCTCTCTCTCTCTCTCTCTCTCTCTCTCTCTCTCTCTCTCTCTCTCTCTCTCTCTCTCTCTCTCTCTCTCTCTCGTCATGTGGGTCGAGGAGGAGGAAGATGGTGGGGTTGGGTAGGGGGGGGGGGGATAAGGCAGCCAGCTGCCTGTACCTCAGATGTGGGCTGAGCCATCCCATAAACTGGCATCTTGGCCACGCGTCTGAAGTTGGCCACCTTCATCTCCTTCACCGTGCTGAGGACATCTGGCGCCAAGTACTCGTCAGCAACCTGCCAGGACACACACACACACACACACACACACACACACACACACACACACACACACACACACACACACACACACACACACACACACACACACACACACACACACACACACACACACACACACACACACACACACAAGAAATAAAAAGACGAATCCCACCTGTGTTTTCCCTAAAAATAGCATTTAGGAACGTTTACTTTGAAAATGTATCCGTTCCAGGACAAAATTCAGATATATCCATGCATCCTCTGATCCAATGCAACTTTATAGGGGATTTTAATGAGTGGCACATAATCCCTAGGAGGCCCACATGTGGAGTGCAGACATCAGGGGGTTCACAACCAAGGATTTTTTGGACTGGGCATCAAACACAAGATCCCGCCTATATGATCTTGCCCCAATTGGTACATAATATCAGACAACACTGAAAAGAATCCACCTCACCGCTCGATGAAAGTTGTTAATACTGAAAGGGATGGACAACAGAAATCTGTAATTAATTCTTATTTATACCATTAAGGTATATTAAGGTGTGCTTAAAGCAACATAAAATGACTCTCGAAGCAAATCCATTGCATTCTGAAGTTATTGTTGTGTTCAAATGTTCCTTCCTTAATATACAGAATACATCCATTGCATAACAACAACAGCGTGCTGCACGACTCACCAGCACGCGCGCTCCTTTGGTGACCAGGTCGGCCGGAGCCGACAGTTCTGATAGGTCCATGCCGGCCAGCAACCGGTAGAGCCACGCGCGGCTGCACATCCACTGGCTGAAGGTACACGCGAACGCTAAAGGGTACTGGGTCACGATGCATATCAATGTTAATTTTAACTCCGGGCCAAATATTTTTTGGGGGGTTTTGAGTTTTTTTTCACTCCGATGCATTACCTGTTCGTGGAGGAATGCGTTGAAGACTATCAGGTAGAAGTATCGCTCCAAGCTCTGCATGGTCCGGTGGAGGAAATAGTCTTTGGTGCTGCTTCCCTGGCCGACGTTAACAGACATACGGGCTGAGTTAGCTCAGAATGTTCGGTTTTGTCTGAGCCGTTGGTGCTCTAAGCAAAATGGCTTTTCAGAAAAATGTGAAGGGTTCAAATATACATACAATTAAAAAAACATTTCTATTTTCTTTTCTCGCCCATACCTGAATTTGATAATCCTCCCCAAGCCCTTCCAGCTTGCTCTTGTTTTCATATATGGCCTCCTTGATGTTGTGCATCTCTGAACACAAGGCGATAGCGTGGTCAACCTTTCAGACACAGAAAAACCCAGTTGAAGCCAGAATACACAGAACCGATCCCACACACGCACGCTGACGACAGTAGGAGGACATGTGTCGGTGCGTCACCCTACCTCCTCCATGATCTGCTGGCCGTTGTGCAGCTTGTCGATCAGGGACTGGATGACTCGCAGCAGTGGCTTGGGCTCCGAGGGGGCGAGGCCCTCCACCCTGGAACGCAAACACAAACCCAGTCAGTTCTCCTCCTCCTCGCCGTTCAACACACGTGACATCTTCATTTATTTAATTGATTATTACCATGGACTCAATTGTGGACCTCCAACTTTCAACTGAGTATACATTCAATTCAAATTCAATTTGAACTATAGTGCTTTTTTTTCGTAAAAGAACAACACAAGCAGGATTTGATACTCTTGCGATTGCTGGATTATAACGATCGACCCGTGAAATCGTCATACTGTTGACTTCCTTTCAATCCTAATTGAAATTTGAGTCCAATTCAAATCACGTATTAGAGTAAAAAATAAATTTAAGTAAAGTGTACAAACAGTACAAAAAGTGTATCATTGTGATTATGAGTTACAAATAAACATGGAGGAGAGGTCGGGGCTTGGTTACTCTGGCAGCTCTTTGGAGGGGCCCCTCAGACGGTTCATGGCCAGGGTGCCAAGGATCATGGCCAGGTTGGTGCGGCCCACGCCCACCTGGCAGCTGAAGAGCAGGGCGGGGAGAGGCCTGGACTTGTCCCGGCCCAGGCCCAGACTGGGGCTTTCCTGGAAGAGCAGACACCAAAAGACAGGTGAAGAAGAGGAGGAGGGGGGGGGGCAGTTTCACAGCACCTAATGAGTGAACATCAAAGTGATCAGGCGATGGCTTCGAGGTGATAACCATGCTTCACTGTAAATGTGTCTCTGTCACAGTGCCAAGCATCAGCCGTTTTGAATGTCTTCACACAGCTGAAAAGTTTTTGATCACTTGAAGAAAGATGTGAGGGGTGGTATTATTTCAACATTTCGGCAAGAGTCTGATTGGATGTGGGGCAGTACGTCGAAAGGCGAATGTCTTGGTTGAAGGCTTTTTCTGAACCTTGTTGTACAAGTTTGTGTGTGTGCATGCGTGTGTGAGAACGGTTTGAATGTCGGGCAAGCGACCAAACATGGGCCTTCCGTGCTTCCCCTCACCGCGACTGCTGACGAGACGGAGCTAGAGCAAGACTACAACCTGACACAGCCAAAATGAAAAACAGAAGACAGAAAGAGGAACCACAGCACGATAAATAACGCGAACAATTGATGATATATCTTTCGTATCTTTTCGTATCGTTTTCCCCAACAACTGCCATGTTTTCCAACCACAGGGAACTGGACAGGGGGCTCACGGGGAAGTCGATTCCGACGACTTAAAAAGTCCAAATAAAATTGGCAGTGAGGAGAATAAGCAAAAGACGAGGAGCATCCTGTGTGAGTGAAGGGCGAGATGGAAACCAGAACCGAGCGGCCAGGGCCCTGCGCACTCTGACTGTTCCTGACCCCTCTAAAGATCCCGGTCGCCAACCCATCCCCGGCCTTGGGAACTACGGACGCATCCATAACCGCCGGTGATGGATGGAGGACACAGGCCCGATAAAAAACGAGACGGGATAAGTCTGGTGTTAGCAGGAATCGCGATTCCATATCCAAAACATCACCCCCCCCCCCCCCCATTTGTCTCACAGAGACGGTCCAGATGCCTTGCTCCAATTCCACCTATAAATCTCCTGTGAGAAGCACGTCCAAACTGAGGTTGTAAAAGCTGCAGCGGTGAATTAGTGCCTGCCGGAACCGGGCCAGGAAACACAAACCTCTCCTTTGAATCGGTGGAGTGGTTTATGTCACAGTGGCTTACTGGATGCTCTCTTACCCTGAGTATCTTCACAAAGGCGTCAAAGTCGTCCTCCATCGGAGCGCCCTCACTAGGCAGTGGTAGGCGGTGGTACCTGGTGGAAGACCGGGACAGTGATTTGTACACATCGCCGTTATGTAGGCCATGACACATGTGTAAACACTGAGCTGGAGCCCACTGCTGTCCACAAGGCTCCCGCCCTCCCTCCCTCCCTGTGCTATTTACTATCCTCATGAGCTTTGAAAGGAAACCAGCGCTTCCATTTAAACCCCTCACCAGGGATGATGGGAGGAATCTGGCTCAGAGAGAGGGCGGGCCGCCACCGTCTCCTTCTTCATCTTCCTTTATTCTTATCGTCTTAATGCAGGGATTTTAGTGTTGTAACGGATAGGTTGATCCGTACGGGTCACGGGTAACCCGTGATTCGTACGGATCAACCCTCACGGTTCGGCACGCAAGTGATCCGCGGATCGGCTGATAAAAAAAAAAGAAAAGTTGTGCGTTCACGTGATCGGCGAATGTTTAAAGGACAATTCCGGTGTTTAGCACATTGAGCCCCCTTTCTGGTTTGTGTAGGATGAAATAGTGGTTGACACACCGAAATGTTGACCATTGGTCCAGTCTCGGGTATTTGGCTCATTTCGAATCGCCCCTGCCTGCTTCAGAATGGCTGGCTTTTGGCATTCACAAACGTAAACGTTCGTTTTCAGAAATGTGCAACTCACCGAGTGGCTAGTGGTGTTCGTTGATGTTCCTAATCAAGTATCATAGCGAAATACAGTTTCGGTCGTCTTTTATTTGGCATTTTGTAAATCCCATTGAAATGGAAACCGAAAGCGGAAATGGGCTGTTTATGTTTGGTTGCAGTCTTTTCGCTCGGTTCTCCGAATCAACAGTAGGGCTAGAACTGAGCGAAAAGACTACAACCAGCCCCCCTTTCCGATTCCGGTCCACGAGCAATAAGTCTTCAAACAGAAATCAATGGATTTACAAAATGCCAAATAAAACACAACAGAAACTGTATTTCGCTACAATACTTGATGAAAAAAAAAAGATGAGGATGTCTGTATTGCCAAGGGAGGGTAGACTCTAAACTCTCCCCAGGCAATGCAGACATCCTGAATTTAAAGTTTTAAATCCAGGTCTGCTGTGCTTCCTTTGGACACAGTTATTTATTAATTTTTATTTACTATCCATGTTAAAAAGAAGAAGGAATAATGCCTCAGATTGCATATTTTTTATTTTTTATAAGTTTTTATTTTATGTGGACACGCAATTTTTTTAAATATGTACAATGCTTAAAGGAAGCAGGATTATTACCTAATTTTTCACTTTATTTGTTTTTTACACATTTGAAAATTTTATTTAAAGTCACATTTGTCTTGCTATCTTTTTGTGGTTGTTGATCCGAAAATGATCCGACCCGTGACTCAGAAACCGTGACAAGATGCGAACCGTGAGTTTTGTGATCCGTTGCACCCCTAAGGGATTGAGAGATAACAGTGGCTATATCAGGCCGTTATCTGATCTTATTCATCCATGAGTGTACAGGCCTATTCATGGGTCCTCAGGGGACTCCTAGCAAAAGGAAGTGACTCGTGGTGATTCATAAATCCTCCCTGCCGTGGAAATGCTGCGGAGCCCGCTCCAACCCCATCCGACCGACGAGACTGCGATCGCTCCTCCAGACCCTGGTGCCCCACCCCACCCTCAACCGCGTCTCCATAGCGGGCGCCACGCTGCGCTCGGTTTATCGTTGCGCTTGATAGGAGGGCCGCGGCGGTGTGAACGACCTCCGCACCTGTAGAGCGGCGCGGTGAACACGGGCCTCTTGTACACCTCCTCCGTCACGCGGATGTCCTCCTCGCACGCGATGTCCACCTTCTGGGGCTCGTCCTTGAAGAACTCAATGTCGCTGTACACGTAGAAGACGCCCTCGCTGAGACGCGCAAAGTCGTGCAGCTGGGGGGGGGGGGGGGGGGGGGGGGGGGGGGAGAGCAAGAGAGCGAGGGAGAGAGAGAGAGAGTCAGAGCAAAAGATGGCAAAGGATAGAAACAGGTCACACAATTGTATCCAAATCACATACAGTCATGCGTACGTTATGGTAAGTAGTAAATGGACTGCATTTATATAGTGCTTTTCCAACATTCACCCATTCATACACGCATTCATACGCCGACAGCTTGTCGGGAGCAGTTAGGGTACGGTGTTTTTCCCAGGGACACCTTGACACGGAGGAGGCGCATGGGGGGGGGTCGTACCTCCTTCCTGATGACCAGCTCCAGTCCCTCCACCAGCTCCGCCCCTCCGTGCCCGCGGAGGTTCTCGTGGAGGTTCTCCTTCCCGCGGGGCGTGTACGGCACATAGTTGTCCCCCTTGTGGAGGAACAGCACGGGCTCCTCGCGCACGCAGAGGAAGATCACTTCCTGGTGGGAGACGAGTCGAGGAGACACGCCATTAGGACACGCGAGACGGGGAACATAACCCCAGCCTTGTTTACCGAGGCGGTCGCTTCGGCTGCCAGCACCGCGACTCAAGGCTTAGTTATGGGTCCACGTCGACGCAGTGCAAGGGAGTCTACGGACACATTAGGGACTTGCGGACCCTCCTTGCGTCCACCGCATGTTGCGTCAACGTGCAACCATAACTGAACCTTTAGCCTCCACTGAGGCTGGCTGGAGACACGCCATGGTCGTCATGGTTCAGCCGGGTTCAGGGATCTGAAACGGCCTCGGCAGGGATGTATGATTTGGCGTCGTATCATTACAATGACGCTCTTTTTCCAGCTACCAAGAGTGGCGCATGGTTTGTCTTTCCCCCCTCTTCTGCCTTACAGTCAGGCCACATGGCCGCGGCTCTGTTGACATTAGTTCTAAATCTCGGCCACCGCCAAGACTGAGCACTTGACTCCTCAAATATTTACACACACAACACATGCACACGGCCCGCCAAGTCAGCTGCTAGCGCTGACAAACAACCACCGCATAGGTCTGTCTGTAATGGGTGCATGTTAATTTGCCGTTCTGAAGAAACACTTAATAGGTTATAATAAAATACATATTAATGGGGAAAAACAAAACCTAACAGCCATACAGACAACAGGAAGAATGCGAGTCACCTCATGGCCTTGTGCATGAAGCCTCTGGAGGACCTGTTTGAAGCCGTTCAGGCTGGGCTGGCCCAACCCGTAGAGGGCGTGGGGTCCTTTCACCCGGCGGAAGTTGGGGGCCCCGTAGCTGCCCGTGGTGTTGAGTACGTCCGCCTTGCTGGGCACATCCTGCACCATGAAGTACTGCCCCTGTGAGCCACCAGAGAGACCTTATCAGCGGGGCTGTGCGGGGGTTTTGGGCAAGGGAGGCAATCGCAGATTCTCATCAAAACACGGAGCCCGGCTAATGCCAGTGACCGCGTTGTGTGAGGATCTAGCGCCTGCTGTCCAGAGAGACAGCTTATTATTCAGGAATCTTGCCGATTTGGATCTATGTGTGGCTGCGCACACTGACACTCGAGGCTAGGCCCGGCTAAAAACAATGAAAGCCTCGGACAGAAAAGAAGAGGCAGCCCCGACCGAGGGGGCCTGGGGAAGATCAAAGCCCTCAGAGGAGGGGTGACAACGGCCCACGATGGCCGTCTCAGCTCATAAAGCCGCCGCATGACAATGTTCCCTGGCCCACTACGCAATTTGGACACGTGAATGTGAAAAGGGCCAGAGTAAAGACAGCTTTGGTGAATCCACGTTTCTTTTGGGGAGCGAGGCCAAACAATTGACAGTGTGTATCCGAGAGGGATAGAGAGCGAAGGGTAGAAGGAAAGAGAGTGAGAGAAAGAGAGTAGGTGAGAGAAAGATAAAGAAAGCAATACCTAGGTCTATATCTGGACATAGATATAAATATGGGATGTTGGCCTTACCTGCACAAGATAGTGCTCGGGCATGGTGTCTGAGATCCGACCCACTTTGTAATTGGTCTTGAGAATGTCATCGTGGATTTGGAATTCCTGCCGGCAATTATACCTGCAGAGGCAAACAGGCTCAAATAAATATATACATATACACACACGGAGGGAGAGAGAGAGAGACAGCCAGCGATGATGAGGGAGAGAAAGAGAGAGAGCCAGAGCAATTTAATTATCAGACTCTTTGTTTGCTGCTGGCCCATGGTCCCATATCTCCCAAATCCCGGATTGACAAATGAGATGATAACAGAGACAAACACAGCGGCAGAGAGAAGGAGGGAAGGGGCGGGTGTGGGGTGGAGATGGATGAGGGGGGGGATTGGGGGGGTGGGGAGGGCAGTGGGGGGTAGCATCCCACTGATCAAAGACTGATAACACCCAATTGTGAGGACATGGATTCGGACGTGTGGTGCCGTTTCATTGGAGGGGTGGGGGTGGTTGAGTGTGGGGGGGGGGGGGGGGGGGGGGGGACTTACGTGATGACGACAGGTGCTACTTTGTTGGTGATAATGGACTTGGCCTTGTTGTTGTGGATGTTGACCGTCTGGAAGGAGCTAATGCTCAGAGAGTGCCTGCTGTCGGCCATCCCGTTGCCATGGACACACTCAAGTGGCGATGTGACGGAAACGGGTTGCGGCGCGGCGCTGGCGGTTGTACCCATGCTCCTCAAGCAGCTTTGATAAAGTAAAGGAAAATGTGTATGCATTAAAAAAACAAAAAACACACACACACACACACACACACACACACACACACTAGACCAAAATAAGAGACAAAAAATATATATGACAATGTCCATTTGTTAAAGAAGCGGCAACCATGACAACGTATTTGTATGCGGGAAGTCCTCTTGAATGGGCTGGATCCAATACAAGCGGAGGCGTGGAGAGCGTCATCCGTCCATTACAGACAGCCACAAATATCCCAGCGATTTATTTTTGGCTAACGTTAGCCAACATGGCGACATCTTGGTTTCCTGGAGCTTTACACGTGTTATGTAAGTAATAAGTGTGACTGTATTTATATGTTAATTGTAGCCATGTTGATGTAGAGTTCACCCCCCGCCCCCCGCCCCCCCCCCCCCCCCCTCTCCGTGCACACACACACACACCTCTGAACAATCAAGGCCGGAATCTTAAGTAGCAAGCCCCCCCCTCCCCCTCCAGACTCTAAGTAAACAGAGGGGCCTCGCAGTGAGCAGGGCAGATAAACAAACGAGTCGTACCGCCAGCTAGCCTCAGCGGGACCGCCACGTCTCACCAGCCCCGAGGAATCAACATCTTTTGGACTATCTCCAGGAGAGAGATAGGGGTGTGTGTACGCACACACGGTCAAACCCTCAATAACAAATCACACACACACACACACACACCTCAAAAGATCACCTGCACACCTACACATAAAATGTTCACACACACACACACACACACACACACACACACACACACACACACACACACACACACACACACACACACACACACACACACACACACACACACACACACACACACACACACACACACACACACACACGAAGGAAGGAGAACTGTTGCATTGTGGAAGGGCACGGTGAGTCTAGCAGACGACATCAAAGTTGGGACAGAAGCTGAGAGAGCAAATCAAGAGCTGCCCACTTAAAAGCAACTGGGTGTGAACTGAAGCCCGGGCCCACTCTCCCTGGAGGCCTGGAGAGAAACAAAATCAATTGAGTCACTCCAGCAACCCCACTACTGCCAGCTGTACCACTACCACCACCACCAGCATCAGCAGCCCCCCCCCCCCCTGCCACCACCCCCACCAAACCAGCACATTGTTGTGTCTGAGAGTGTGCAAGAGAAGGTCAATTCTTGACTTGACTCTGGAAGGTCCAATGTGATCTGATCCCAGGGCTTCTGTGTGCTTGCTTTAAAGAAGGGAGGAAAAAAAAAGAAGGGGTCCTATAAAAAGCAGACGGGGAGGAAGAAAAATACCAAAAATGGTCTTGAGTGATTTGCTGAACCAAAGAAAATGTGGAAATGTGAAACAGCGATCAAGAAGTTGTCAAATAAACAAGCACGGAGCAAACTAATGCTTGTAATAAAATATAAAAAAAAGTACTTGATGCCTGTTTGAAAGACTTTCAATGAGCACTATGCTCACCAAACGTTTCCTTTTCTTCGCTAAAGGCTGCGCAGTAATTAGAAATACGTTCTGTTACAATCGACCCCGTTCTGTATCCCCTCCACCAGGCCGCATACTCTAAAAAGACACACACACACACACACACACACACACACACACACACACTAGTAGTAAAGGACGTCTTACATCTTGGGTGGCGAGCGACCTGCACCACCATCTCCAGACGCTTTCCTGAGCCCTCCGATTCTCGCCATTTTCCAACCCAGAGTGTGTGAACTTGGCACCGCGCATCCAAGACGAAACCCCTGTCTTCCGCCCTCCCAATCCCCTCCTCCGTGGCCCTCCCTCTACAGTAGGACACTCCCCCCCCCCCCCCCCCCAACCCCCACACCCCTACCACCACAGCGCCCCCCCCCCCCCCCCCCCTCTACAGAAACCTCAGGGTACCCTGTTGCTCGCCCGTGGGCCGCAGTGTATCTCCTCTCACTCTCTCTTACATCCCTTTTGCCCCCCCCCCCCCCACCTGCCCCCTGTCTTCCATCTCAGATGTCCCGGAGAGCGTGTTTCTCATGAAACACTCCGGTGGCCCACCACAGCGCTGACATGAAAGGCGACATGCCGGTACATCTGGAGGCCAGATGCCTCGAGGCTCCGCCAGTCGGGTCCGGCCCGACTGGCGCACGGAGACGACACAATTCTGCCTTTTGTTCCATAAAGTAAGCAACCCCAAGCAAACACATCACCAGGGACAGATGGGCCGTGGACAGCAGAGAGGGGGACATGCTTCTAAAAGCAGCGATCGACACGGATCTCCACACCTCCAAGAGCACCGTCATTTATTTTAAAGGAGAGAACAAGGGGGTCCATATTTTGCTGATAGAAGGTTTTTGGTTTTCGATTTGACTTCTTAAACATGTCAAACCGAGTTTCCGTGCAGGAAAACAAGCCTTGCTGAAAACATAACTCACGCTTCCACATTTTGTTTGAGTTAAGTTCACAGCCTTCAAATGGGTTTCAATAACAACCCGTTTGGTCCCCACCCCTTCCTAGCACAATCTATGCAATTTCTTAGGACTTACTGGGTCCCTGTGACATGGCTTGTTATCCAGGCCGATCTCGGGCATGGGCAGAAGAGTGGCGGGGGCGAGTAGGAGGCGGTCGGAAGCCTGGTTAGAAATAACTCTTAGTCAGTCATAAACATCCTCCTGGAGACCCAATCAGGGTGGCTCGTCAGAGGGCCCGTCGACTCCGCATTAGAGACACTACTGTACAACACACGGGCGCGACAAAAGATAAGAAAAAGCAGGGTTGAATCCGAACTTTGCCGAAAGATTCTGCTAATAAAACGTGAATAAAACATTGTGTTTTCAGCAAACTAAACAGCCTACACAAGGTCAGTAGGGCTCGGCCCTCCACACGGCACCTCTGGTACTTTAAGGCTGCATCTGGACGCTCCACTAATTACAGCCGGCCAGAAGTGCACCGCTATTCTAAAAACATGGAGGACGCCAAACCCCACTGATGGCAGGCCAACGAAACAGAGGGGCTGGCAAGCGAACCCAAGAGCCTCTCGCCTTGTACCGCAAGCACGGCTCCATTCAGGGCCAGCCCATTTAAATTCTACCGGTGTCCCGCATGCGCCATCGTTTGCTGCTCCTGCAGACAAAAGGCTCTAAATGTGGACAGGAAGGAGGGTGCAGCTGCAGGATACATCTGTTGGTGGCCGGTCTTCATATGAGGAAGGATGCAGAACGCTCCTCATTCACAGGAGGCATGGGGGGGAGATGGGGGTCCCGGTCATAGTGGGGCTTTCATTTCAAATCTGTTGCCCTTGCCCTCTGATGATTTGATATCTGTGATGCGATTATGAGGGAGCATGGATGCATGCAAGAACAACCCAAATTAGCACACACACACACACACACACACACACACACACACACACACACACACACACACACACACTCTCTCTATCTCTCTCTCTTGGCTGCCCTTAAAACCTGGGCTCTTCTCGTTTCCACAGAGTTAGTTCCGGCAGCGTGACAATGCCCAGAATGAGACAGTCTTGTGGCCTGCAGAATAACAGAACATGCTGGCATCTGTGGTCACGTTGGCTGGGGATGTGAAAAAGGGGAAATCAGACCATATTCTTAAAAGGTCATCATCACTTACAGACTTCACAACGGCTTAAATCTCAAGCACAGCTTCTACAGAAGCCTCAAATCAAATATTTCAAATGTGTATGGTAGGTTAGGTAGAGGACGGCTATGGAGAGGACTCAACAGTTATAACCGTTGACCTGGGGAACACACACATCAAGACACAGACTGACACACGCACACCGAAAAAACACACGCACACAGCTTTGATATATAAAACATTTGATCATCAGGTGCAGCCGAGTCCAACGGGAAACCAGAGATAAGGACAGATTGAGTAAGGTCTGTGTAGAGGAAGTGTATGCACACCCAGACAGGAAATGCTTAGCTGGATCCTATTGAAACTTCTTCCTTGCAGCTGCTCGTCTTTCAACCAGCATGAAAAGGGGTTACAGAAAAGTGTGACTCCCCAGCATAATGCTAGTTTCTCAATCAAACATCAGAGTGGTACACCCGGAAATGAGGCCAGTACTTCCTCCAAACATCCTTAGTCCCCTAGAAACGTTTGAATACGTTGTGCCTTCACGTACACTCACACAAGTCAACAGGCAGTTTGGGTTGGAAAACGTGCAACGTTGCCCACAAAGTGGCTGAGGCAACAGGATGCCATGCTGTTCAGTTAGAGGATGTAATTGGCAAGTACACAGTTCGATTTTAAACCAAGAGGCAATATTCTGACAAAGGACCACTTAATGTCATATAGTGATGATAATGACGTCCAAAACCCTCACCACTGGAATTTCCAAAGTCTTTTATTCCATTGGCCATTTATTTTTAATACGACACCCAAATCATGTGCTCACAGTTCAGATTGGATTTTTCTTCAGCGTTCAGTGGCTAAAAAAAGGGTGCACATATCTATTTTTACAACTGTGCCTGTAATTTATTTCATTCCGAGATGCCAATCGACTGTGATTTCAGGGCTGAGGTAATGTGGCTTTCTTTTTTGTCTAACCAAACGACGTCTGACCGCAATTCTGTCGGCAGATGCTTATGTATATCTGACAGAATATTACAGTCCTAAATATCCCAAACAAAGTCACCTTTTATTTCAACGTTTACGACGGTCAAGTTCCGATTGATATAAAAGGGTAACTTGGTAAGTTAATGGCATGGATGACAGGATTCCGGCACATAAGAAATGACCTCACAGTAAACCTCTGAATTACGTCAAAACAAAATGCCAATCCAAGCGTCATTGAACGGGAGTCATTTAACCCCAACACTTTCAGCTGAATATGAAGTACCCTCACAAACGTTGACACAAGTCTCCCGATATCTCTACACATCACAGCTGCTGTGTTCCAATCCCCCGGTTAACAAATACCACATACCTGATTCCTGGTTGCTCTGTATACCATCCAAGTGCTTGCCTGTTCCGTCGGCAGCAAACGCAATACAAAAAGCGATGTGCTCAAAAGTGGAAAAATGACAGCTTTCCAGTTGCAGCGACAGCAGCAGTGCTCCTAGCCAAACATCCTTCCAGCGCTCTGTGTGTGTGAGTCTGTGAGGCTAATCTCTGCCCCCCCCCCCCCCCCACACACACTCCCTCCCAGCTCTCCTTCCACTCCTCCACTCCTGCCCACTGACCAAGCGACTGTGGACAGTTGGTTTCATCAACGGGTCCTCATAAATATGCCTGGTGAGTCGTTGCTGCGAGACGAGAGTGCCGTCCGTCCGTCGGCTTACACGGTCCAAGAAGATATGCAGAGAGAGAGAGAGAGAGAGAGAGAGAGAGAGAGAGAGAGAGAGAGAGAGAGAGAGAGAGAGAGAGAGAGAGAGAGAGAGAGAGAGAGAGAGAGAGAGAGAGAGAGAGAGAGAGAGAGACCACAGCTTCACAGTCTGAGGGACAGAATAATGCTGTTGCGTTGCCCCCGTGTATTTTGCCCAGTTATTGTTATACGTGTGCGCCAGACGCAGGCATGCGGCGGATTTGGCACGCCTGTGTTTGTGTGTAACTGTGAGTGTCTGAGAGGAGGAAGAGGAGGGGGGTGGTGGAGGCGGAAGCCAGGAAGGCTTACTCATCAAGCTCGTCCGTGTCCAATCGCTCAGCGAGGCTCCTGGCAACACAATGCCTCCCACACATGAACGACCCTTACTCCCCCTGCGTGCCCGTCTCAAAAGCACAGGACCTAATGCACCATTCAGACGTATTCAATAAAATACATACAGATCTAACAACCCCCCCCAAGGAGATAAATCATGAGTGCACCCCCACCCCCTCCCCCCTGCAACCCCTGCAAAAGCCCCCCCCACACAACACACAGGTGACGCCATGTAAGCCTAATTCATTAGGATGTTCTAATTACTTCATTCATTAGCTGTTAACACATGCGATGTTGGAGCGCAAATAAGCTTACAGCTGGGCAAATACTCAGACTTAAGCTTTTGCGCTTTGGTTGCAATGGGCTGCGTTTTGCCCCTCCGACCCAAGGGTCTTGCACTGTATGGACAGCAGACGCAGCGCACAATACCAAACATTGTGGTATACATTTTGTAAACTTGAAGACTTTATTTACTTGTACGACAATTCTGACCAACTATATAAATACATGTATAGCATTTATAGAGTTGCAAGTGAACTGGACATGCCCCTGAGAGAATTGGCCAAATAAGCCATTCCACTATGATTCTTAATAATCAGCCCCCTCAGATGGAAACAACATATTTAAGAATAACTACTATCCAAGCCAATGACAGCAAGATAACATTTAAGACATTGACAGTTACTTTGAATGAACCACCACTACTGCCACACCTGTTCCTTCCTTCCTGCAACGGAAGGATGTGACGCGGGCCAATACTTTGATGAAATACTCTCAGACCGCAGTTTATCTAAAAGAAAAAACTGGTAATCTGCAGCCAGTGGGCAAGGCACAAGACACATGTCAGCAGTAAAATATTGAGAAAATGATCCCAGAAACCCAGAAGTAAAAAAAAAAAATGATTTAGATCATTTAAGATTTGCTGATATTACTTTTTATGGGTTACATTTATGGAAAATGCTATCTTGATTTATTCCCAGAATGGTGATACACTGCAATAACAAACTGAAACCAGATGAAAACAGATGAAGACATACTCTGAAGGATTTGAGGAAACATCCTCCCTTTGCCAAAGTGAAAACAAACAGAGCCTACAGATGAATGTCACCTGTTCTTACTCCTTACTTTCAGTGGATTATTACAAAAACAAAACCATGAAAAAATGTCTAACTAGGCAGAGCAGATGGGGAGATGACATCCGTGTTCATGTTTCAGCAATAATATTTGTCTTTACACGTTACTCTTCTCCAGAACTTTTCTTATCATATTCATAGTCCTACCAACCATCTTGACATAGGTGTATGTATTTAACTATTTCCACATTTGCTCCTTAAAATTATCTTAATAATCAACATAAGCTTAGAATTTCAGAATTGTATGTGTGTGAGAACATCAGCCAATCCTCATTAGTACCTTGCTTAATTGGCACATAACCAATTAGCAAAGCACATTAGAAATACTACAGAGATGTATGTATCAATTTGGTATACGAAATCGAAGAAAATTCCAAAATGTTGAAATCCACAGAGCCTACAGATGAATTTTTTTTTATGGACAAACTACATAAAGGGGCTTACACTAATCCAGACAACCATTAGGCCTTTGAACTTGTCATAACATTCATGTGTGTATCGTTTTGTTATTAAACAGCATGAGGTAGGTGTCTCAAAGAAGGAAATTGTGGGGACTAACCAATCAGATAAAGTTCTTCAATTATTTACCTAAATTGTCAGGTCTCATTATAAGACCATATGGAAATACTAGTTCAGATATAAATGCAAGTAAAACAATAGCTTACATTGGCCCGGGCATGCTATTAAAATACAAATAAAATATAAATTAGTAGTTTGATCAATATTAATGGTCCTCTGATTGCGATCAATGAGTAGGCCCATCATCTTCTCGCCCCCTTGATTAATTACGATGTTAAAAGGTTGATCTCTTTTGACAAGATGCAGTTTCTGTCCTAAAGATGCAACGATGATCATGTGAACGGGAAAACCGTTCTTCGATCGGCTAATTCCTAACAAAGAAAATGAAACACATCAGAAGCACCGACGGACCGTGCATTTAACTCGACCCCACGTTAAGAGTTGTCACTATATACGTTTAGCATGTCTAAATACATATAGGAAACGCGCTTCGATGTATTTCCCTGTATCTGTCACGGGGTTATCCGTGGAATTGTACTGGGAGACAACCCGCGCAGAAAAGCATCTTAAGACGGGTGCCTTGGGGTAAGGTCTTGGGGTGAGGGCAGGAGCAGGAGTGTACATGAATCTCGGGGCTGACATCTTTGAACGCTGCCGCCCGAGGGAACCTCGAGGAGGCGAGCACATGCACGCTTTACACCTATAAACATTCACGAAACACTGATGAAACCAGTTGTGGTCTGCTCTGATAAAGGTGAACAGCCAACAACACGTCCACCTGAGGCTAGCTACGCAATATTACGGGTTATCAAAGTTTTTTTTTCTTTACACGGACGTCAACTTTGGCGAGTAGTGGGGGGACCCTGGAAACAACAGCAGTAAACTTTATACTACTCACCATTTCAGCACTCGGTACAAAAGGCTTGCACTAACAAGACATGTCTTTTTGGGGTTCCGTTCTTCGGTGCATGAGCTATTAAAGTCCCGGCTTTCTATTTGCACACATGGAAAACATCCATTGATATTTTTTTCTGACCCAAATCTCTGAAGGAAAGGATTCCACTATCTGAATAAAGGACGGACGGAGCATGCGCAATTCATACTCGGTTTACCCCACTCACAATATATGAAACGAACATCATGACTTCTTCAATTGCATATATTTTGAATACCGTATGAACATAGATTTATAAGATGAACATGTCAACATAATAATAAGAATGGCTAGAAAATGACCATAAGCGTTTTTTTCTTTAAAAAATGACCAATATGAGAAACAAGGGAATAATACCCAAAAAGCAGTTAATTAAGATGCTAGATTAACCAATGGGATAAATGTATGTTTAAAAGTCACAGAAGGACCCTTGAGAGTAATGAGCTGGGATCTGTGCCTCCAGTTGACACACACCTATCTAAAGAGGATGTACTAAAGAGATGAAACAATAATGGAGATGAGATAGTCCCAACCGAAGAATATGGTACAAACAGTGGCGCTCATTGTAAATATGCACTCAGGGACCCTCATTAACAAATGAATGGATGATGACCTGTCAGGTCGTGAGTCCTGAAGACGCATGTCAATTTCCTTTAATGTTCTCAACTACTTGTTAAATATGCAAGAGGTGCTGAGGGTATATAAGACACCCTAATCTCTCAGGATGGAATTTGTCATCACCGTGGCTGAAGCATGCACTCACTCGGAGCTCTAGGTGCGCTGCTGCACGCATCTTTCCTTGTGTTACTGGTTCAGGGGATTCATAAGACGAGAGATAACGCGTACAAGAGGTCGTTGCATCGTTTTCCCGCGGTGGACCGCACAACTGGATTTCACCTGCCGATCTATATGGTTCACCTCTACCGGAATTTCAGATCCAATTTATCTCGACCCATGGATACTATGGAGCAGACAGCAGTTAAGCAGGCGGATACTGTGAAGAGTGTGATGGCGAAAAGTAAGACCCGTTTTTATTTGCTTATTTGATTGTCTTTTTGGAAGTGGAACTGATACATATTTGAATGGTAGGATATTGAATGTATATAATAGTTTGATTTAATTGCATCTGAGTCAATATTGAGATAAAATATATAATAGGACTGTTTTTCCTGCAATTATAGCCTAATCAATAAACCCAATAGTCTTATTTTATTATTTCATTTTTGGTAGTTTTTTATTCCAATTCCTTCTTCAAACTTTTTTTCTTGAACTGTTTCTAAGCTTTTGTTGGAAACATTTTGACAATTTCTCAACTTGACATAAGCCATGAAACGTAAAGGCCGTTGAAATGTTAGTGTTTTCTACTTAAGGCCTCCCTTAATAGACTGTCAAAGCCGTCCGCCAGACGAACTGAGAGGCTTTCAATCCACATTCGTGTTTGGCTCAATAACCCCAGTGGGGATCAGCGTGTGAAAAGACTGGTTTTCAGTCTAATTCTCAAAGCAAACCGCTTTTTCTTAAATAGGTGATGTTGATTAGCTATCTTGCCAGACATCCCCTATACAAATCTCTTGTTAACTCAAATCAACAACTTCCCTTAGTTCTTTTCACACTTTGCTTGATTAGATTAGAAGCAGGACATCTTAGCAGAGGCGGGATTTAACTTGATGCACTGGAAAACCAACGAAGTTTACCCTCCCTGGCAAATCCAATTTCACAACAGTGTTAGGTGTTAGAGTTCTTACCTATTTGTTTGAATGAGGATATGCAGAAGCCCAGAAAGTCATGTATGTGTTAAATGATTGGTTTCGACCCGGTGTTTGCTTTGAGTGGATTAATAGCGGCAGCCTCACGCACTGAAATGTAAGCACCCTCGTTACAAATTAAGATGAGTTGCGCTTTTAATCAACAGTTTAATTCAATGGATCAGTACGATGGGCGATGCAGTTGCAAAATGTTTAAAACGCTTTGATCTCTTAAATAAATGATGTAACGCCCCCCCCTCCCCTTCCTATGAATCACACATTTATTCGCAGCCCAATTTACTTAAACGCGCTCATGACTTTTTATGCCCAATCCAGTTTATAGTGGATTTTGAATGTCGTTATCATATAGCTTGTGTTTTTTACATGCTTTATTTATGCTGATATAGGTGCATTCCTATTTCAAAGAAAAAAGTCATCACACCGTGAACCATAAACATGGCCCACTTCCATCCCTTCCCCCAGATGTGACCTACAGACATAGACGCTGGATGGCGACCTTTAACCTCCACACGCTGGTGGCCGAGAAGCAGATCCAGGCGGCCGAGCTGCGGATCAGACTCCCGCGCTCCGAGAGCGTGACCAACATCTCCGTGGACATCTACCACCAGCAGGACTGGCCCTGCCAGCCGGGCCGGGCCTGCCACCGGCCCCAGCTGGTGGGCTCGCTCACGGCGGCGGCGGTGATCAGCTCGTCCCAGAGCTGGAAGGTGTTCAACGTGACCGCCCCCTTGCTGCGGTGGCTCCAGGAGAACCAGCCGTCCAGGGGCCGACGCAAAGGTGGCCCCGCCAAGAAGTGGAGGAAGAGGAAAGCGGAGACGAGGGGAGGCCCGCCGTCGGCTCCTCTGCCTCCCAACCCCGCCCCCCCCGGGGGCCCCAAGAGGGAGCTGGGGATGAGCGACCGCGCCCTTCTGGTGGTCTTCTCCCACACGGGCCTGGACGAGGACTCCAAGGCCAAGGCCAGCCTCCTGCACACGGCCGAGCAGTCCAGGTTCTGGTCCCCCGCCGAGAACAGGAAGGCCGAGGGCCGCAAGAGGAAGCGCAGCAAGCGGGGTCAGAGGGAGCACGTGGCCAGGGCCCCCCCGGGGTCCAGCAGGGCGGGCGGGGACAAGTCGCTCTGTCGAAGGGTCGACCTGCAAGTGGACTTCAACCAAATCGGCTGGGGCTCGTGGATCATCTTCCCCAAGAGATATAACGCGTACCGGTGCGAGGGGGACTGTCCCAGCCCTCTGGGGGAGGACCTGAACCCCACCAACCACGCGTACATGCAGGTCAGTGTTGTGTCTGCGGCTGGAATGCACCGCCATATGTCTAGGTGTCATTCACTCGTCCATAGAACCAGGCAGTTTTGTAATAATACAATTGTAACTGATTCCAAGGGGATTAGCTCGTTTTTCGATCTGGAAGCAAGGGTCGATTAGTAGTAAAATAAATGATATGTTTATATCTGTGACTGCACGGCCACAAACCCCATTCAATCATAACAATCAAGTTACTACAGTTTGATTGTGCTTGATAGACAAGCGGTTTAATCAGAGAGCGCAATATATCTGGCTAAATGTGTGTTCTAACGTCCATGTTTTCTTTCTATTCGTTCAGAGTCTACTGAAACACTTCCATCCAGACCGCGTGGTTTCGCCCTGCTGCGCTCCGACCAAGATGAGCCCTCTCAGTATGCTCTACTACGAGAACGGAGAGATGCTCCTCAGACACCACGAAGACATGATTGTGGACGAGTGTGGCTGTCAATAAGAGACTATGAACAGGTGACACATTGGCAGGCCGCTTAGTTGGCCTACAGAGGTAAAAGACATGTGTAACGAGGAAGAGACTGAACCAGAACACTTAGCTTCGGCCCAGTGTTTGGCCGAAGGGATAAAGCGCTTGATGTGCACAGAGTTTTATGGTAATTATTGTAAAGTCTGGTTTAGTTTATCATGACACAGTGTGTCAAAATGTATTCAAACTATAACCCAGCTTGAAAAATAAAGAAAAAGTTAATGTTTAACCAAGCTTTCCCATACAATGACTTAAAGTCATTGATATCCATAAAAAATGTGTTTGTTTATACCACTTGGTTAATTTTCCAACACAAAATGGTGATAATATTTTACGCCAGCACTGTTTCTGTTTTTATTTTATTCTCAATTTGTATTGCTGTAAATTATGTATATTTATTTTAAATATTAAAAAGTGTGCATATTTATGGAAATTGTACCCTATTTTACAACTTGTGTGCTGTATCTTTTTACATTTCATATGGTGTTAATAAGTAGAATTTACTGTACATATATATATATATATATATATATATATATATAAAAGCATCCACATTATATGTAAAGGAACCATGATGTATCGTGAATTGTTATTTGACAAACTACAAATCCGCAACATAGTTTTCTGTTATCTTGTCAACACTTTCTCATTGTAACAAAAGCATCACCATCCCCAAAGAACTGGACTATTCTGGTTTTGAATGACAGCTCTCCATTCCTCTTGACAGTTAACCATAGCCTTTTCTATTGGAGGTACAGTGACTTTACAAATAGGCAAAATCTAGCCAGTACTATAGGTTTGTTATGGCATAGGGGTGCAAGTAATTACATAGAGGAATGCCTTGTGGTCAAGACTGTTCCAGTTCATTGAAAATACATGAAAGGTTGGGTCGTGTTGGGATTCCAACGGAGTCAATACGAAACTGAAGAGGGCTTCTACAATTCAGAATTTACAGGTAATACTGGATTTAACAAACACGTTTTCTTTGTCAATCTGAATGCCACAAGCTCACTTAACTTAAAGTGAGGTTAAAACGGTTGGATATTAAAATATAAAAAACGAAATAGCCTATAAGTGAAGAAAATCTACGCTTGAATTATGAACTCATAGTCTGAAAAATATATTGTTATAATAATCTAGGCTCTTGTGGTCTAACAATAACACATTTCCAGAATAATAATAGGCCCACAAATATTTAAATTTTTTTTCGGACAAATATGGCTTACATAACATTTAATGAATCTTGCAAATGTAAATTTTTTTCCTCTTATTAGGCAGAATATTTGTCAGTTATAGACAATTTACCATGGTTATTGTGAAACTAGACTGCCATTTCGATGCGCAACTTTGAGGCGCCCGAATAATGCGTCTTGGGTAGCGCAACCTTCTCTTGATTATATCCAAAAAGTTGTATTGGGTTACTACACTGGTTATACAGTGTTTCTGTAACCTAAAATTTTATTTAAAATAACATTCGTGCAAATGATTTAGGGTCAAAGGGGATATCATCGCTAGTTTGCGTGGTGATCTCCCGTGCTAAATATAATCTGTAACCTGAGTTGAGTGTAGTTTTGTGAATGAATAGATATGATTGGATAGCAGGCTGCTAAAGCTATTTTACATCTCCAGCTGTCAAACCCTGTTCAGTTTTCCTCAAGGGTAGGTAAGTTTCTTCTTCACGTAGATCTAGCAGTCAATGGTCTATCTATGTACTATCATAGCGATAGCAATCATTATTTCTTGGTACATAATGGGCCATTTGGGATAGCAGAGAAGCCCCTCTCAGCTTGCACACAACACTGGAGATTCAGCAGACCTTTGATTTCAATGTTGTCAATTTACCATAATCTTAAGAATAATGATATTCTCTTGATACTGATGATATTCTGTCCCTTACGAACAATGACAATTCAGTCATTTTAGGTCTTTCAACCTCAAATGTCAAACCTTCGTGCACTGTACATTTTGGCAGGCTTCCTGTTCGCCACATGTTTAAAGACACACCTTGCCTTGTTCATCTGACGATCAAGTTATGTGGATTTGGTTGACTACTTGTCTTTTAGAATTGTAAACAGTGTACAAATGCTTTATTTCCCTCAGGAATATACTGAAAAATGGCTGAGGCAGTCGCAAATGTGGTCCGAAGAGTTAATGAAACAGTAGAGGAAGGAAAGGATCGTTTAGGTAAGACCGAGCTCTTTCTCTCGATACTTATCTCTCTAGTTCTCTACATTTGTTGTATTTTCTGTATGAGAAGAATGGTGAAATGCAAAGCCAGTGGCACCACCATATATGTACATATCCTAGAGAGCACCCGGTTCATGCAATATAAGAATCCACCAGTAGATGGTGCTCACGGCTTTGATGTATAAGAGTTTATTTTAATTCTACAACTCACCTATTATTATCAAGAAATCGTATGCAAACGGTTAAAGCGGTTAATAAACCATATCTATATATTTTTTCCTTTTCCTCAAGACCTGTCAAACTGCAAGTTAATAAATTTCCCAGACGGTGTATTCAAGATCCTTAAAAGCGTTATCGAAAACATTCATGCTGTAACATTGGCTGACAACGTGATGAAGGTCATCTCCAGCAAATTCTTTGGCTCCTTTACCCATCTACACGGTACGTGTTGTCTCTGTTCTTTTGAGTAGTTTATGCTACCATAAATATTTATACATAAATATACATTATATATTATTATATACATATTACAATAAACAAAACAAAAAAAGCTCAGAGTATGCAGTGTGTTTTCCATGTGGAGTGTGTTATGCCATGTTATTCACCCAACAAAACCTTTTTAATTTAAATGTACTATATCACTTGCATTATGACCCTTGCAGAGTTGGATCTGCATTGCAATGTTCTCACCAAACTGCCCGACGCTGTGGCCGACGTGGAACACTTGAAGGTCATCGATCTGGCCAATAACAAGTTCTCTGTGTTCCCGGAGAAGCTCTTAGAAATAGCCACCCTGGAGACCATTAACCTGGAGGGGAATAGCATCACAGGTAATGATGCAGTATGTGGTGTACCGTGTATTTAACCGTTGAGCAGATACTTTTATCCAAGAGCAACTTTACAGTGAGCAGCAAAAGCAAGGAGCAGTTAAGATATCTTGCTCAAGGAAGCCTATCTTGCTCAAGGCAAACTGCGGCCACTGCTGCCCGGGATCGAACCGACCACCTTTCGGCCGGGAGTCGAAAGGAAGCTTTGATGCTTCATTTGTAAGAATGAACTTTGAAAGCATGACCTTAAAGTACTCAAGAGCAGATTAGGTGTAAACATAGTATATGATGTTGGAACATTCGATACGTTTTAAATCGTATTAAGTGAATAAAGTGCATTTTGCATGTTTATAACAAGGGTTGATTGGTTCTAATGATAAGAAAAGGCTTGTGTAGACTCAACATCCACTCACTGACACAACGTGTTGTTTGCCTGCCACCCCACAGAGATCCCAGTGGAGAGGCTTTCCGCAATGCCTGCACTGAAGTGGATAAACGTCAAGTCGAATCCTTTGGACAAAGACACTCTGACTGCTCTGCAAACTCCCCACCAATTTGAAATTCTGTTTACAGTCGATGCTTGAGGAAGCGCTTCCCAGAGGGTCGTCGCATGACGAGTTGCCTTTCAGTGTCTCTTCTGCAAGACCCTTTTTTTTTTAACTCAATTTAGGATATTTTAACTGTGCCTCATGATGGAAAATACATTTCGTCTTGGAGTGTAACACAGCATGGATTTACACGATTAGGGAGTGGAAATAAAGATAAAGTCCGACGTTGGCAAGGATTTGTGACTTCCAACGTGAATGTGGTGCAATAGCCTATCAGCTGGAAGAGAGTCGAAGCTGTTGTTTGGATGTCTTGGATTACTTTCTGTTGGACCAGTGTAACAATAATTAGGGTGACGTGGCAATTTATTTTCCTCAAGCCGCTTCTGGATTTTATTACAACCTATGGTTTTCATTTGATAAAAGAAAGACATAGTGACTGTTAACATGTTATTTATGAACTTTGGAGACTGAAGTGTTTTAATTAAACATTTGCTGATCATTTCCTTCCACAAAGATGTGTTTATTCACCCTGAAATGTTCGTCAATTTGTGTACCTTGGTTTATTAACTACATAATAATCGAAATGACAGTGAGACATAGTGCACTCTTTTCTAAACGTACCTAATCTTTCTCGATTAATTAAGATACTTATGAACTTATTAATCAACGGCTAGTATGTAAAGAATAACTATTGTATATACTACTATGTATAGTTTTTTTGTATCCATAAAGTATCTTTGGACAATACTTAATTGACATAAATGCAGTTTTAAACAAAGCACCTCATATACTTAGTTTGACCCTTCTAAGGTGCACCCTTAAATACATGATCAAACAGTGAAACAAAGAGGCCAAATGTCCTAACTTAGCAGCCCCACTAATCCCTCTTCTTAATTGGTTTACTAGTAACATAGGTCGGCCCCATCTGTTTTTGATCGCGTGAATGTCTGCAAGTGCTCTCAGGAAATGCAATTGGGGAAAAGAAAACACATGTCACTCAGTGCAGAATATATATCTGGTAACCATGGAACCAACGTGTACTAAAGCTGCACTGAGGATGAAGCAAAGATAAACACGCTCTTGTCCCTCTCAAACCACTTTTCCTTGACTCTTGAGTCCACATGACTGGCGGCATCCAATCTCTCTGAGAAAAAATATGAGAAAGCCAAGGTGCCTACCTACCACGTCCAGGATTGTGCCACATGCATAACACCATTGATCCCTGTGTGTCGATGCTTGCCTACCCGTCCTGTCCTGTCACAGTCAGGACTTAAAGCCGTGGCCATGAGAGCTGCTTACCTCTGCCTCTATATCCCATCACGGTGCACACTTGTTTTGAAACTGCAACAGCCATGAGCTATTCTATCGAGCAGAGGGGCAGGCCAAATACCCCGGACTACAGGGTGTACTTCAGTAAGTAGTTATCTTGTTTTACATTAAGACGGTTGATCAAGTGGTGAGCAAAACAACATACTCATTATTTTTGCAAGGCTAATCCCATTCAAAGGTTCCTGCCTTATTATATCTCACTACAACTACTACTACTACTACTACTACTACTAGTACTACTCCTACTACTACTAGTAGTACTTCTAGTGGTACTACTATTACTAACAATACTATGCATAATGTATGGACACATCTCTCTTTGTGTAGAAAACTCTGAGGGAAAGTATATTTCTCCATTCCACGACATACCGATCTACGCCGATGAAGCACAGGTGAGAAACATGTCTCATGCCGTTGTAGATACCTGCATATATGGGAAGGGTTTTTTAAATGGTAATCATTGTGACACCTGTTCTCTTCATTGAACACACAATCACACAATAGGATTATGTGCTTTCTTAGAGAAAACCCTTGGGGTCATGGGAGGTTTGAATAAGTATAGTAGCCTTTTAGAGATACTGATAAGCTTTCCATTAAATCTGTCCAAAAGGTTTTTAAGTGTAGATTATTATTTTATGCTTCAGAATATTTTCCATGCTGTGGTGGAGATTCCAAGGTGGACAAATGCAAAAATGGAGGTAATGTCTCCCAATATAAACATTCATCATCAATTTACATTCCGACCTATTTCTTAATTGATTAATAATTTCAATATGGCAATATAAAAATATAACATTTTCTATTGTTGATTCTTTCCAATACAACATATGTAATTTGCGACAACACATGCCTAATAACAATTATTTCTCATAAATTCTAGTGCATTCTTGCATTTTAATGTTTTTTCGAAAATGTCTTTCCTCCACATTGTTGAACTGTTCTCAGATTGCCACCAAAGACGCCCTCAACCCACTGATACAGGACACCAAGAAGGGCAATCTACGTTATGTAGCCAACGTATTTCCTCACAAGGGGTACATCTGGAACTACGGAGCCATCCCACAGGTGAATGCACCCCTTTTGAAAACCTTAAAAGATGCATTCCCATGATGCATCATTCAACAGCTTTTTTTCAACCATTGTTTCAATGTGCTTGTGTCACATACATATTATGACCAACATGTGACAGACATGGGAGGACCCTGGACACAAGGACGGTGACACGGGATGCTGTGGCGATAACGACCCCATTGATATTTGTGACATAGGCAATAAGGTAAGAGAACGACTCATTCAACTCCAGCCCAACTCCATAAAGAGTCCAACATTTTGACCCCATAATTATTTTGACCAGGTTTGCACACGAGGCGAGGTCATCAAAATCAAGGTGCTAGGCACCCTGGCTCTGATCGACGAAGGGGAGACTGACTGGAAGGTCATCGTGATCAATTCAGAGGACCCAGAAGCGGCAGAATTTAACAGTAAGATTAATGTCTGCTCGCCTATTAAAATTATTTCCAAAATCCCATGTTATGCATGTACTGTGTATGAGGAATCATACGTCATGAGTGTAAATAAGATAAATAAGGAGTCATTGAAGAAATGTTATGCATACCTGATAGAGAGGGTAAGCCTAGTTGGTGACCACCAAATATTCAGGTGTCATTCTTTTTGCCTACCTGCTCAGATATTGATGACGTCAGAAGACTCAAGCCGGGCTACCTTGAGGCCACTTTCGATTGGTTCAAGAGATACAAAGTCCCGGATGGAAAACCTGAAAACCAGTTTGCATTCAATGGAGAATTTAAAGACAGGGTACATAGAATTCAGACGTCACACAAAGACATACACACACAAACCCCAAAATGCTGAAATATAAGCTGACATGTTTTCCAGGACTTTGCCATTGAGACTGTGAAAAGTACTCATGAGTTCTGGAAGGCGCTCGTTGGCAAGAAAACTGATGCTGGTGGATTAAATTGGTGAGGAGTTGGTTTGACCTGTACATCTTCTGTCTACCATCACATCTCATAAACTGTACAGAAAAATAGTAGCAGTTCAGATAGTGAGTTATATTAAATAAAGTAAATATTTTGTATGCTATTTTTTTGCTAAGAAAGTTCTTCCCTTTCTCGCGCTCCCTCCTATATCTCCCGGGGCCTGGGGGGCCGTGCCAAGGCAGCATGAACACCTGTGTCTTGGACAGTCCCTTCCAGTGCTCCAGCGGCGATGCCAAGGCCACAGTGGACGCAGTGAGCTCCTCTGTCTATCATTGAGTGTCATGTGACTAGACTACCTGTGTTTCCCTGTAACAGTGAGCTGTCAAGAAGAAATAACAGCAGATTAAACTGAAATAACAAAATGGAGACTCATAAATAAAATAGTGGTATATATATACATAAAGTGCCTGAAAAAACTGGTGATTTTGAACGATTTTTATTTTATAACCTTGACATATATATATATATTGTTTTTTTTGCAGTAGAAAAATGGAGGAGGAAGATTGTATTGCAGTTTTGCTTATTGTTTGTTTACCTTATCTATTACACCAATACATGTTTTTTTATCTTACAGGCTGCTGCTTTTGGAGCAGAGGAATGCATTCCAAATGCAGGTGTGTCCGTGTGTGTGCGTTTGTGGTTGTGTGTGTGTGTGTGTGTGTGTGTGTGTGTGTGTGTGTGTGTGTGTGTGTGTGTGTGTGTGTGTGTGTGTGTGTGTGTGTGTCTGTGTGTGTGTGTGTGCAGGGGGGGGGAACTCTTTTTATTTGCTTTCCCCAGCGATGACAAGATGTACAATATAAAAATCTTCTCTCTCTTTCAGTTGACAAGAGCTTTTTCTATGAGAAGTAAAAAAGTCTGGGATGAAGACCTGAAGAATTTGATTGAATCCAATGATACTTGAAGATAACAGTGTGACATTTGATGTATCTCACCATAAAGCTATTAAACATCTTATATCACCATTGTCCAAAATGTTTTGTGTGGCAAATTAAATTTGGTCAACAGGTTGCATTTTCTTTCTAAAACACTATTGACAAGAGTGATATAAATATAAAAACCGCACTCTTTAAAGTAGACATAACCAACAAACAGGCTATACAGAATAAATATACTTCATCTTTACCATAGGGATGAAACTTAACACTAGATTTTGCATGAAATAGTAGTAAGACAAAGGCTCTCCCGAAATCCAACGTAGGAGGGAACAAGATTTGGAGTACAAGTTGACCTGTATTGAAAATGGATTGAATGAACTTATTACATCCATTTACAATACCATTTTACTGTTCACCTCATCGGACACAAGGTGTCGTTGTTGCACCGAGGAACCGCACACACCCCGCAGAAGGGTTAGTGAGGAAACGAGCCGTTCCGGCTGTTTCCGAGGAGGAGGAGGTCGCTGCCTCCGTTAGTCTGTCAGCGGGTTTACAGGTGACGTCAGGTGAGTTGCATTCTGACAGCCGATTTACTGTCAGCACGCATCGTGACATTTCTGTTCAATACCTCAACAGCGTGTTTGATCCATACTGTTTATTACCTGAATACAATCTTGTTCCAAATAAGGCCAAAGTGTAGAAGCCGTGAGGTGGTTTAACGAGCATGCTAATGCTTATAAACTAGCTTGTCATCCCATGCTAGTGTCTTAACTTTGTGTCCCGAGTACCGCGTAAATCCAACCTTAGCAGCATAGTAATGTTCAGACTCTAATGATCTGATGATTTTATGATACACAACTCCTTTATTTATAACGTCTTCCTTGACTCATTCTATGTCGTGTGCTGTCAAAACATTGAATTCACCGAACATTACGTCTCAATACTAAATAAGGCTGAGAGAGGATACTGAATTTAAGCGTTATCCTGGTCTGCCGCCACTCAATTTCCGGTCCGATGCTTTCTGTGAACTACGTACGCCAGTCAACAGTCCACGGAACGAGAAGAATAAAAAATGACACTATGAACAACAACAAGACAAGGAGAATACATATGGAGTTTGACAAAGCAATATCTGAAAATTGTACACGAAACGGATGTCCCTCTATCAGAAGTCCCGCCCTCTCTCGCTAAACCCTTTCACTGAAGTCCCGCCCTCTCTCGCCAATAACGCTTATCTGGAGCATCCCGATCCTAGTGTTCGGTCGGGCGATGGGAGATCCAGGATCACTTGCTACTAGATGTTATTCCGGGGTGTTGCGATCACAATGTCATTTCACTCGTAGTAAAAATGACTGTTCTTGTATAGGCACATGTAGCTATGTACTTATGTGCAAACATATTTTCTGTTTCAGGAAAACGCACAAACATGTCTTTCTTATTTGACTGGATCTACAGAGGGTTTAGTGGTGTTTTACAGTTTCTAGGTAAGCATGGCAGGGAAGATAATGGTTTGTCTTGTGTTATTATGAGCATCACACCTGTTTGCATGAGTCAGTGATGTGTGAATTTTGTTTGTTGTCTCAGGCCTTTACAAAAAGAGTGGTAAGATGGTATTCCTGGGCCTGGACAACGCTGGTAAAACAACACTTCTAAACGTGCTGAAAGATGGTCGACTTGCACAACACGTGCCCACGTGGCATCCGAGTAAGGAACTTTATGTAATATATGTTATCCAGACGTAGGATTGTGTGTTCATGCTGAACGTGGGTATATTTTAATTCCGTAACCTGTTTTCAAACCTAAGAAGCTGCATTGTATATTTCATTCTTTACAAAGCCTCTGAGGAGCTAACCATCGCTGGCATGACATTTACCACGTTTGATTTGGGAGGTCACGAACAAGGTAAGCATTTTTACTCTTTCAGCGTAAAAATATTGCCTTCTAAATATTATTTTCGCCTTGAGGTCCCACCCATCTTGTTGAAATGATAATGGAGGTACAGATGTGTTATTACATCAAATAACCTCACTCAAGACAGAGAGGAACTAGATTACAGTGATGCCAATCTTGCCAAGCTCACATTCAGAAACATATTGGCCCACTAATGGATGATAATACTCCTGTTTTGGTACACAAATAAAAACTGAACTCTGATGTACGATTGGCCCCACTCCCTTTTATTATCTTCCCATCAGATGCCCTATGGCTGGGATTAAGACGTTTAATTGTTCTTATGTCCCCAGCCAGAAGACTCTGGAGTAACTACCTGCTGGCGATCAACGCTGTGGTCTTCATAGTGGACTGCGCCGCTCATGACCGGCTTGGGGAATCCAAGATAGAGCTGGACGTAAGCCAATCAGAAACCCGTTCTCTAGTCATCAAACAGAGTGATAGCACTATGATCCGCAGGAGCTACGTTTATCACATCCTACAGCCAACCAAACACAGGGTTCTTCATTACACTAGTACTGTACATAACATTCATGCTTCGTATTGTACCATCTCCTTCCCCACAACCCCAGGCTCTGCTACAGAATGAGAACATCAGCAATGTGCCGTTTCTGGTGCTGGGGAACAAAATCGACCGTCCAGAGGCTATCAGCGAGGGGGCACTCAGGGGAGCGTTTGGGATCGACAACCAGGTCACAGGAAAGGTAAACACATGGACACTGGTGTATACGACGTCTGATTGTAACAGGAGGGTCAAACTGCAGTGTACCTGGCGTTCTACTGTCTTCATCTGCATTAATGGGGCCAACAACCTCCTGGAAACATCATTATCATGCAGGCAAAGGCTCCAGGAGTCTGAACTGTGAGCCAGTGGCCGGCAGGCACACGCTATACGGTTTTTGTAGAAGGCCCTCGACTATTTGAAGAGCGTTCGTCCAGCCAGGACAACTTTTTGTGTCCAGCGTTGAGTTGCCTAGCAACCACACGGAGCAATTACACTGTGAAAGATGGACCGACGTCTGGAAATATGCCTGGCATTTAGTTCTAAGGGAAAATATGAGAAGGCCGTTGCTTGACGAGCTCTTTAGCGGATTTAGCAGCAGGCGTAGGTGAGCCGGAGTGTTTTCCTCATTACGGCTCCTGATGCAATGTGAGTCATACTCAATTACAATGCATTATTCTTCAGGACTTCAGTTTTAATTGCATAACAGAAGTGGACTGGCTTGTTGAATAAGAGGCAGCTCCACGGCTCAGCCCATCTCAATGTGCCAACTGTATTGTAGGCAGTACGCCGCAGGTATGATGGAAACCTGCAGTCCTAGGCTAGATGTTATCCCTGCCCTTTCCGCGCTCCGTTCTCCGTCCTGTCCTTGAAGACCCAAAAGCCTATACACCTATCTTATAAAAAAATTCATAATAATTGGCCCGTCCTCTCACGTCTGATGAATTTGAAGACGAAAACCCCTTAACATTTTTTGACGCGTCAAAAAGAGGCTGCTCAGTTCATCATGAACTCACTTAGCGATTGTTTCACTATTCGCCCCCAAAACTCCCTTCACTCTGGCGGGCTCACCCTTCCATCCAGCGTGGCTCCTCCTCCAGCGTTCACCTCGCCGTATTTCCCCCCCCCATCCCGTGTGGGTCTGCAGGGCAGCGTCTCGGCGGAGCAGCTGCACGGCCGGCCGCTGGAGGTGTTCATGTGCAGCGTGCAGGAGAAGCAGGGCTACGGAGAGGGCTTCCGCTGGCTGTCGCAGTACATGGACTGACGGGAGAGGCGGACGGGACGACCTCCACCCCTCCACGCAGCCGTCGGAAGTCGGTCCCATCACGCACTTCAGATGATGCGTTTCATTTCTTTTAGTCTGTTGAATGTTTTATTATGTATAATTCCGTTATTTTTTCCCGAAAAAAGGTTTCTATGCAAAAGTGGAAATTGGGTTTCGTTATTAACAAAAGTGTGTGCTTTTAACGGGGTATAGGTCTCCAGTTGTTTATTTATTTATTTTCTGGCGTCGCTGAAGATGTGTGAGATGGTTTTGCATTACTCCTGGGATGGGTCAGTGGATCTTGCAGTGTCGTACATGAGAAATTTTATTTTGTATGAGGGAAGGAACTTATGTTGTGGAAATTTGAAAGTTGTTTAAGAGTTGTTAAAGACCAATAATGGACACAGGAACCAAACACTGGGAATTATAATTGTAAGTCTTGCACATTTCTCCTGACAAACTCACTCATCAGACTCGCTGCAGGCCACAGTTTTCTATGAGTCATCTTTTTTCTGTAAAGCCTTTATCCAAAGATGTTGTTCAGGATGCATGTCTTCGCTCATGATATGAAGAACTTCACTTTATGACGAGCAAATCAATGGAAATGATGTCCCTTCAGTATACAGAAAACTTTGGCAATAAATCCCACAAATACCATAGGGTCTATATGCTATATTCCGAAGACAGAAGCATTTTATGGATATTTTATGGATATTCCGACGGCAAATGCATTTTAGGGATATTTATTCCGTCGTGTGAATACTACCTAATAGACATCAGGCACATTATAGTATCGTTAGGTTAAATTATTAAAATGGCTGCTCTGCCGTGGGTACATTCCAAAGGATGCTAATACCGCAGGCTATTAAAATGTCAGGAAGCAGCAAAGTGGTACAGCAGTCTGTAGAACGCTTAAGACGACCTTGCATATCTCCCCCATCTTGAGCAATTTTTTTCATGGTATGTTTTTTTCGGGGCAGGACAGAAGCAATCTTTACCCTTATTTTTATATGTAACACATTAAGTAATTTACAGATTTTTTTAAAAGGTCAACTGCAAATGACTTCTGCCACATCAAATAACTAGCCAACCTTACATGACCATAACATATTGATTTATCCTCACTTCTGCTCAAACTAGCTACCCCATCATAGCGCCAAGCTTTCGATTAAAAGTCAAATGTGGCTGGTTCTTGAATGTATTATTTGTAGTTTTTTTTTTTTTTTTCATGTTTTTATAAGTAGATATTTATCATGGGTAAGGCAATGTAACTTAATTTACGCTCAGTTTGTGTGAATAATGTGTAGGATGGGTATGTCTTACTCTTGACACAGCGTCCTGAAGTTCTGCATGACGTGTACTTTTTGACTGTCTTCACTAAGATATGAGAGTGCATTTGCAAAAAAGGCTGTGTTGACGACATGCCCATTCTCTTTTGTTGACCTTTTATGTATTTCAACTTCATACTTTGTTTACACTGTTATACCCAGATCACTGATACCTCAAACTAGATTAAACATAAAGGGTACGGAGATATCAGGCTATATACAGTGACATGTTAGCATCAGATGGAACTGGAAGCACTTAGAATATGCTTAGTTTGTTGTGAAAACAGGTGGTCTTCCTTAAAATGCGGGTTGGAATATTGGTAATTTTAGCCATGATCTGGAGTGATAGGTACGCATGTAAACAAACTGTGTTGCTTTCATTTAATCAGTGTTCTGCACCAGTCTTGTCCAAACCACTGTAAATAATGTTTAATACGTTTGTACATTCCCGCTGATACAGTCGAGATGGCAAAAGATAAAGTAATATATAATGATAAGAGTAATTTATTAAAAAGGAATGTATTAATGTGAGCAAATAAATATTTTAAGCAAATGTTTTGTCTGGGGGTTTTAACTAATGATGAAAAGATTATGTAGAAGGGGATATATGCAGATCCAATTACTGCCTTCTCAGATACGAAAGGCAAGTCGAATTGCTCAAATCACTTTCCCATTCACACTCACTCACCCATACCAACTCACACAAATATTATCAAAAGACTGCAATCCAAATTGAAGGCCATTCGAATTCTGACAAAAGGGCCTTTAACCCACTCCAGCCAGATTACTTTTTCCCGACTACGCAATCGGACAACCTGGATCTTAAGAGATTTTCCTCTCTTGTTTTGACTGATCATCACTTCAGCGAAGAGTGGTTGAGCTCGCCACTCCATCCTGCGTCTTCACAACACGGGGCGAAGGGAAGCCAAGTGATGGTTTGAGCCGTTGCATTATTTAGTTCCCATCCCGCTCTGCTCGTCACTGGAACGCCAATGTTGTTTTGCCCCGGCAGCTGCTGCATGCTTTGGGTCTGACAGAATAAATTGAGTGTGAACGACTGCAGGCAGGAGAGCTGCCCTAAGGCACACAGAATGCCAGAGAGAGGAGACAACCGTGACGCGGTTCTGATGAAGGACATCCAGTGCTTTTACATTCTGTGTCACATGTCATGTAAATGATGACATGTACATTTTGACATGATGTTTGGATAAACCTTAATCTTAATAACATTTGTCTCTATTAAAAAGTGTTCAACGGTTTGGGCCCTTACCATTGGATTTTAGGGACTGGCCTTTACATTATGTGTAATTTGCTTTCCTATCATGAGGGGGCAGCTTCGATCCAAAATAATCAAATCCACTGTAGCAATAATATTAATAATAATATTATGTGTAATTATATCAACTGTGTCCAATAATAGACTCATGCAGCATTATAATCACTATTTGTCATTTTAACGACAATTCTTTCACAGTAGAACATCTTACACCAAAGTAGAGCAGTGGAGAGTTTGCATAATACCTTGGCCTGACGGGATAGCTGTTGTAACCACTCATAACTTGGACAGGCCAATCAGTGTCAATCAAAACACCTCTTGAGAACACGTGAATTCTCAAGAGGTCATGGTTGCCCAGAAAATATTTGGTGACCTTCATGTTACTTCACAAAGGTCACACATCCATGATGTAACCTTTCATGTAATATGGGCTATTTTATTAAACGTCTATTCTATATGCAGTGAAAAGAATCCTCCAAATTCTGTTAGTGGGCTGCTGATGGTCCACTTCTGATAGAGAGAGGGAGGATACCACTTTGTGTGTGTTTAGAAAGGAGAACGTCTTAAATATCTGCTGTGCCTCAAGGCAACGGTATTGCATTTGAAAGATCAGAAACTGCTTAGTAACTCGGAAGACCAAGATGCTTGAGTGCTTGGGTCTTTCTTTTTTTCCTTCTCATTCTTGTTTTTCTTGTCAAGACGTGATCGATCAAAAGGTACATGAACGAAACATTGTGTTGGAGGCAAACGTTGGCGTGGGCGTTCAAAGATAGGCAGCATAAAGAACAAGACACACGCTTGGCCCCAGTGCCTTTAATATTAAAGTGCTCAGCCTAGCAGTACATTCTTGTTCACTAACATGCAATACTAAAAACAATGTCTTTCCTATCAATAGCAAGAAGAAAGAAATGGTAGCAATTTTCTTATAGTAAAAGGAAAACAACTGAAGAGTGAAAATTCAAGTAATGAACACAAAAAGCTCAGTCGTAATAGTCAGTAAATAAAACATGGGGTGGCACGTTCTGCTCGAAGATTAAGCGGTGAGGAAGATAGTGATTTGCCGGAGCAATTTGCAACAAAAAGGTACGATTTCAGAAGTAGTCGAAAAACGTATTTCACAGAAAACCAATCTCAGATATTTCCGTCTACCCACTTGGTTGATAAAGCATGTACATTTTGAAGGTAACTGTGTATATTATTGATACATCTTGAACGCTAGTCGGATATAATGCCAGATAAGAGCCGCCTGGGACTAGCCCACCCGAGATCATCGGCGCCAAGACTTATTTACAGAAGACGTCATGAAGGAACATAACGTACGCATTGCACTGAAACTTTTAACATGTTCTCAATCTCTAGTCGTTCTAAATGGGGGACAGCGGTGCTCCTTACAGCAATCAAGCACTTATTCACAATGTAAAAACAAAATCTCTATATGCATAGATGACAGATAGGATCTTTAGATGAATAGTCGATTTTTCTTCTATAGCTACGGTGCAGCGATCAAGGGTCCCCCACCCCCCCCCCCCCGCCCTCCCACCCCCTGGGTCTGCGAAAAAACATAAAGATCTGTTGATCATGAAAGGATAATGAAGCAGCACTACACATACTCAAGACATAAAAAGAACAGGTCATGTCATCACTGGAGGGGAGGAAGGGGAGGGAGGGGAGGGAGGGGGGGTGCCAAGAGGTCATTATACGTTTCCATGCCTTCCACACGTCTCACTCCAAGACAACCCCCAGAATCCTTTTCATTTCTTTGTGAGGGGAGAGAGATAGAGAGAGCGAGTGAGAGAGAGTGAGAGAGAGTGCGAGAGAGTGTCTGCTATACCATTCTACCAGATGTATCCTCCATCGTCGGCCTCTCCTTCCTCCTCTTCCTCCTCCTCCTCCTCTTCTCCGTTCTCATCCGCTTCTTTCTCTTCCTCGTCCTCCCATCCCACGCCGCTGCCGAAGTCACCGGAGTGTCCCACCACCTCGTCTGGGGGGGGGGAGGGGGATGGGGGAAACGGGGGGAGAGAGGGAGGGAGGGGGGCGACAGAGGGGTCATGAATGCAATCTGATCTGATAATAGTCTCACAGGGCCAGCCTCTCCCTTGGGAAGTCTGAGACACAGTGTTGATTAACTGCTTCAGGAACCGACTATTTGTCAGGAAGATCTTGATTGACATGCAAGCACAACCAATCAGGGATCAGACACCGGGAACGGTTTAGTAAAACAGACCAGTGGTGAAAGGAGTGATTTTAACAATTGCTCCGCTGTCTACCGACAGAAAAAATGAAAGCCTTAGGGGGCAGGCTGAATAAATCCATGAATGTAAATATGAGAATTTACCGGATTACCCCATGTCGCACCGGAGCTACGTCTGTCACTACGCCTGTCACTCACGCTACAATGCGTAGCATCGTGGCGTGAATGTTAATGCTACGTGACAATGCTGACGGCCAATGAGAATCGTGTCGTGGGTTTCTTCCAGACGCTTCACAATGTAACTTGCATTTTGGATCAAACATCATAACGAGCCACAAGGTGATGTTCAGTAGATTTCACTGTAACAACACCAAGATGCCCGGGCAAACCGGTTGGGACGGCCTTCCCCTCCGTGGTGCTGTGTGTGCAAAAACAAAAGTGCTTGGTCAAGCACTGTGTTTATGAAAAAAACATTTCTGGCATTAACTTCCAGAAGATCGGAAGTCACAGGCCTCAACACTACACTACACTGCAATGCACTACAACGCACTCACCTAATTTACACTTCCCTAGCCTACACTGCACTGCACCTCACTACACGCCACTACACTATACTGCTGCACTACCCTACCCTAAACTGCACTACAATGCACACCATTACCCTACTCTACCTTGCACTGTACTGCACAGCATTACACTACTCTACATTACACGAACACTGCACTGTACTAAACTGCACTGCTAAGGAAACAGGGCTCCAGACCTTTCTGTGTGCCATCCCCAGTTTGTTATTAAGAATGAAATGTCTCCGCCGTCGTATATATTCTCCCCCCTTATACGTTTTACACCTCTCTTTGAAATCATTGTCTTTTATCGATCGTCCTTTGAACGCCCATATGAAGCTCTCTGATGGGCCTAGGTGTGTGAAGGGGGCTGAATAAATAAACTTCCCTTCTTCCCCCCCCCCCCCCCCCCTGCCCCACTCCCCCAGCATTAAAACTCCCAGGCTCTTCTTACCACAGTCGGGGTTGCCGTGGATGCGAGAGCCCGCCATCTCCCCTCCCTGGGGGTCCACGCACCAGCACTCGCCCCGGCCCTGGTCGCACTGCAGCTTCCTGTAGTAGCCGTCCTCGTCACAGCTGGGGATGTACATGCCTGTAGGGGGGGGGCACGTGCACGCAAGCATGTGTGCACACACACACACACACACACACACACACACACACACACACACACACACACACACACACACACACACACACACACACACACACACACACACACACACACACACACACACACACACACACGTAGCGTGGAATGCATGTACACACACAGACACACACACATGCAACGTGTTAGGTATGCACGTACACACACACACACCCAAAAACACACACACACACATATCCAAAGTGGTATGCACGTACAAACACACACGCACACACATACACACAGACAAACACACGCACAGACACAAACACATACACAAGTGTTAAATATTGATATCCTCAGCCTTTGGTCGGTGTCTCGCTGATGCTGGAGATAAGTGCAGCATAAATGAGTCAGGCAACATCCTTTGTAGTGAGCCTGTGATAAGAGCGTCCGCGCAGGACAAAGGAGTGCGAGCTGCCTTGGAGCAGAACACAACAAAGCTCTTTTGATGTGATCGCTGTTGTTGTTAACCTTCAAACATCATCCAACAGGGCTGGTAGGTGTTTAAAGTGGACAGGCGGTTTGTATCGATTTATTCTCATCATTAAACTGTGAGAGTGACATTTTTTTGAAAATGTGGCCACGATTGCTGCATCACCGTTGGCACAACCCCTCAAGAACATTCTGTCCGGTGTTTTGAAGTTAATAACATTAAAACTCACTCCACGTCTCCAGCCACACCACTTAAAACAAAACCCAAGCCAAAACCAAAAGAGTAGTAGATCATAGCTTTCAAAATAGTGTTTCGCCCTGTTACAAAGCAGGAGGTATAAACACAGTGTTCTCGGGGAGCGAGGGAGCCAAACGGTTGCTTTAGCCTAGCGCACTCCCCAAAGCCGCGTCTCCGGACCTAATCCCACAGCGTGATGAGGGGTTAATCCCGGCCCTGAGCGTGTGATCGGTTAATGAGACTCAGACTCCTTCTTCCTATTCTTACACAAGACCATAGAAATACAAGCACGCGCCGCGTAGCTGCAAGCTAGCCGCACTAATCACAGGTTTGAATTAAAACGGAACGGTGTTGGGTTCCGAGATTAGTAGCGCAGCGCGGCACGTGGCTCACGTTGTGTGTAGGTTTAATGGTGGCGACGGGGTGGCTTTGTGATGTAATTGTATTGTAATGTAAAGTGTGGTATGGTAGGCCCTTATTGTGTGGTGTGTTTCTTTTTTGTGGCGTTTCCATGGCAACGTTGAGAAGCTTGCTCATGTGTCAGGTGCATAAGTGCATATTAGCCGGTAAACGATATAAACTGTACTGTTATATATACATAATAGATTTAATATGTAGTCATTTAGCAGACGCCTTCAGCCAAGCACCTTACAGTGGATATAGAGACAGATCATAAAGGAGCAGGTAGGTGGTAGTTCAATGTGGTTTGAACGCATAACCTTTCGAGTGAGACTACAAAGTGGTTGAGGTGTTTGGTATTGAATTGATTCTGCTGTATTTACCTCGATACGACAGGTTCCAGGTGTATGTAAGGTGCGGTATTTACCTGGATACTACAGATTCCAGATGTATATAAGGTGCTGTATTTACCTGGCTTCTTCTTGGCCACTTCTTGAACCTGGATCTTCTCCAGCTCAGCGAGACAGGGGGGCTCTGGGAACACAGGAATGTTGAACTCTTAACTCGGGTCTCGATCAATGATTCACATATTAACCGTGTGTTTAAGGAGATCGAGTGCTTCCAGTGAGATGTGACATGTTCAACGGCCCCTGAAAAGGTATTGATCGGCTGCAAGACGATTATTAGACTGAGAGTCTAATAAAATGATCGGTAATGCCGGGATGAGACGTTATGTCATTTTAGTATTTTTCAAGATGGCCAGCGTCTCAAACGAGGCGGTTATTGCATCCTACACTTTGAATCTGTGTTTTTTGGAGGAAACAGGAGATGCTGAACGTTACCCTGACGTATTTCGTCTTCTGCCCCTAGGAGTTGTTGGACAGTTTGAGAACGGTCAACACCTTTCAAACATGCTACACAAATTACATCGCATGAACTCACAAACTGAGACACGGGAGAGGGAGAGGGAGAGAGAGAGAGAGAGAGAGAGAGAGAGAGAGAGAAAGAGAGAGAGAGAGGGAGAGAGAGAGAAATAAGTGACACCGATGTAATAAATCAGAGAGAGAGAGAGAGAAAAGTCGTTTTTAAGTATAAATCAAAAAGAAATCCCTTATGTTTAGTTCTGAAGTATTTATAGCGTGACTTTAAGCCAGGTGGGGACTTATTCCCAGCGCTGAATAATTTAAGAATATAGTCAATGTAATCTAGGACAATGTAATGAAGGCCCAAGTTGGTGAAATGTCATGATGGACTAGTGAGGGACAAGAGCAATGGAAGCACTAATTTGTGTCACATTTAAAATACACAATGCAAAACTCGGGAGGACCACTGGTAAATGACTGTCTTCATCTCACATTAATTGTAGGCAAAGTCACCAAATGTTTAGCAAGAAATAGAGATGATGATGAATATAAAGCAAAATTTGAGAGCTCTCTGCTCGGTATTGGAACAGTATGTGATGATGTGAGTATGTGATTCCATTAAATCACTGATATATCGATTGTACTATTTCTACTAACTTATGGATTGAGATTTAAGGAATGAAATTATCATGACATTTAACAATACGTCATCCGCTAATGCCACGTTGCCATTCAATCTCTATTTATAGTCATTTTCCCTTCTTCCTACTCATGTCATCCCATTTTCATCACCGATTGCGGTCGGCCATTTTGTGCACACTCACTTTCCCGCCAGAAGCAGAAGCACCATTCGGCCGTGGAGACCTTGCCGTCCTTGAAGCTGTCGCAGGAGTTGAAGAAGGGTCGGATGCACACTTCGTACTTGTCCAGGTTAATGGCGGCCAGCTCGCCGTGGTCTAGATAGAGGTCGCCGTTGCTGTCCAACTTGGAGAACATCCAGCCAATGGAGTCCTTGCAGCTGGCCCCCAGGCTCTTGTCCAGCGCTGCGTGGGGAGATGGGAGTGGACGATAATTTGTTAAGTGTCCGCTGGTCAGGACCAATAGCGCTTAGCTTGTAAGTAACAGTTAATGCACAAGCGTTAATTCGACCTCTAATTTATTGATGATGTGTGATCATGTTTTCCACGTGTGTGCATGGGCATGTGTGTGTGTGCCTGCTCGCGTGTGTGTGTGTGTGTGTGTGTGTGTGTGTGTGTGTGTGTGTGTGTGTGTGTGTGTGTGTGTGTGTGTGTGTGTGTGTGTGTGTGTGTGTGTGTGTGTGTGTGTGTGTGTGTGTGCCTGCCTGAGTGCATGTGTGTGTGTGTGTGTGTGTGAGTGTGTGAGAGTGTTTGCCCCACGTATTCAGAGGTGGTGAAGCATAGAGCAGCAACTTTTGGGACCACACGCTGCTAGCTGACCTGAGGCGGTGCCAGTGCCCGGTTTGCCCGAGTTGTTCTGCTTGGCGTTGCCATGGAGAAGCTGGAACCAGTCTCTCAGGCGGTCGCCCAAATCCGCCAAGTCCTGGCCGGTGCACGTCTCTGTTGTGGGAGAGGAGGACAGAAGAGATCCGCAGGGGTTGAACTTCAGGGAGCAGGACTTGGTTTGGGCCATTCGGTACCTTTAATGCCAACTGAGATTCTCAAAGAGATCGCTGTGTATGTTCAAATCACGTCCACAACCATTTTGCTATTTATATGTATATATAAATATTTCTATTTCATACCTTATATTTTCCATTTTGATTTTATATTGTATTTTTATTGCTGTTTTTGGTTTTCTCTTGTTTATATAATTGTTCCTTATCACTTATAAAGCACTTTGTATTATTATTGTATATTTATTTCCTTTATCTATAATATTATTTCGTTTTTTCATTTACATTCTGTACAGTACAGTAGTTTTCCACACCTACATTCCCAATGCCTTACGCTGTGCTACAGAACAGCATTTCCACAATGTCACTTCATCACGGTCATCGGCCTGCTTCATTCCGAAAATAATGATGCCTAAATATGTATTTCATGTTTCCAAATGAGAAACATGAGGCTAGCATTTCATTCCATTGATTATTCCACATTTTTCACAGGCCCGGGAGCTGCAGACAATCAATGCAGTTTGCCTCCAATGAGAGTATACACTCTAAATAATTAATCAGCACATGATTGAAAGGGCATTTCAGTGACACGGGGGGATATTTAGCTAAGCCCAATCTTTGAAATTGGTGACTATCGATCTAAAAAAGTTCAATATTGCATCCGCTGCATTCGTCGGGAGGATAATATGGAGTCTCTGTTGTAATCTGAACACTGCGTTCATTTAGGTTAATCTTGCTTTGTCAGCGAGTTTGGTCAAGTGCCATTAAAGTGCCATGTCAGATGACTTTGCCTCGCCATACTTTACTGTAGCAAACTCAAACTCAACATCACAAAAAGGTTGGGACGTTTTGACCGGACGAATGGGGCAACGCAAACGCGGAATTAAATATTCAGAAAGGGGGTAAATGCAAAAACAACAAGGGTTTACCGTGTTTAGTCTCGGTGTTGGTGAACGGCACAGAGGGTGTAGAGCAAGGGCAAAAGCCGGCACACTTGATGCTCAGCTCCTTGCCTGACAGACACGCCTGCTGCTGCAACTTACACTGTCAGGGAGAGAGGGAGAGAGGGAGAGAGGGAGAGAGAGGGAGAGATAAGGAGATGCAGAGAAATACCGGCGAGGGGGGGAATGACGCGCGTAGAAAAGTGGAAAGAGAGGTGGGACGGCGGAGGATGATGACGCCGTGTAGCTAAAACATTTATGGGGGTGACCGCGGAGAGAGAGAGAGGGAGAGAGGGAACAGAGATTGTTCATTCAGATGAGACAGTGCACTTAGTGTGTTAGGGGCGAGAGGGAGGGGTTGTGGCTGTGAGTTGTCATTTTCCTGCTGTGTTGTGAACTCGTTCAAGGTCAAAGTTAAACACAATACATAAATCGAAATATAATGCAAATAATTCAATGTACATTTAAAATAAAGCCAGGCAGTGGCCAGACGATGTCTGACGATCTCCGGGGAGTGATTAATCATGTGACTGCACACACCCAGAACCATCGCTCTCTGGAGTGATGAACGATGCTACCTGGCCATATATAGATATACATATACATATATATATAGATATATATCCAAACTTTTTTTTAAATGACTCCAGCAGTTTACTTCCTTCCCCTGAAGCCTTCTTCGGCCAAATGAATAAAGAACTATGTCCGGCAAGAGGAATACGAAAACTGGAGGTAGGGAGAAAAAACTAACCAGAACCAGAACCAGAACCAGACATGATCACGAGACGTTTACCTCTGAGGCATAGTTGTGTCCGTCCGAGCCACACACGGGAGAGGACGCGGTCACAGGACAGGGCTTGCAGCTGCTGTCCCGGTTCTTCAGCGGCTCCGGCTGCCTGGCTCTTTGGATGTGATACAGTAAATTACATTTAAAAACCAAATGGCCAATGTCGTAGCATATGTCAGCCATGATCCAACCCGACCTGTGACATCCACTCCAGCTACATTGACTTATTCATTGTGTCCAATAAAGCAAACACAGGTCATGTGATTATGTTGCCAACGCAGCATGTAGAACGTGCCTGAATGTAAAGTTGTTCTTCGACGTTATATCTTAAGAACACATTTACACCTTTGATTTATGAGCTCTGTGACTGCAACAACACACAGCACATATCAAAAGTATAAAACTCTTATATGAACCCGAACTTGCTTCAATATCTACACATAACTTTGTGCCAAGGACCTCTTTCCAACTAGACCTCGAAGATTTGACTTTCCTGGCTAAACTCTGGTTATTTGTCAAAGATATAAAAAGCGATAACTATGTTGTATCGATGTGTTCCAGCAGAGACAACAGAGACTCATTAAAAAAAATGTAATGCACCAACAGCCATTAGGAAAACAGGATGGGGGGGATGGCAGGATGGCATCCTAATGATAAGACACGTAGGGTTTGAGTCACGCTAGAATGCGTACCTGTCATGGAACTGGACCCCTGCTTACTTTGTGACACTGACATGGTGATTAGCGCCGTACAAGCACACAGCACGCCGCGTCTTGCTTCCCTGCTACCTAATGACGCTAGGCCGCTTCAGCTAGTACCGATTATGGCGTTGCCTAGTTGCTCTCACTATCTCCGAGGTGACTCAATAAATTAAAAAGGGTCTTTATTGGAAAAGATAAATACCACAAGCAAATTTAAGAGGTGGTAATGATTCGGCCCGTTAATTCTTTTCTGACTGCAAATCAATTTTCTCCCGCCATATCCCCCCTCCCCCTAAAAGCTGAAGTCTAAATCACTGCCATGAGAATACTTGGGAATTCTCATTCTAACCATGGCGATGCAAATGGCCAGGAGTCCAACAACACATTGGGGGAAGGCAGTCTTTATTCTTCATCATCTTCTCAAATTGACAAAACAACTTACCAACAAGTACGGCCGACTTGTTCGGACCACGTCTTCTGTCCACCTCCTTGATTAATCAGCGCATCTCTCAGCAGGAGTGTTCTAGCCCAAATGACATCACTCCTGACTCATGGCATTCTCTGGCACCGTTTCCCAGGCTACGATCAATAGATCTCCAGCCGGGCTGCAATGACCTTCTCTTTAATTCGGCTACACTTCAATACTCTACACTCTAACACAGCCTCACTGAGACAGCTATACTCTGATAGAGCTACACTGAGACAGCCACACTCTGATACAGCTGAGACAGCTACACTCTAATACAGTTCCAATAAGACAGCTGCATTAATACAACTTTTCCACTACAGAAAAGCCCTGCCTCTCTCGGATCTAATAACAAGGATTGAATATGGGCTATCGGCCTTCCAGTTGGAGGAAATGTTCGAGGGAGGAGGTGGAAGGAGAGGGGCGAAAGGATGGGGGTACTTAGTTGACTACCCAGATTATTTCAGTTTTTAAACATACGTATCCTTTTTGGGGCATTCCGCTGCACCCGACCACTGAGCTATGGTGTGTTCGAGATGCATCGTACACCACACGCACGGGTTTCTCTTGTGACGCAATTTCCCGGCTTGTAGCACTTATAGCACTTCTGTCGAAGAAAGCTGGGAGATTTCCCAATTTGCAACTCGTGCGGACGGTGTACGATGCATCTGGAACACACCACTCGACCGCTACGTGCACGTTGAGTTTGAATGCTCCTTCAGACAGGCGTGTGTGGGCCTCACCTGTTCTCCAGCTTCTTCCGGTTGACGCACATGGCCCGCTGGTAGCCCTGGGCCACACAAACCTTGTGGCGGCTGCATCGCACCTTCTGACACGGGTCCTTGGTGGTGTCCAGGGCTGCACACACACACACACACGGGGGGACGAGGAACCACAGCGTTGATACGGTGTCACCACGGGATACGAGTACCCAACACCATGTTGTGTACAACGTAACAACACAACACAATGGTGTGTTGTAGCGCTCTCGTGCTCTTTCTCACTCTCGCTCTCTCTCTCTCTCTCTCTCTCGCTCTCTCACTCTAGATGTGCGAATATACAATATCCATACATAGTTACATATAGTTGTGTGTGTGTGTTCAGGAGTGTGTGCGTATGGATCTGGGCGTGCGTGTTACGGGAGAGACACAACTTTCACAGTTGTTCTTTAGTGTTTGACGGATCTCGTCTTAGCGACAAGATAAGGACAAAGAGGAAAGAGGTCAGATGTGATCGGAAAGGATCTGTGGTGCCAGCTAGATTCCCTATCCGCGCGGCGCCGGACCCGTCTGCAGGCCCAGGGTCCGGGCCGGATAGAGCCTCTCTGCTGACCCCGGATCGCCCTGATAGAGCTTAACGCGGCGGGGGTCCAGAGTGTGCAGGACTGACTTTCACTGACATCACGGCAAAAAACAAGGAGGCCGACCTGTCATGAGTGAGGCGCCGCCTGGCCAATCGCACGGCAGGGGGTCTCCAGAGGCGGGCTTCTGGTTAATTGCCCCCTACCCCCACACATGCAGGGTTCGATTCAACACATTTCTGTGTGTCTGTCCGTTCCATCTGCCTGCTCGTCAGTCCGCTTGTCTGTTTATTCACCCGGCCTGTCAGTCTGTGTGTCTGCCTGCCCTGCCTTCCCGTCTGTCTGGCTGTTCGTCTGTCCTTTCTGCTCACTCTCCTCTTCACTCTCCTGCTATTAATCCTCCCTTCCTTGTAAGTCGAAGGGAGCATTCGACGGTGCTCTCGGTTTTTCCTGCCCGTGGCGTCTTCAAACATCCTCACGTCCTCCCCTTTCCCACCCGGGCGCCTCCACCACCAGCACCACCTCCACCACCTCCACCACCTCCACCACCTCCACCACCTCCACCACCACCACCACCACTACCAACAGCGCTGCCCGCTCCATTGATGCTCAGCAGCGGGGGCCAGTGAGGGGGTGAGTGACAAGCCGCCATCGCCGGGGGAGACGGTTAAGGCCGTGAGACACTGAGGCAGCCTGAAGCAGACGCCGGCCAGAGTCCACCCCTCCTGGCCTCACCGGCGGACAGGCTGGCAGCGGGCCAGGCCTCCCAAGTGCGTACGCCCTAGTAGGTGGTGTCCTTAGGCTCCACAGAATGAGGTGTGGGAGGAACGGGTTCGGAGAGAGGAGGACTTCAGAGGCCTTGCACTGGAAGCGGAGGATGAGAGCAATGTCGAGCTTGCGCGAGTGCGTGCTTTGCGTTTAATTTTTGGTTGATTTACATTTGGTTGTACTTAAGCTCGTCTAAAGAATAGATGGTAAGTAAATCGAACCGTATTCTCACAGGGAAAATATTGAAAACCAGGTCTGTATCGTGCTTTCATTAGATTCAAGTCCAGGGTCCATATCAAAGCAACATGAGCTTCAAATGGATACCCAGTCCTCCTGCACATACGTTAACCTGTTCAAGGGGAAGGAATTAAGAGTCTGTTTGAGCTGAATGCTATTGAACTTCAAAGAGATCTTGCACAAAACAAGTTTTCTGATGATTCCCATGCTCACTAAGGGTGGATCTGGCCGATATGTACAGGACCAAGTAGCCAGCCATGAGTTCTGGAGACATACAGAACGACCTGTCGTTCCTAGTCCGCAGCAATCCCAGTCCGCAGCAATCGCTCTGAACTGAATTTATGAATTAATTAATGAATTAAAGAAATGGGAACCTGCTGTGTGCTCAGACATATAGGCTCAGTATGACTCCCCACTAAGGCCTTTCTCATCAATCGGAAATATTCAAATCGAATCACTTACTTTTCCAAAATATAAATAATATAAATAATTATATTTAGGCAAGGCAAGGGAATATTACTATTTCAATGCTAATATTGGCCTCAGTTTGGTCACAGAACGGTTTCAAAACCACTCATACAGATTTCAAGGCTTTTTGCAGCCTATCTCCGAACCAAAAAACAACGATGTACCGTGCAAATTACAGAGAGGCTGGGCCGCATTTCCGGCTAACCCTGAAATAAGAAGCCATCTTTATCCTCCTCATCTTTTATTCCACACTCGTGCTTTTGTGGCGCCGAGCAAACGAGCGCCGCTAGACGCCGAGGTTCCTCCCGCGGAGAGAGGGCTACGCTTCACCTCGGCTGTGCCACACGGCTCCAGCCTAATATAAGTAGCTCTCACGTTCCCATAGAAACCAAGCCCAGAGGGGCCCGAGCAGCTCTGCGCGGTGATTTCCGAGTCCCCAGTCGCGCTGATGTGTTTATGAACCCTCCGCGGGGTCGGCCCTTTATGTCTGCTTCTCTTCACTGTCGTAAGAAAACGAAAAAAAGTAAATAATCAAGAAGTATAGAAACGAAAGCGTGCGTGTATAAAGACACGAGTATTGATTTTTCGGCCCCCATCGGCTCTCTCTCCTCTACTGGTTTCTCCCCCCTCCCTTCCTTCCCGCCGTTTCATTTC
>NC_079429.1:8994943-9080592 GCF_026213295.1 Gadus chalcogrammus
TGGAGCGGGGCCTCATATTCCACACGATGAGGCATCCGCACTCACACGGTTTTAGGTCGAACCAATTCTACCGGCCCTTGGGATGCTGTAGGGTTTCTGCTAATTATAGGCGCTCTCTGTATAGAAAGCGGCGTTAAAACAGAAGCCCCTATGGAGCAGGGCTTTGTAAATGATTACAGACACAAAAGCTGCCGGCAGGGACCACACATGAAAGGCTTCGGCGGCGCATTAGGAGCCTGCTCTGGGGGGGCGCCCAAACCACGGCTGCGTGGACCGGAGCTCCTCTGGTGGAGATAATAAAGCATCTTCCTCTCTCCCACAGACTGGTTGAAGTCGGCTAATGAGTCTTCATTTCGGAACATTGCGTCACTTAGGCAAAAACGCTTCCCACCGCCTTCACATGCAAGAGCTCGTCGCGGTCGCAGTAGGGAGTCGCAGTATGGCGGCGCAGTAAGGCGTCCAGGTGTGTGGAGTAGGGGGGGGGGGGGGGGGGGGGGGGGATCAAACAGTCCCCGGGCGGCCTACGCGCCCGACGATGAAGGAAGAAACGTTTGACGCTTTTTCGTGTGTACCTATACGAGCCTGGGAGCAAGACAGTGATTGGCAGGTTGGATTCTGTGTGACCCCCACCGCTGTGTGACCCCCGACATTTCCGCATTTGCAAAAATAAAACCAAACAACAGTGGGAGGTGTTTGGCAGAGGGAGATATGAATGGAGGGAAGGGGAGGGGAGGGGAGGGGGAGGGGGGGGGAGGGGAGGGGAGGGGAGGGGAGGGAGGGAAGGGGAGGGGAGGGGAGGGGAGGGGAGGGGGTTCAGGCGAGTTCCCCCCCAGGGAGCTTTGTAACTTATTCAGTGTTGTTTTCTCTGCAATGGACTCCTGCTGATTCTGCAGATCAGATATATACACACTGATATATTAATATTGCTATGGGATATTGGGCTTATAACTGATGAAGGTAGAGCAATGAATTCAGTGTAATAGATAGAATATATTTAATATATAAAGACCAGACACCAAGAGGCATAAATATGGGATATGTTTAATAAAGGTTACTTAGGTTTCAGTTTTGAGGATATATACTGTATATATAAAGAGGCATTCTTTATTGTCTTAAATAGGGGAGAATTGGCGATGGATAAGGGTTCCATCAATGTTTATACCCAGGTGAACCCTATGAAGTCATCCATAGCAAAATATAATAATCTTTCTATAGATTCTCTAGAATTGAGTGGGGCTTGTATGGGTGCAAATTTAAAGTTTGTTGTGTGCCTATAGGCTCTATCTGAACAAACCTTGCTGAATCCAATAACTTTATTGTTCTCACTCTGATGTTCGGATGGTATGATGCTGGGCCATCAAAGTTTTAACACAATAAAAAATATCAGATTGATTCTCAAGTGATGGCTTTTTCTACAGCTAACTTGGAACGATTTGATTTAGATAACAGTTGGAGCGATTTGAATCTAATTTCTTCAGCAAACATAATTATAATATTTTAACAATATTAGTCAATCTCAGGGGGAAAAGGCACATTGTCTGTGATCATCAGCATCTCTTCATCATCATCGGCATCTTCAGCATCATCATCAATTTTATTTCCCATAGTTACTTACCATAGGTGGCAGTGATATCATCTGAACTTCTCACAAATCCTCACATCCAGGCTAGAGTTGTATAGCCAATGGGCAGCATCTCGCTAAACCAGCTTGTATAACAACGTCAGGTTGTTATCATTCATCGTCCACTTGTCCAAGTGACCTTGAACAAGAACATCAACCCCAGCTCCCTTCACCTCCTCCTCCCTCCCTGACCCTGTGTGTTCAAACAGCATTTCTGAGGAGCTCTGCCACAGCACCATTAGCATAGCATCTCAATTAAATCATTTAATAAGGCATGTCATTGAATAATTGACGCTGGCATGACAGGTTTAACGTCAATCTCCTTTTTAACAACGACTATTGAACCAACGGTGTGCGTGTGTGTGAGGAAGCAAATTAAAATAATAATAATGATAACAAAAAAAAGAAAGAATCTGGACACGGGGTTCATTATGTCGAGCGGGCTCCCAGGGATGGCTAAGTTAAATATGCTAACAGACTGATTAGAGCTAATCCCTCTGTCTGCTCCTGGCAGGCGGAGAAAAGTGCGCCGCTGCGGCCGCGGAGGAAGCTTATCTCCTGCAGTGGCACGTGAATATTAGTGAGACAAGGGGAGGCTGCTCCCGTAGCCAAATTGAGACGTCTTGTTTATGCCTTCAGGAATGCATGAGGCACATTATGGTACTTTGTTGGGTGCTTTCAACCGAGCTTAAAAAAAATGAATTAAAAAAGAGCTAAGCACATTAGCTCTCTTCTTCAGTCCTACAATGCCCAGGGATGGATTATAGCCCCGGACTCGTTGCAAATTAACCGTCTCTTCCTCTTGCCTCTCCCTCTAAATCCACATAGTTTCCGCACACATGTGCGCGCACATACACATGCAAACAGACACAGCCCACACACACACACACACACTAAAGCAGAGAACCTACCCCCATAACACTTCCACAGCTTAAGTCCCCACATGACGCACACACTAAACACACCCTGTGGGCGATACAGGCATGATCAAGGACACTGTTCCCAAGCATGTCCTTGAAACACACACACACACACACACACACACACACACACACACACACACACACACACACACACACACACACACACACACACACACACACACACACACACACTAACACCCTTGTTCTGTCAGGTTAAAGTGAGAGAGGTGCATGCAGGCTGGGAGGCTACGATGACATGGGTCCACAGATGCTAGCATGGCTGCACAGAGGGAAGGCTACGAACGTCTGCTACGTACAAAGCAAAGGGGCAACCTGCTTGAGGCAGGAGCAGGTCCCAGTGGGTTATCAAAAATAATCCATTTTGCACCATTGTTCTTTCCCACCAACAGATAATCTGTGGCGTCAGTAGAGAATGCTTCAATGTCAGCTGTGAATGTGATTGCACTGATTACCTCTTCTGTTGCTAAGACACGACAAAATAAAGGCTGGGAGTTCAATCAAGACGAGTTGTGCTAACAGGTCATGCTAGCTAGCTTGAGCTTCGAGGAAATCCCAATCCGCTCTGATTTGTGTAACTCACCACTAACAATGGGTCATAAAGTATTTTTATTGACAGAAAAGGGGGCCGTTTCCGCAGCGCTAATACGATCTGGCCCGCCGCCAGTGTTTGCAGAGGCATGTTTGCGTTTGCAAGAGATCCTTTAAGTCTCTCTGCGATGGAATAGAAAGTTGAGATCTGCCGATGCTATCCTATTCTCCATTGTATGAGCAGCGATGGATGAACTAAGATTTGAGCGCTGTGTTTTTGGTGCTTGGAAAGAGAAAAGGCAATTTCAGAAAATGCAGACAGGGGACATTATTGTTGTTGTTATGTAGTATCTCTACTAGTATACTTTCTTATCTGATATAAGGTAGGTTGAAAAAAGGTCATCAATTAGTGTCAAGCCCCTCCCCCTCCTAGCTGAGGTGGATCAATTGCCGTTAAAAAGTCATTAACGAACTCTGATGATCCAGGTCAGTTTGGTTCATTAGAAGGGTGGACATTATTGATCCAAGGCGGGTCCGGGGCGCTACACCGAAGCATCCCCTCGCTCACGATGGAGACAGAAGGACCATAACCAAACCGAGTGCAAACCGAGCCAAACAATGGCAGGGTTAACCTCAAGAGGCCCGTATGGAAGTCCTGTGCATGAGACTCACTGGTATGGAGACAACACTCTGGCAGATGTCGCTATACATAATGCATGAAGAGTAGTGGAGCCTGAGAGGACTAACCCTTGGTGCAGCTAATTATTCCGCTCAACATTTCAACAACTCACAGTGAGGGAGATAAACTACAGAGAAAGAAAACGTAGAAGAGGTTGGCATTTTGTGGTCACCGATCCATTGCAGTTAGCCAATTATCCTGCATCAAAAAAATAATAACTTTTTTTCTGACGCGGGGAGGTATACAGTTCGTACAGTGTGCGATTGTACTGTCGTCAGTTCAGCCACCACGAAAAGAAAACAACAGGGTATCTGCGGATCAAGGGTGGAAAGATAAACTCGGGTTGGAATACTGGACCAAAACGACAAGGAAAAGCCTTGCATTTATCTCCATGCAGGTCCAACAGGCTGTCCGCAGCGCACCATTGAATCCGGCCCAGCGGATTTCGGCATAAAAAACATAAACTGCCCTCCGACATGGCGGAGATTTGGGTTTTTTATCCCCGTTGCCGTTGAAGGAGCAGACCTCTTAGGTAAATTTGGAGTCACTGACACTCCCTCCCACCTGGGACGCCAGGCAGAGTACCACCTCCCAGCCTTCGCCTCCTTCTTCCTTCGTCTCCTCTAACCTCCTTTTCAATCCTCCTCTGTATGGTGTGGGAAGGAGATCAAGACACACATACATACGCGCGGACATGGAGCACGCGGAGCGCACCTCACTCCACACCCAGCTCCGGGGAGAGTGATCTGGGCGTTACCGAACAAGGCCGCGAATGAGAAAAAAGGCAGCGGAGAACGTGGGGGAAGGAGGAAGGAAGAGGAAGGAGAAGGAGGAGGAGGAGGAGGAAGGAGCAAGCCCCTACCACCAGCTCTACTTGCACTGCCGTTCCCGTCTCATTAGTGCACGATGTGCAGAATCCCACAAATGGCTGCTTTAATGGGCTGATGTGCAGATACAGAAAGTAAAGAACCAGTCTTTTTCTTTTTTTTTAATACTGTCACCATTTAATATCTGTATCTATATATCTTTTCCTTCTTTCTTTTTTTTTGGCCTTGGCTATCGCAGTTACTGAGTCGCTTTTGTATGAGCCTCTATTTAAGATGCTTATCCTTCCAATATTTTGCGACGCTCTAATAGGAATAAGCCAATTTATTTATAACCCACTTTTCATTTAGTATTATATAAAAAAAAAAAGGAATGAGAAAAGCATGTAAGCTGTAAATTCTGAGTGGGAGCTAATAAACGGACGCAACGGCGGAAGCAGAATTTCTCACAGCTGGCAGCTTGGCTCTGAGCTGCATTCGCGAGCTCAGTGTCACTCACTGCGCTACAGCAGCAGCAGCACCACCACCACTCTCTCCGTCCAACTCACAGGTGGGGGGGCCTTTTTGTCTTAAAGTGATATGATTACTAAAGAGGTCACCTGGGTTACAGGGACACAGTGACCAGTGCACTTTCCCAAGAGGAGAGTATTCACAATATTTGTCAAGCCGCTTACACTCAGATCCATGAGCCCCTCTTGGACTGACATCTCGCTCCATGACACACGCTGGGCCTGTCTGTGTTTGAACAGCCACAGACGCTGTGGACTTCCACCACTGTTTTTGATGCTGAGGACATTTGAAATGAACATCGAGACAGTTCATCAATAATTCATCCCCGTCTATCCACAAGCACTGTAAAATGGATCTCATCCTGCGAATTGCAAATCAAACATTTTCACCCGTAATCAGAAAACAACGGACGACGGAACAGAGGCGCTATTTGCCTGGGAAGGATGCAGCGAAAGGTTCTCTCATTAAACATGTAGTGTGGCCACTGGCAGCAGGTGCAGCCCAGGGTAGCGAGCTAGTTGGCGTGGGGAGACGCGTCTCTGCTCATTAATGAGCTCCTTCTACCCTGTTCACAGGGAAGTGGAGGGAAAAGCAGGAAGAAAAAGTTGGCAATGAATGAACATCTCTTTTTCTCTCCCCTTCCCTCTCTTCCTCCCTCTCTCTCTCTTCCTCCCTCCATCCCTCCCTCTCTCCCTCCCTCCTCCTCTCTCACTCTCTTCCTCTCTTATCACACTCTTGGTGAATGAGGGGTCACCGCACGCACGTACGCACACACGCACGCACGTACGCACACACGCACGCACGTACGCACACACGCACGCACACACACACACACGCACACACAGGCACCACTTTGTGGATCTGCAAAAGCGCTTTATGAATGCAATGTACGGTCATTATCAACCTTATTATCCCCAGCAGTTGGAACCACTGTTCCCTGTTTGCATCGTTTCCAAGTACATGGTTGGCTGGGCCGGATGATGCCGCTGCCTTGTGGGCGTGGCACACCCATAGATGGATTCGTTTCACAGCTGATGCGTCGACACGTTCCGTGTGAAACGAGTCAACGACGCCACTGCTCTGGTAAATGACAGCGGTGCGCAGTGATTGGTTTCTCTAGGAAAACCTGTAACCTTGGTGAGGAACACACTGTGATGTCTCACCTTCCGAGCAGCCCTAAGGTTTTCTCAGCCTCCTCTCAGGACATTGTCTCATTATGTGCACAGTGTGACGGTCGGTAACAGTCGTGGTTGTTCACAGTGTCTTTACCTTCTACCGGAGGACCACAAGGTCATGGATCCAGGTGTCATTTTTAAGGGTCAATTCATTTATGATACTTGAATAAATCAAATATTGCATAAGGGGAAAAGGACCGGCCACCCATCCTACCATCTATCTCACACCCACACCTTTCAGCAAGGTCGTTTCTTTGGTTCCAATGGTTCACCGTGGACGTTACAGTCACTGCACAATCCTTAATATCTGCTGTTCACCAGCCAACTGTAAATATTGTACCCTGACACGCACTGGCTTCGTATCACGGGTGTTACGCGAGCGTCTCCCGGCCAGCTGGTAAAACACTGCTGTTGCTACTCCCTGTAGGCGTCACGTCATATTACAGAAAGCAAACTCCGGTCCGTCCCTATCTCTGAGTCCCTTTTCCGTGTTTTCCATGTGCTTTGTGGATAAGCAGGGAAACACATTAGCTGGTAGGCTATACGTGCTCCCTCCCCCACCCCTTCTTCACACCTGGAATGTACATCTCACGCATCTAATTCAATTCACCACCCCGAGAACAGAGAACAAGCGGGCACACCTCTTGGGGAATTGAATCAAAGATGTGTGTTTTCACTGGTAAGCCACTGGCCTGGATTGCTTCGGGATACCATGTGGTTACAAATGGACCAGATTATCTTATCTATCAGTTATTCATGTTATTAGAGTATAGAGTGGTCGTCCGGTAAGCAGTACACCGACGATTTCATTGGCTCTTGGGGAGTGTGTGTGTGTGTGTGTGTGTGTGTGTGTGTGTGTGTGTGTGTGTGTGTGTGTGTGTGTGTGTGTGTGTGTGTGTGTGTGTGCATCCACAGTGAATGAGACCAGTACATCATCATCATCCTCATCACCATCATCATCCCCCCCCGATCTCCTCCCATCTCTTCCCCCACAAACAGCTACACACACACCAACAATGTTAATTACCCATATCTGGAGCTGGTAAATATCTTGGCATGGAGATCAAATGTCTGCCCTCGGTTGTCAACAGGGAGGCTGGGAGAGCAGCCAGTTGCTAACCAACTAACCCCCCCCCCCCCCCCCCCCCCCCCCCAGCCACACACCACTACCCCCGACTCTACCAGGCACCACTACCTCATCTACCACCTCCATCACCTCCTCATCCACCCCCACCACCTCCTCATCCACCCCCACTACCTCCATGACCTCCTCCTTCTCTGTCTCATCACCTCCTCCTCCATCACCTCATCCACCACCTCCAATACCTCATCCACCACCTCCATCACCACCTCATCCACCACCTCCATCACCTCATCCATCACCACCACCACCTCCAATACCTTATCCCTCACCACCACCACCACCTCCAATACCTCATCCACCACCTCCATCACCTCATCCACCACCTCCATCACCACCACCACCTCCAATACCTCATCCACCACCTCCATCACCTCCTCATCCACCACCTCCATCACCTCATCCACCACCACCACCACCACATCCATCACCACCACCTTCAATACCTCATCCACCACCTCCATCACCTCATCCACCACCACCACCACCTCCGCCATCACCTCATCCACCACCACCTCATCCACCACCACCTCCAATGCCACCACCTCCTCATCAACCAGCACCACCTCTTCCTCCTCCACCAGCACCACATCCTCCTCCACCACCACCAGCCCCTCCTCCTCGAGCCCGACCCCCTCCTCCACGGCCAGCGAGCGGTAAACACTGCGTTCTGCCTCATGTGGTTTGTTGTTCTACCTGCCGAGGGAGCAACAGCCACACCCAGCAAATCTGTGCTTTGCATGCTCCTCCAACCAAGTCAACCATCCAACTAATTAACTGACTGACTTACCAACGAGATAACAATGTGGTGATGGGCGACATCACGCACAGTCACAAACGTCTTGTAAGAGCATTTTATTTAATAGTAACCCTAATTAATACATGCGCACAAAGTCTCACGCACACGCACTTTGTTGATACGATGAGAGTCAACACCTGAGATGGGAGGAAGGGGGCTCGGTTTCCATAAAGACAACCCTAGTAATGGGGGTTGAGGGGCGGAAAATCTGTGAATTGGTATTGGTGAGTGAGTGTCTCTGTCTTCCAGGGTGTAAAAGTGAGCGTCACGGGGCTTGAATAGGCTGTTGGGATTTTTGGATACAAACAAATATCAACCAATCGACATTTCCAAAGATCTGGTTGAGTTCAACTACAACATTCCGTCTGTGTTCTGAGCGGCTGTCTCATCACTGTGAGGATGACTTAATTGATACAGATCGGATCCTGTTACACTCGTATGTTTATTTTTTTTTTACATAAATTAAATAGTATAGCAGCTGTAAAAGCGACATCATGCACAGTCACAAACGTCTTGTAAAAACATTTTATTTATTAGTAACCTTTCATAATTAATACATGTGCACGAAGTCTCACGCGCACGCACTAACACTGTCGTCGTCGTCCCCCCGTCCCCCCCACCACACACACACACACACTCACGCATACACACACACACACACACACACACACACACACACACACACACACACACACACACACACACACACACACACACACACACACACACACACACACACACACACACACACACACACACACTATACTTCTCTTATGATAGAAAACAAGAACGTTGCGTATCCCTGACTTGAATTTTGCTGATTTGAGTGTGAAATGTTTCTATGAGTGAACGTGGATTCCAGACAGTTGAATGAATGTGCGAAAATGGCCAAACATTGTCATCGCTTTATAAACAATATGTGGCGCTCATTAACAGCAGCCTACCAACGTGTGCTTAATTAATTGCAAGATAAACATTTAATATGTGGCCTATAATAATAATACGCCGCCATCGCTTTGTACAATAAATCAGATTCTAAGTCACTCACGTCTCTGAAGCGGTTCCAGTGTTTGATCTTACGGCTGTACTGAGAGATGGTTGACAGCCATTGCTCGTCTTCCATGAAATTTCCCGCTTTCTCTCCTTCTTCTTTGCCACTTTTAATGTCTACCTGCGTCGACAGACCTGCCAGTAAAAGCATCGGCACCAGCGAGCAAGAGAACGTCTTCCTCAAGACAGCCATCGCGTCTGTCGGCGGTCGAGCACACGGTACTGTGTGTGGTGAGTCCTGTGTTTGTGTGTGTTTGGAGTCCTGCGTTCAAGGCTCCAAGATGCGACGCGTTCACGCTGCTCGAATAGGTTCCACCTCGACGTGCTGTCCACTGCTCGGGCTGTCGCTTGAATGCGAATGAGAGCTAGTGAGGGAGAGACAGAGTGAGGGAGAGAGAGAGGGGGGGAGAGATAGTGAGGGAGAGAGAGGGGGGGGGGTAGTGAGGTAGAGAGAGAGACAGAGGGAGGAAGAGACAGAGACAGAGGGAGGAAGAGAGAGAGAGAGAGAGAGAGAGAGAGAGAGAGAGAGAGAGAGAGAGAGAGAGAGAGAGAGAGAGAGAGAGATAGTGAAGGAGATAAAGAGGGAGAGTGAATGAGGGAGAGACAGAGGGAGAGATAATCAGGGAGAGACAGAGGGAGAGATAATCAGGGAGAGACAGAGGGTGATAGAGATGGAGAGAGAGAGTGAGGGAGGGAGAGACAGGGTGAGGAAGAGAAAGAAAGGGAGGGATACTGAGGGAGACAGAAAGAGAGAGAGACAAATAGGGCGTGTAGCTGTAAAGATAATAGTGGTAAGCTAAGCATGCATAGCGGAGAGGAGAAACAAACTAACACACTGTGTTGATATATTCTTTAAGAAAATGAAAATTACCAAATTGAACATGTGTTAGGGCTAGCACTTCATGCTAAAACTGTCAATTACAAAAGTTTTTGATCCAATCTTGTCCTGAATGTGTTTTGGCCGTCCTTCTGGCTGACTCATTGGTAGGCTATCCAATCCTCGTATAAAAACATAACACCAAAAAACAACGGGCTATGCTCAAAGTGATTCGGGTTTAAGGTTACCAGTATGGTATTCTGTTCGATGCTGCTCCAGCTCCCTGGCCAAAGCAGCTCTTGACACCGCTGTCAAAAGCGTTGATGTGGCAGATGCAGACTTTATTAGTTTTGGGTTTTCCTCCTGAATGTGCAGAACAGAACTCTGAGAGATTGGCAAGGGCAATCAGGAGCAGAGGCACCCACCAGAGGAGGGCTAGCCAGCGGCGCGACCGTAAGGCCTATTACGACAACTTCCCGGTCAGAGGGAGGAGGATGTGTCTTCTGCTCAAGGCTTCTTCGCAGTGCAGTCACGATCCTCCGTGACCGAGAGATGCCGTTGTCTCTCAGGTGGGGGGGTTATGTGGTTGAGCTTTCCTTGGAGTTTTCCTTCGAGCATCTTAATCGGCTCACGTCTGCTTTTTAATATAGCTTTGTTGGCTGCCAGAATTTTTGGATATATAATAATAATAGTATGTTTATTTAATATAGCGCCTTTCTCACACTCAAGGTCGCTTTACAGATTCACGAGCAAACATGGAACAAGAGAGCACAACAAGAAGTTGTGCTCAAACAACACATTATATTCAAGTATGAAAGCTATAAGCGTTCGGTATTGTATCGGTTGATCGACCAAACCATAAATCAATCAATCCATAAATAAATTGATTAAATGATTAATGGATGGATTGATTAATAGTCCTAGATGGATTGATGAATATTCCTAGATGGATAGGTGGATGGATGGATGGATGGATAGATTTATTGACCAAATGAATCTTTGCGCCCCTCGTTAAATCTTCCTCACTTTGTGAGGCTTGATTAATGAAAAACTGCAACAGCAATTTTAAGTGTGAAACATAAATCAAGCTACGAGGGCCTTTGACCGCTGGGTCGCCGTCAATTAGTTGTTCTTGACAGGGCTAGTAGAGCGGGTGTGCACCGGATACAGAACTGACCTCCTAGACTGCCCGTTCCTCACCCATAACCTCTCAGAGAGACTGACAGCCTCTTCTGATCCATCGGATACCTTGACGACCCAGGACACACCAGACGCACACCGTTCAATAGCAACTCCTCGACTCAAGGACTCAGAGCAAGCGGGGTTCATCTTTGATAAGCGGACAAAACCTTTCATTTCCTGCCATGCTTCTCAACCCCTTTCGTCGGGATTGAAGTCTTGGCAAGGTCATGTCAATCAGTCCAAGAGGAGGACAGGTGCCGGGCGAAAAAGCAACTCCCATCCGTTCTCTGTCTATATAAACCATCACAGGAGGCAGGCGTGTGTTGGCGTGTGGCGAGCACCCTGAAGTGGGGATCTCATGTGATTACCACAGGCTTTCATCACTGAATTCAGCCGATAAGCAGCGGAAGGGATTCCAAGTGCTTTCCCATTACACATACTTGTTATCTCACGCCAGGGTGAATGATAATATGACTGTATGACTGAATGCTGGTATCGTTGTGGAGAAGAAAGAGTTTCACTTTAGGGTAGAACTTAAATCCAATGGTTTCTGACCATTTCTAGAATTGGCAACAATTCACAGCAATTTTAAATTAAAATTAAAGGAGCTTAGTCCTAGTATATATTGCTTGAGTATACATATATATATATATATATATATATATATATATATATATATATATATGAGGAATATAGTGTGTATCCTTCACTATAGCGCTATATTGAAAGTGTATAATACATTGTGCAGGTCAAAAGGGTCCAGGCAGATTTAAGGGTACAATTTATTGAGTTTTTCGTGCTTGCATCGTGGGATTTAAAAAAATGTGGGAAAACATTGCTGTTTAGTTCTCCTTTTTAAAAAGGTGCCATGGGCTCAATTCAATATAACATCCACCACAGAGCATGCCCAAAGGACAAACTGGCTCTCTGCTTTTCTCTTCTCCTCCTCAAATATCCATTTTCAAATAAACACACTTTTTAATAATCATCTTCCCTCTAACCCATGATAACACAAGATGTAAACCATGATCAGTCATCTGGGAATCTACATCTCGGTCATATTCAGCTCTCAATACTAGCTCCGTCTTCAAGAGGACCTGCGTTTTGGCTGCTGTTGTGTTCTTGAAGATAACTCTATGGGCTATACTGAACTGTACTCCATACAATTTACATCACTACCATCTTCACACGAAGTCGGTAGATAAGGCTCGGGCTCATGCACATGCCCATCCATCAAAGTCATATATTTCCACAGAGAGCAGCAGCACAGGAAGGGACATTAGTGTGGTCCCATAAAAACGGCACCTTGTATGCTTGAATTAGAATTTTTTTGCACGAGGGCTGGTTGCCAGTATGTATGATAAACCTCTGCATGACATCTCTGCATGATACAATGACGGTAAGGATTGTATTAATGTATATCATCCATCACAGAATCTATTCAAATCTATTCTGTTCCCAAGGGACCAAACTGGTTCCAATGGGAGAAGGGAAAGCTTGTTTGAAAAGAGAAACAGGGAAACTGTTTCTCTTTGTACGTTCACTTGCTTGTTTATGGGTAAACATCTGCCCGCTACCAGATGTGAATCAAAGAAATACAGCGTTGCTATTCGTTATTTGTGCAAGCCTAACTCTCCCAATCAAGCTTGTTTTCTTATCGGGCGGTGCATGTTTGACCAGTTCTTATCTAGGGATTACTGCAGAAACACACAATACCCAGCAATTAATTGTGACTGGAAAAGATTGGAAGCTTTCTTTGTGCGCAAAATGTTGTTTTTATGTCCGAGATTTCAGAAGACATTCAAAATATGGCACCTTTTGTATCGACAGTATGAATGACGATAAATATGCGTGCGTTGTATTTATTAGATTGAAAATAAGTACTTTACAATCATTTGTTGTACGTCTATTGATTTGTTGAAGTTCCAGTTCTTCAAACTGAATCACATCTCCAGCTTATTCTGTAACATAACAGAAAGGATGGTGTTTTTGTTGGCCACACCTTGGTACATGGTTTGTTTGATGGATTGGATACAGTTGCTTCAAAAAACTGAAGCACGCAGATTGCCTTCCGTCCTCGTCAATATTGTTCGATTTTTCAACTGCAAAACACAAAAAAAACAATTACATTATTAATCTCGGCATCACACACACACACACACACACACACACACACACACACACACACACACACACACACACACACACACACACACACACACACACACACACACACACACACACACACACACACACACACACACACACACACAAAATGCGTTTATGCTCCACAATCAATTATTGATTCATAGATACCGTACTCTGTGCAAGGCAAAATCTAGCACTTGCTCATAAAGTAGTACAAGCTTTAAATGCTCCTACTAAAAATGCATAGGAAAAACCTATGTCGTAAAGTGTATTGTTTTTTTCCGGAGGAAAGCATATTTTCCAAAGCTGCAGAATAAGGACAAAACTCTAGTGACTCATTGTGTGTGTGTGTGTGTGTGTGTGTGTGTGTGTGTGTGTGTGTGTGTGTGTGTGTGTGTGTGTGTGTGTGTGTGTGTGTGTGTGTGTGTAGGATCTCGTGTGCCTTACTGTAGGATGTGTGAGTGGAGTTGCTATGAATGTATATATGGATTTGATTTAATTTGATTTCAAACTGGGTCACACGACTATTAAAAGTGCAAAGTGTGTTGGGAGCCGTCTGAGCGCATTTCACTTTCCCTCTCCCTCGCTCACCCGCTCCCTCGTCCGTCTAGCCCCCCCCCCCCCCCCCCCCCCCCCCCCCCCCCACCGCTGTGAGGGACGGGGGGACGGGGCGGAGCAACGGGGGCACTGGCAGCCTTCCTTTCAGACGTGCGGAGTGCCAAAATGCACTCTTCTGGAATGAATAGTTAATTGAGGAGTCTTCATCCCATGTACATTAATGCCATGGACATCGCCCGAGGATATCCAATGTGGAATATCTGAAGACGTCCGATTTGAACTGAGTAGTTAATAATCGTACTTGCGGTTTCATTAAAAAAAAATGAATATTATCATCCTGTTTGGCTGCGTTTATATGCAGAATGACCGCTGTTGATGAAGAAGTGATGGAATTAATAATTATGTTATGTGGGTAGAATTTAAAGAATTGATCCTGAAAGTGCATTACTAATTACAGTTGTTTGTCCTTTTTCTTCGCATTTACTTGGCGTGAATACACATCTTGGAAAAATCAATCGTTGACGTGCGATCCAACGGGTGAAATCGACCAAGCTCTCAACTCTGGGTCCAACATTTGTTTAACAATGTTGTAAAACATCAAAACCACAAATAGACCCAATGGTGCTGAACAGCAGCTGCACTCTCCAGCTTATTCAGGCAAAGCAAATACACACGTTTACAAGTGCTTTTTTTTCTCAAGCGCCTTTCCCAAACAGTACACAAAGCCAACGCCGACAGCGGCGGCAGCAGATCAAACACACGTGCACGAGACCGTGCGTGCCTGTTCGACGCATCTGCGACGGGTAATCCAGTGAACGGACACCGACAGCTGCTGCAGGTATAGACTCAACGCCACTCATCGGTGCGCTCCTCGGAGTGATGGAGGCGGGTCGGACGGGGTTCGACCTGCCCTCGCTGCTGGTGATGGTAGGCTACCATCAGAGCCTCCCAGCGCACTGGAACCCGGCTGTCAGTCACGGTGAGGCCTCCTCTGGTTTGAGTGATCAGTGAAGCACGCGAACGCCAGCGGCACTCAATTGTGGAGCCACATGAAAAAAGTAACTGATGGAATGATGATTAAAACAGGAGCTCCATCAGTCACCGGTAATAACATCCAAATTTGGACGATTTGTGAAATATGTCCATTGACGGGGGAGTGTAATATGTATCCAATTTAGATAGATATTACCCTGGACAGATTAAGCTTAGCCATGCTATGACGGACCAATTAAGAGACACCATACACGCCCTACAACAAAAGGCTGTGTACGAGTGTGTGAGACCCGACAGGCTTCAGGTTTGTGATGAGGGTTTTATGGAAGGCCATCCATATCTAATTTGAGAGACCTTGGTTTAGATCCACATCTAATTTATTCCCGCAAGGTTTCAGTGGCACAGACCCTCTCAGGATAAGCAGGCCAACACGTAGGAAGCGACAGCGAGCTAGACGCGCGCTGACCTTAAAAATAAATGAACTTTCCACAGCTCCAAACGGTCAGATAGCCTGTAGCCCTTGGCAGTCGTCGGATCTGCTGTGTACCGCGCTCCTTTTAAATAGCAGACGCATTTAAGACCCAGATTGAAGCGCATTGAAAAGCCGTATCTGATCGAAATGAAAGCTATGTTGAAACGGGTTGGTAATTGCTACTCAAATTGTGTCAAGCACAAAAACAATCTTTTAAGAAGAACAAGAAATACGAACATAAAAAAAATCGAACCTCAATTATTAAATGTCATGGGATGCCTATTCCAAAGCTTCATTAAAATGAAATTTTGCCGCAGACATCTTTTGTAACGCACAATTTGAAAAGGTCAAGTACCATGTTGGATTTCTCCTTTACAAAAGAAGCATAAAATAATCAAAAGTTCCCCTCTCCTCATTGATGCAGAAAAAGGAAGGCTGTTCCTCTTCAAGGTCAATGTCTTATGGGTCTCAGACATTTATATATAGAACTAGTTATTCCAGGAAGTGTTACCATGGCACCTACAGTAAACAAGGTCCTTCAGGGAGGGCTCCTGTCAGGAGACACATCAACGTACAAAACCTATGCTCTGAACACACACATGCACACGCTCACACAAAGACACACACGTGGTTCCGTACAGCACACTTTTCCAACCATTGTGTACAGAGCTTGGACTGCTGAACACCTTTCACCATCCAACCATGCAATCAAACCGCTCTTCAGGGGTTGTGTGCGTGTGTATGTTCAATGCTCCAGCCAGCTCCCCACTCAACAAGCACTCTGTACAGGATCAACCAGCTCTACCTACAGAGCGACCGGCGCCCCTGATTTCCAAATACCGCTCTGCTGATCTATAATAGAGCTGTGACATAACCTTGACTCCACAGGCCTCGACTCCATCCTAACCTCCACAACCAGAAGTGTGTGTGTGTGTGTGTGTGTGTGTGTGTGTGTGTGTGTGTGTGTGTGTGTGTGTGTGTGTGTGTGTGTGTGTGTGTGTGTGCAGGAAGAGCTCAGCAGCACCGCAACGTGACAAAGAGTACAATCTTTACACTTGTGTCTGTGGTATTGAAAGAGGACACACAAACACCCCACAAACTCACGTACACACACACTCCAGCACAGGCAAACCACAAGAGGTTAGGCATGGGGACTTATAACACTGCGCTATAGCAAAGAGCTGACTAATTAGGCTGAGCGGATACAGCAGGGACCACCAGGGTACAGATCTGAGGAATGAGCAACGCACACACACACACACACACACACACACACACACACACACACACACACACACACACACACACACACACACACACACACACACACACACACACACACACACACACACACACACACACACACACACACACACCAGCATCTGTCCAGATTTGTATAGGTGAAATAGTTACTAACGGTCTTCTATTTTCTAATTTAAGTATCATTATCATCATGCCAATTCTATAAAATATGCAGATCACACACACACAAATGCACAACAACAACAACAACAACAAAAACAACAACAACAACTACATAACCCTGCGGACAGCCTCCTGCTGTCAGGTGACGTCCCCGTCTCTGTGCCGCTCGGTGACTTATGCGCCCTCATATGTTTGCGCTGCATTGATTAGCGAGGACATCTGCTCAGTGAATCCTTAATCGTGTCCCACGCCAGGAGAAGCAAGCAGCAGCGGGTCCGCGCTGAATCTCAATCGCAATCTCAACTTCAACCACCACCCGCCCTCCCCCCCAACCCCATCTATGTGTGTTGTCATCCATGAAGACAGAGACTGACCGACTGTACACATACTGATCAATGGCCGATTTAGTCATGGATCAAAAAGCGACTTACGGCAAATTCAGAATGATCCATGCAAACAAAGACGAGTAGCGAGTAGGGGTTGGGGTGTCTTGCTCGGGGATGCCTACAGGTATACTGTCAACATCGGGTTCGAACCCGGAACAAACACCCTTATGACCTACATACCCTCCCTCCCTCCCTTCCTCCCTCGTTGAGTGCCAATTGGTGTGAACTGGCGTCCTCACACATGAAATCAAAGAACACTCTCCTCCTCAGAGCCGCATACCAAGCAGTGGACACCCGGGGGGGGGGGGGGACATGTCACGGAAGAGGAGCCATGGGGCGGGGGGGGGACTGTGACAGTGGGGGCAAGGGGTCACTTAGTCCGCCCTGACTGCACTCACTGTCATGCTCGACAGACGGCCAGTGGGTAGGAGGTGTTGTGTAGGAGGAGGCTGGGCATGGGTTCTACAGAGACGAACACAAAGAAAGACAGAGAGAGGGAGGGGAGAGGGGGAGAGAGCGAGAGCGAGAGCGAGAGAGAGAGAGAGAGAGAGAATAAGTGACACCGATGTAATAAATCATGTCACCGAAGGTTGTCAACATTTATGTATGAATGTGTGTGTGTGTGCGTGAGGCGCTGCCGTACAGGGAAATGAGGGGGAGTTAACCAGGGCTCGTCAGGCTAATGGCACGATTAAGAGAGAGACGTAACGCAGGCGTCCGCGTGCGAACCTGGACGCTAAGGTCGCTCTGCTTTAAATATGCCCTTGCGTGCCTTTCATACATTTTATTGTATTCAAATTCAAAACAGAGTGAAGAAATATGCAAATATCTAGAAATATAATTGAGCGGAATATGTAGGTACAGTCAGAAGAGCATTCAACTTTGTTTTAATTGTATATTCTGGTTTAACTGAATTTGTTTATATCATTGTGGAATGGTATATGGGAGTATTTTTCAGTTTGCTGGATTGCTGAATTACATGGATCATATTGCATCAAGGAAAATCCTAGCCCTATATCACTCACTATCAGGACAACCAGACTTGGATTCTTGTATAATTAAATATAGAAGAGGAAATGCTGTGACATTCGCAGCATAAGAATGGATAATAGACAAGTTAATTCCCATGTATTGTATAGTCACTATCTTACTTAAACTCTTGGTAAACCATTAATTCCGATTTTTTTGCTGGGAATTACAGGCTTCATGTCCTATGGTTAATGTTTGTTGTACATTTGGACAGTTTAAATTGGGTTGAAAAATATTTTGAATTCATCACCGTCAGCATTGTGATCAGATGAGATAATATAACACTTTATTAACACCTACATGTCCCTTCTGGGAAAGTGTTATTCTTCCCTCATAATAGGATGTATCCGTCAACATTTGAACAATACAAATTATATAAACATTATCAGCGCTAAGATACCAAACGGGCACAAACATGCGATAAACATGGCAACAATCAAGGATGTTCATTTGAAAACACAATTGCTAAGGAAGGTCCTTGTTTTAGATGCAACTGTGTGGACAGACTCTTTACTTAAAAAGCTGCTGCCCGTACTCTATCACTGCCCGTGGACTTCACATGCATCACTGCGAAGGGTTGTCCGGGTTTGGTTGACCCTCGAGGACCATCGAGAGCTGCTCTACAAAAAAATATATTGCCAACCTAACCTTCGTCTCGTTTAAGAGTTTAAAAAAAGCGAGAGGGACCAACGTACAGACTGTGTCATTGTTACACCGAGATTAAAATTGGTTTTGTGTTTTGTAGGCTTTGCGTCACACACTGCTGTCACTTTTCCATGCATTATAAACATATGTTTATGCAGCTTTCAGTTTTGGCATTCATGTCTGTTTCATTTTCTCTGTGATCTGTGAGTGTTAATCATTCATGGCGCTGATGTTTTTTATTCTCCCACAGGGCTAGAGCATATTTGCTGAGCTTACCCCTTCCTCACAAATAGCTTATGCTGCCACCTAGTGGGTGACAAGAGTGTCACAGCTGCTAACATGGTGGTGGGGGTGGTGCATGACATCATGGGACATTTCAACAGTCGAAGATAGTACCTGGCTGGATGGTGAGTAGTCTGCGGATCCTCAGGCAAAGCTGACACTTCCAGCACTGGAATAGTAGCCTGCGCAATCTGTGGAGAATCTCTGGGACAGCTGCACGCAACTCAGGTCAAACTCTCCGAAGCGATGGCTTCCAAACGTCTACATTGAAATTAAAGAAATATCGTTAGCACACATGGTCAAGCACAAAAGGCCTATGCTACAGAGGTCTATGCTGCTCGGCTACAGAAAACTTTCCAAGCCCGAGAGTTGACCTTTGACTCGTCTTGTTCCAATCAAGCATTGGCAGCCTCATGTATGATGTGGTTGTATTCGTTGCCGCAGGACCAGAGGTTATCTGGAGTCGCTCACAACACAAGTGTACACAAGTGGGAGGTTGCCATGGTGATTGGGTTGTGTGCTGTTGAATGCTGCATCATGGGACTTTGTAGCCTTCATGATTATATATACTATTTTCAACCACAAGGTAATTAAAATAAAGATCATATGCACAACAACAACTGGATTTAGGTCGTGTCACATGTTTCCTCTGGCCAGGTTGTAAACCTCTTGGCACCCCAGTGATATTTGATAGGTGCACCCTCTTCTCCCCTCTAACCTTTAGTATGTTCCTGGCATCGAACGCCTCCCTGTCCCGTGGGTTCCTTCGTCCCGGGCCACCACCGTCTTCGGCTGGAGGGAGAACAGGAAAAAGAGCACAGATCAAAGGGTTTGAGCAGATAAGCAAACCGGGAAATAAAAAGGGGGGCAGAACTAGTGGCCAAGATGATCGACTCCCTGACAAAAGGAACTGGGTTCCATCCCTTAAGTCTCCAGCCCTAGTCTGTAGGCTACCTCAGAGCAAGATCCCCAAGGACATAAGGTAAGCTAAAATGAGATCATATAAATATACGTACAGTATATAGATCAACATACATACACAACGCCTGGATGTGAATTCAATGAAAGTTGCTTTGATATAAACAGGGACTGCCATGTGGTACCGAGGAAACACAATAGTGCACAGGGCTCCTAGCTCATATTACTCCCAGCTCATCTCACTCCAAATTCATCTCAACATGACTGGTCAGCCTTGTGTTTGTGAGCCGTGCAGCAGAGAAGAAACACTCCAACCAGTTGTTTTCTTTGTGAAGCTGTGACCACAAGTCCTCTTTCGTTATAGCTTCACCAGCAGACATTAAACTAAGTTACTTCGGGCCCATAGCTGGCATACCAAGTAAACATGGTCAGCGCTGAAACACTGTTTTTGTATAAACCAGTAAGGCCTGCACTTGATCCACAGCCAACGTGAATGAAACCATTGTCAGACGCGGCTGGGAAAACACATTCCCCGAGGCTCGTCAACAGCACTGCGGCTAGATAGGGAGAGCCGGTCGTCTGATGCCACTCACTCACTGCTCACTGCAGCCTGAATAGCTGGGAAGTTTAAGATTCTCTGTGAGTAAAGCCAAGCCCCAAAGAGCAGAGTAAACATTGGGCAATAGGATTGAGGGCCCGGGTAAAGCTTTTTCATTATTTTAAGGGCATAAATATGATCTACATCAGATAATATTTATAATTTATTAATTAGCATATGCTTTTATGCACTATTTAGACATACACACAACTCACACACACATAGTATATTCATCCATAATAACTCACACACACTATATTTGAGCAAACATGGGTTGGAATTACAGCTACGGTAGTTACGGCGTTGTCACACATGTATAAGCATCGTCATAAGCAACCAGCGTATGCTTTTTACAAAGGTGACTTGTGATTTTATTGCATTCATAGTTTATATATTGTATTCCTCCATAACAACACACACACACACACACACACACACGACACACTTTATTTATCCATAACTCAAACACACTCTATTTATCCATAATAACTCACTCACACACAGTATATTTATCCATGATAACACACACACAGTATATTTATCCATAATAGCTCACACACGCTGGCCACACATTATTTTCGGAAACAAGCGCTGGGATTACAGCTAGTTACGGTGTTATCCCACATGTTATAAGCAATGTCACAACCAGTAACATTGTGTAAAACGTTATGGAGCAGCCTAGCCTCAACCCTGGTTTGGAACTTTTTAGAATATTCCCAACCTTAACCCCGAACTCCAACACAACGTAATAACATATATAGTATGCTGTTAGATTGCTAATGACACACTGCATTTACATTTAGCAGACATTTTATCCAAAGCTACTTTCATTCGTTCAGACACACATTCACACACTGACGGCAGAGTAAACCATGCAAGGCGACAGCCAACTCGTCAGTTAGGATTAGGTGTCTTGCTCAGGGACACCTCGAGCAGGGGATCGAGGTTGGCTTGTAACCTTCTGGGTACAAGTCAACACGCCGATCGAGGCGTTCCTCAGTACTTACTCGTGTCGTTCCCCAGTAACAGGACACTAATGCACAGTGTGACCCTATAATAAATAACAAGGTTTATGCCTCTACCTGTGCTGTCCTTCCTGAACAGGGTGTTCATCACCGTGCCATGCAGCTTCACCCTGTCCCACTCTCTCACCATCAGGCCGGCCGAGACAAAGTGCTCCACTAGCCGGTCGGCCATTACCTGGAGCCTACAGGGACAAGAGATTCTGGGTCATTGACAGTGGGGGAGCTTGATAATAGTAGCCCACATTTTCACTGGGAAGACTGGCAGTCGACCGTCCAGGACAGACCTCAAGTGGTCCACAAATAAAAGATGCAATGCTGGGAGACGGGCACAGAAGACGGTCCTACAAACTTATCCAGAGAAGGGCTGCAATTTCCCGATCCAGGTTATAACCCACGATAACAACCAACCACAATCCAAAAGATTTCATGTCGTGGTATGAAATCAAATACTCTTTTTTTATTTGTTGTATTTCATATTGTTTGTATTATCTTATTTTATTTTCCGCTTTTTTCCGATTTTTGTAAATGAAACCTGTCCACCGTGTCTCAATCAAATAAATTGAATGAACATGAGGCACATCGTTACGGTTTCAACACAAACGGAAAGCGTTGCGCTCACCTGTCGGAACCATCTTTCAGGTTGACCTTGGCGTACAATACGTCCACCGCGGCAGGGTCGTCGTTCATGTACTCGATGCCCATCACCTCCAGGGGCAGAGGCTTACCTTCCGTGAGGTCCCTGGTCACCAGAGAGATCGCAGCAGAAGACACCGTTAGCTATTACACATCACCATCTCCATCCATCGCGGTTCACATGAGTCTGCAGAATGCGATAACCTGTCGGTGCAGTGCTTTGCTCCTACTTGATAACATGTCGAAACTCCTGGAGGTGGTCGCATGCCTTGTTCACCTCTGTTTCGTTCAGCAGCACCAGAGTGCCCAAGGTCAGGTGGAGCTTGGAAGGGTTCTGGAAGATGCTGTCGTCCACCCCGCTATCCTAGGCGGCATATCGGACAAATTGTTTTGGATTTTGTTGCGACGTGCTTCCATTCCATTCTCTCCGATTACATCAAGATGACGACGATTTAGATAAAGAATTATTTTTATCTTTAATTTAGCTATTGATTTCATCCAAAGCGGTGACTACAGGAGCATTAAGGAGCAGACAGTGCTTTATAGGCATCTGGCTCCAGGCTACTCCACATTGTCCACTGGAGGACACACCACCTTATTTATGTTCATAATAACCAAACAAAGACAATTGAATAAATACCTGGGAAAACTGCTCCAAAACCTTGGCTTTGAATGCGTGGAATCCCTCTTGAACCTGGGAGTCATTGAGAGCAAAGGACAGGAAGTGGGTGAAAGGCTGCTTCCTGCGGAAGCCGTCTATCAGCATCTCCAGTCGCGTGACGGCGGAGGAGATGGCGTTCTTCTGAGCACCGGTGACAACTGTCAGATGAAGAATGGACATGGTTTGAGGCAGGATTTTTGCATCTGTGAGTGAGATTAAGTTTAATGGAGAGAAAAGCGTTTTACTCCATAGGCTCAAGGAAGCCTATGGGGTCAATAATTATGAAACCTCACCAATTTCTCCTTCAATACCCAGCTTGGGAATTGTGATAGATGTCTTTGTGTCAGACTCAATACGCCTGCGTGTCTCTCCCTTCTTTCCAATAATGTATCTGAAAAAACAGACAAATAAATGCACACATATTCTCCTTTGTAGCCAGCACCTCAGACACTGATAAAACATGTCCATCAATCACTCACTTGTAGAGGACACTTGGGACATCAATGGCACAGCGGAAACCTTTGTCCGTCTGTTCAATCAAGTGGCTTTCACAGACTTCATCAGTTTCCAATTCTTCATATTCTGTCCAACATCACAGGGTAAGAATAATTCTCTTTTTAAAATTGTGGACACTTACGGCCCTAGTGTGGACGGCCCCCTTTATTGACATCTCATATTTACAGACAGCCATTTCAAAATGATGGCACTGACTAGATATCCATTTACATTTATCAGCGTCATCGGACATGAATGAGGAACTAACAAATGAGTAAATAATAATGATATACCCAATGCGCACACGCACACACACACACACACACACACACACACACACACACACACACACACACACACACACACACACACACACACACACTACTAGATAGCATAGGCTACTATAGGTCTACACAAGATGGTGAGAAATCCTACCTTGTAAAAGGTTAAAGTTACATAACTGTGTGTGTGTGTGTGTGTGTGTGTGTGTGTGTGTGTGTGTGTGTGTGTGTGTGTGTGTGTGTGTGTGTGTGTGTGTGTGTGTGTGTGTGTGTGTGTGTGTGAGAGACACTTCACGTCACTTCAGGCTCACCTGGTCTTTCGTCTTGGTAAAAGTCATCTTCCTTTTCTTCGTAGTTTTCTTCTTTAATTGCGTTTCGTCTATATATTCTGCCATTTATATTTATAAGTGCTGGGCGTAAAACATCCATAATAAAAAATTGCTTGCATTGGTAAGAACCATAAGAAGCGGCTGGCTAAAAGTCGATTTACGATAAAAGTGACTGGATCCAGCGTTTTTTGCGACACCATGACGTCGTGTTTTTGTAGATCTTCAACCGAAGGGATCGGCCAGAGGATTTTCCAACGTTGTCAAAAGATTGCGTGTCCAAGGTTTGCGCATTAGCTCAAACGTAAAGTGAATCTCTATTGTCGCAAGTCGATGGAAAATAAGTTGTAGGTCCTTTAATAAGCTGTGGGGGGCAGCAACTCAAAAGTCGTGCCAAATAAAAAAAGAAGAAGTAGCCTATGGGTAAACAACACTGAGAACTACAGTAAATGCATCCCCAGTAAAATAAGGTAAGTGATATGTGAAGTAATAAGCGGGTACTTTTCTGTTGATAATATTGTATGGTTTCCCCCATCAACGACTGACAATACGCTATCTTAATTGCTAAACAATTCAGGTGGCACTAGCTAGCTGCTAGCCTGCTCCCTATATCACATCCACATTTGTCCGTTTTTTAAAACATATAAGCTGGAATAACTGACTATTTCAAATTTGTTTTTCAATGTTGTGGCTATAGCCAAGACCATGGCCGCGTCCTCTTCGTCGTCCTCTGCGGGAGGAGTGAGTGGAAGTTCAGTGACAGGCTCGGGGTTCAGCGCCTCAGAGCTCATACCGCCCAGGAAGGTCCTCTACACATACCCGAAGGGTGCGGGTGAAATGATGGAAGGTAGGTCATGGTACCGGTGTGTCCATCCAGATGTTCACGTTTGCTAAGAGAAACAGAGGGTAAAGACGCGAGATCAGGATGCTCTCACGAGGCTAACCCCCTTCTGAGAAGCTGCGATTCATTTGGGTCCACTCTAGTGGACATTGCGTTTTGGTTAGTATTTTCTGGCTCATACAGTTCTCATGGTTAAGACAAAGGACATTCTGCACTTTTCTAGTATATAAGATGTTTTAGGGGTGTGACCCCATCTTTAAATGGGCTTCCCTTACCACCGTTGGTGGACAGGGACAGAAAGAAATTCCCAAAAGTAAATATGAAATAGGAATAATGAGTTTTCAGAGCAGCGTGATCATATTTTTCTCTGTTGTGGGGCTTTGGCGTATTTGTTTCTGACTGTTTTCAAGAAGAAACGGGGAAAACAGAGCATGGCTACTGACAGACTGGTAGGCAGTCGACCAAAATCTAAAATATAATTTGTGTATCTGACACTTTTAAGCAATTAGTTTAGGCATCTTTCTCAAGGATGCCTACAAATAAGGATGTGTACATCGGGGATCGAACCATCAACGCATGGGTAGTCAAACACTGTAACCGCTACACTATCTTGATGATGTTCCTGATGAAAAATATATAATTTGTCGCGATTTAAGTATTTTTATTCCTTCAGTACTCTTATGGTTTCATGGGGTTTGCCTAGTAAGTAGTATAAGATACACATGTAAATATTTTAGTGTACACACATGTGATGCACGACATCACTTATGGTTTTCAATCACATTTTGTTGTTTAACAGAGACTTTTATCCAAAGCAACACAGTTACATTGCATTATTTTATTCGCTATTGTATGTGATTGGTCTCAATCTAATAGCTCTTTATCTTTTGTCTATTTGTATATTGAACACATTATTGTCCAGTACCACATGAGATGATTTAGTTTATGGATATCAGGCCCAGCTGGCTGGATGCCCATTTCTATTGCGTGTCTTGCTTCGAATGCACTAATTAATGTGCTTAGTTAGGATTTGGCACAGAAACCGCGAGTGTTGCAAAGCTGAGAACAAAGTGTGACTCTGGGAGCGCAGTGAGGCTCTGGCCTTTCTGCCTGTTCCTTGTTTTTGTACTATTGTGCTGTGTGGGTGTGTGTGTGTGTGTAGGGGGTGTCAGTATGTGATTTCAACACTCCAATCTTTGCATTTACATAAGGCTGAAAGTTGCGACATATTTCTTATTTCCAGAACAAGAAAAACAAGTCGATATATGGTTGTTTGTGCGTTATTTCTAGGATCACAGCTTTCTAGATTGATAGATGGATACTTGGATAGATGGATAGTCATTTATTGCCCTCAAAGAGGACAGTTATTTTCATGGACAACGGGGTGGAGTTTTACACACACTAGACACGGTACAGAAGGCATAATGTTACACAAGTCCCCTGAATGCATGCAGACTAACACATAAAAAGAGGGTTCCAGGTAGTCTAGTGTGGGTCAATCTTTCCTAATTTTAATCAAGATGCAATGGTGTGTGTGTGTGTGTGTGTTTCAGATGGATCTGACAGATTTCTATGTGAGTCCGTATTCAGCTACCAAGTGGCATCGACATTAAAACAAGTGAAGCATGGTATGTATAATACAATCATTGTATTTCAATTAAATGGTAATGCTAGCATTTTATGTTTGATAACGTGCAACTGAGAGCCTCACACTAATATAATCATTTGTTTGTAGATCAACAGGTGTCGCGAATGGAGAAACTTGCAAGTTTAGTCGAAGAGCTGGAGGCAGATGAATGGCGATACAAGCCCATCGAGCAGTTACTGGGATTCACTCCATCATAAATAAATAATTATGATAAAGTTCCAGTGGCCTTTGGTTGCATTTCCTTCAGATGGACTGCTTAGCAAAGATGCAATATTTAATGCGTCTTCCTTTTATATTGTATAAAACAGATTGTTATTATTCTACAGTAATGTGTTGTTTTTCTCCATATGTGAACACACAATAAGTGTTTTTATCCAGTTCTTGCTGTAGCATTTGTTCTGTTTCCATTTCCAACATTGGAACTATATCACTTTGCTGTGCCACCGTCATCATGAATAGTTCCAGTACACATTGTTTTCTGGAAAGCTTGTGTTATTGCTGTTTACCTGTGTTGACCTTCGGTACACCCTCCTGGGTGTGTGAAAACAAGAATTACACATAACTCCTGCTCTTTATTGGCATCATAACAACTGCCCATAAAGGTAAGCCTTATTTGTATTTCTCAATTTCAAACTTATTCTTGGCCATTTATAAAAGGATCTTGGATTACTTAAAAAAAAATCTACTTTGCCATGTTTTATTTTATACCGTTGTATTTTTCTTACTAGCTGTCTGCTATATAAAATTGGTAAGGCAAATGCAGATGTTATACTATATGCAGAAATCATGTAAAACGAAATGTTTTAATATGTACCTTAGTTCAATGGTTTATGTTGAATATACATTCAACTGTGTATTGTTTTTATTGTTCACTGCTTCAGCACAGGCGGTAATAAACGGTTATCTTATCTAAACTTTTCATTTGTTTTGAAGACTGTAGACCTCAAAGTTCCTGCCAGTGAATAGATGTTATCATACGAGTGGTGGTTGTACAAAATGTACTGTTCGAGGAGCGGACTATATGCTTCCTCTTTTTGTTCTCCTTTTTTTTTTTTTTTTAACATATCGCAGATAACTGTCACATGACATAGGACACCTTGAGCTGAATCTCAGATATACTTAACAACTATGTCCTGGCTATTATTATGCAAATTTAAGAATTCAATGACTGAAGTTTTAACTTTATTCTGAAGGTAAACTAACTTTCCTTAAACTTCTACATGTGTATAGTTGAACCCACAAAAATATCTGCATGCACTATGAAATCTAATCTAAATGCAAACGTGTCCATCCGGGCTGACAGTTGAAGATGTTATTGCATCGGATCGAAATGATAACAAGGAACTTAGAACATTCTGTGCTTTCTGCAGTGTTGTTTTCTCGGAGCTCCGCCTCGCAGTAGAAAAGCCTTCACACCCCACTCACTCCCTCCCTCCCTCCCGTATTTTTCCACAGCATATACGGTATCAGGACTCTCGGTCAACAAACTTGGGATACGTCTTAAACATCCTGGGAGCTTTTCAGCTTGTTTATCTCGCAAGTTGAGCTCTTCCTGTTGACATACACATGTAGGCCACCACTATAGGCTAATTCTGTCAGTGGAATCCTATTCCCTTCTTCTTGTTGTACATGGGATGGGATTGGGACATACCTGTACACATAAGGATTAAGTCATAGGCTATGACCTGCAATGTGCAGAATGCATTGCAAGATATTGGCCATTACAACTTGACAGTGGCGATACATTATTCACCTTGTACAATGTACAATGTACAAGGTGAATTTGCCTTTGTCTTGCTTTCTGGGACAAGTACAATGGGCTGCATACGAATGTTGTTTTCAAAAATATTCACACATACAACTGCATCCTATTATAACATCTAACATTATGTACTCGAATTGTATGTCCTACTGTATTGTACTGTCAAAAACGATGCGTTGTTGGTTTTTTTTTTTAACTCGAACGCATTCACCGATAGCCCAAAAACATGATGTAATGTTTGAGCAAAACAAATGACGTAATGTGCACTGCAACACTGAACCAGTGGAGTTTTGCATATTTTAACCATTTCAACTCTTCTTGGTTCCTGGAGAGCAGTTTAGTTTAGTTTTTTTGTTTGTTTGTGGATGTTAAACAATTAAACGTATCTTTGTCCGGGCATGTTCTTGGAAATTTCCACAACACTAATGTCCTATTGTCACCCCAGCCCCCTTTTTTTCTTCTGTTTCCTCTTCTCTGCTGGCATGTTACCAGGCAGGCTATAGCGTTGCTGCCGTGCCTCTCTTTTTGATTGGCTAATCGACGAGAATGGGCGTGTGCTAACCACTGCGGTATAAATACATTGTTGCGAAGAAAGAAAGCTGCAGAGCTGAGCAGCTGATGAAACGGATCAGTACTAGCAGAGACAGTCTAGATAGCTCTTGGTTTTATGGAACTTCTTACAGTTTTCGGTTCCTAACGACGCTTCTGCAGCTTTATACTTTACTGTAAGTATGAATTTGCACTTGCTTAATTATCTTAATGAAAATATAATTTGTTTAGCTCATTCTTGCTGGGAACTTTGGTTAGATTATCAATAATCCGTCTCGTCTCAAATAACCAAACTGACATGCAGGCAGTTGTATCTGTTGTTATGCGCTATCGTGGAATTGTCTGGTCAGAATCGTGTGTAATAATATTTTTATTGTCTTCTTGCAGAACAAAGCAGTTGACTGCGAGTTCAGCACTTCCCAAGTGGACCGCTATGCCTACTCTATCTGCACCTTGTGACGTGAGCAGTCTGCCCCCTTCTCCGGTGGACAGGTCGCCTAGGAGGATGTCCTGGGGCAAACTGGTCCAGAGATTTACAGATTTTGGTGCAGGGGTCAACAACAGCAGCATCGAGGAGTCCAGCTCAAACAACGGCAGCAGGAGTGACCTTTCAGACTCAGGTACCAGCAATGTCCTCCATGTTCTTCATTGTTCTCAAAACAAGTGTGATTGCCAAACACATCAGGTCCAGCTCCAGTACAGTTCCACATAATATTAACATATTCTCTCTTTATTTTCCTCATCAGGGTCGGATGTTTCCGGCGAGCTGTGTCCATCCAACGACGACCTGTTCTACGACCCCATGGAGGAGACGATACTCAAGGAGGTGGTGCTGCTCATCGCTCACAGCCTGCGGGAAGCCAAAGACTCTGACTGCGCCCTGCGGTGCGCCAAACTCCTCATCCCCGACAAACTCCTGGACCACATCGGACGCGAGCTGCTCCAGCTGGCGACCAGCGAGCCGTGTGGCCTGCGAGGCGCGTCCATCGACCTGTGCGTGGAGCACGGGGATCTCTGCGAGAGCGTGGAGCAGATCTCCGTGGACCCGTACCTAGTGCCCACCTTCCAGCTGACGCTCGTGCTCCGGTTGGAGTCCGGCGGTCTGTGGCCAAAGATCCAAGAACTGTTCAACACCAAGCACCCCTCGGCCCCTGTGGTCAAGCAGGTGATCAGACTGGGAACGGGCTTCCGGGTGATCAAGAAAAAACTGTACAGTTCCGAAGAGTTGTTCATCGAGGAGTGTTGAGAGTGACAAACCAATGGATGGCGTTATAAAGGCTGTGCCTGAATAGTGAACTTGACCTTTTAAAATGACCCTCACAATGTCCTTTTACGAAAAAAGCTGTTTATTGTGTTAAATGTTTATGTTTCCTTCCTAAATGTAAAGTGGCTTTAGAACTTAGCTTAAATATTGTTTCCTCTATAAGGGAGCCTCCGTTACGGTACAACAAGAAGTGAAACGTGCCCAACACCTTTCACTTCGCTTAAACATACCGGTTATCCGTTTTAAATGGACATCTTTCCGAGTTTGTGTGTGTGTGTGTGTGTGTGTGTGTGTGTGTGTGTGTGTGTGTGTGTGTGTGTGTGTGTGTGTGTGTGTGTGTGTGTGTGTGTGTGTGTGTGTGTGTGTGTGTGTGTGTACCTCAGTTTCTATTGAAACCATATAATGGCAGCTAGCTCTATGGTCACTCTGTTGTTTTGCAAGTTGTTGTACACCGGGAGTACCAGTGCGGGCCTGAACGACCGCTTTGGTTCAAAGCGCAAAGGCCTAGCAGTAGTCTACTTATTTTGTGTTATATGCAAGAGGACGTACAGCAAAAGTCTAATGTAACTTGTTTTATTTTCTTTTTTTTTATAACGTGGACCTGTCTTGCATTCCAATGTATTTATTTGACATTCAAATAGTCACACCATTGCACTGTTTTGTACATTCATGACTGCAGAATAAATTATTTTCTAACAAATTGGACTTTGTCTTTCATGCTGGGTGTTTAATGTGTGTAATAACATAGTAAGAGGTCCCTTCTACATAGTCTAGCAATACCTCACCTTGTATTACAAAAAGCAATGTGTTTACACAAATATACAAAAACCTACAAAGATGAGAACATGCGTCAGTTTACGGCTGGATGGCTTGACAGATTTTGACTATAATTTGAATAAAGGCGGATTGCTATGAGTATTTGAATGCACAGGCACTATCTCACTAACGGGGCCCATAAAACACAGCACCTTTTCTATGCAGATAAAGGCATTGCAACGTTCTCGTTGTCCCACATCCAGGTCTATATATTATTTTTTTTCGTGACCATCGCCATAATCCTCACACCAACTTGACCTACATGCAACCTCCAAAGATAGTTTGACTTAAACATTACAGACAAGAGGCTTCACAGAACGAACAAACACAGTGAGAGCAGACTATAGAAGAAAAGTAAGGCTTCTGTAGGACAATGGAAGCTAAGAAGGTCTGCAGCATTTTCCTTTTCCCCCGTGGTCTGGAGCTAAGGAGTGTCGTCATGCTCAAAGCCTTGTCTCCCAGCCCCAGCATTCTGGTGAAGGGGTTGGTTGGACAAGCAAAATATGCTTACCCGGCTCTGATTTTCACCCCTCCCATCCGCTGTACCCACAAAGATGACTCAGATCCAACGTGTTCATCCAACCAAGTTTATTTCTTCTCTTTTGTATTCATTCGGGAGTAAAAACAAGGTGCGACAGTGAGCAATGGCTTTCAGTAGTTATTTTTCTTCCCTTATTTTTCTAATTTAATTTGCCGGATTTTAAAATAAATACATTCATAAAATAAAAGACACACACCGCTACGGCTGAGGGTTGTCCTAATCAAACTTTGACAGCTCGATTATCAAAGGCTTTCACACTTAAAAAACACAGACTGTAAGTGTGCTACAGGTCAATGAGACTAACATGCAGAATAAATTAACATAAAAACAGTTGTCTGACTGGACAATAAATAGACAAGGTGGTCAAAGAAGGTAGATCATATTCCTGCATAGTTTCTGCGTAAAGCGTGGATGTGTGAAACGATGGAGCTCAAAGCTGACACCTTGATGGGTAGAATCGTCTAAGAGGAAGCATTCACTGTGGTGCTTGAAATATATTCTCTTTGCTACAGAAATTGCAACCACTCTTCTAACTATTTATGCAAGTCTCATTCGGCATTCTCTGTTCAAACCGCGAGGTAAAAACAAAGTTGGCTTTATGGCACATTAATTGTGTTATTTTGTAGGATTATCCAAAACCCATGCTAACTCAGGAAGACCATTTATGTGTGTGTGTGTGTCTGTGTGTTTGTGTACGTGTATGTGTTTGTGTACGTGTGTGTATGTGTTTGTGTACGTGTATGTGTGTTTTGTGTGTGTGTGTGTGTGTGTGTATGTATGTGTTTGTGAACATCCTGGTTTTTAGTCACAGCTCTAACTTGATATTTTCCTGAGCATCCCGTGTTTCTTCAAGTAAAAGAGATGCCCGTTCTGTATCGCAGCAGAGTGGAGTTGGGTGCTTGGGTTTTCCTGAATGTCGCACGGTATCTATGTACAACCGGCCTGACGGCCGTGTGGGGATGATTCTCTAAACCTGGAGAACGAAGAGGAAAAGGTCAACATTCCTAATAGAGCCACCTGGAGATGGACTCATGATAGGTCAACTTACAAGCCCATCCAGTGGACTGAACCAACTGGTCATTTTGTAATGTATTGGTTTATTTGACAGGTATAGTACACACAGATTTATGCTTTTTAGCCGGGAAGTTAGCCAGGAAGACTAGTTTACAAGTTGGTGGACACCCACTAGCTTCCTGTGTGACATCACTGTAGGGTTGACTTTATAAATAACTTGTATCCGGCTGTAACCATAACCAACATCCCACCTGTTTGTCGGATGACTAAGAAAAGGACAACACAAGACCATATGAAGGGAGCTCGCCTTGCAGTGTGAGGTAAAGCTTCAGCCGTTTATCACGGGTGAGATCTCGGACAGCTTGGCACAGCTTGGCGTGCGGGCCTTCTGGGCTCTTTGGTACAGATCGTTGTCTCCGAAGTAGCGGGCGCGGTAGAGCATGCCCTCTTCTGCGGGACAACACAGGGCAACACAGCTTAACGAGAGAACAAGGCGTGGATTCAATTAAATGCCAACATGAATAAAGGATAATAGTGTAGTTAGTGAAAAAAAACGTAATGGTTCTTGACCAGTATTCTAGCATTTATTCACGTTCATCAGCCAGTGCTTAGCGCCAGATTGAAATGCTTTCTGGAGGATACAAATGGCTATGTACAGTAAATGTTAATAAAGAAAGAAGAAATGTATTCTCAATCATCCGAATGGCTTGACGGATAATATACCATCTTTGACTCAATTAATTTGACTTAAAAAAGAATGAAACAAAGAAACAGAATGTCAGTGTTTGAGTGAGAGTGTGATTCTCTTCAAATATTTGAGCGGAGAACATACTCTGCTGCTTCTCCTTCCAGCAGTTGTTGCGCAGATTGGAGACAAAGTCCTCCTCAACTGCACGCTCCACGCTCTTCAGTTTGGCCAAGCTGTTGTCCCTTGTGAAGTGGTCGCCCACATAGTACGCCACCTTCAGGGTCTCTGTCAGTCTCTTGTGCGTGTGGCCCGAGGAGCTAAGTGAGGAGGAGGAGGAGGAGGAGGAGGAGGAGGAGGAGGAGGACGAGGAGGACGAGGAGGAGGACGAGGAGGATTAGAAGGATATTAGCAGTGTCAGACAGGCTTCAAATTTTCAGATTTTCAGAAATGGCTCGTACTGCAAAAAAACATGAAACCGATAAAAACAGCAATGTTCCCATTTCCGGATACTGTAAATCTAAGCAAAAAGGGATGCCCAGTAACTGGGAGTGGTGTTTCTTTAAAACATGTGAGGGGGAGTCATGTTTGAAAGACTGAGCTGTCAACATACAGATGTCTATGAGATATGTTGGAGCCAGGGGATGAAAAGGAAGACATTATGAATGATTTAAGGAGGACCTTTCCCTACAAGGTCCACATCGGATATGAAAGTGCTGCGTAGGAACAATGGGTTTTATTCAAGAAAATGGGTATGAAAAAACGTGAGCATAATACATACACCTTTCATTTTCATATGTCGTATATCTTAAAAGAAAGATCAAGTTAATTCCATAACATATCTATGAAATTATATTGAGTTTCTCTTTTATTATTTATTTTTTCAACGCCTTTAGAAAGGCCTGAGTAACTTTGACAAGTATAAAATGGCTGTCTAAGCCATTGACATTTTCTGTCGACAATGGCAGTCACACTCACGGTCTGAAGCTGAGGCTGTAGGGGGGGTTGGTGACCATCATCTGACTGAGGGCTGACACTATGACCAGGATAAGGATGGGCATGACCTGGACAAAGAGAGCAAGGCCTCCCTGCAAGACAACATGTTCCCTGTCACAATGCAGCACTACACTCGAGGAGAACTCTGAAAGAATCCACACAGTACCCTTGCTGATTACGAAAAACCGGTTAATGTAACACAATGTCGCCCCCTGTTGTTGCAAATAAAAAGTACATAATTTAAAAAATCGAGTAGAATCTGAAATGGTAAGGAAATATGTAATTGCATGGCATTACTTCTCGCTGCCGTTCCCTTCTCTCGGGTCTCTGATTGCGCATCCTCCCATTGGTGTACACTGGCGTGTTACCTGGAGGAAAACCAGGCCGTCACACACATCAGAAAGTACAAGCACACAAAATGGGCACTAGCCAAAAAAGCTAAAAATAAACACATACTTGATGGGTAGACTCCTCCAAAGAACATATTGAAGAGGTCCTCGGGGGATATGTCCGCCTGGAAGGGTCCGTTTTCTGGCCCGGGGTCTGTGGGGTCCCCCCTCTCCTCCTCACACTGATCATATTGTCTCCGTTTGCCAACGTTGCTCAGAACCGCGTAGGCATTCCCTATAGCTGTGGAACACAAAGAACATGGGCCTTATTCACATGGCAGCCATCTTGGTTGCATTTTGGTTCTTGACACTAGCTGGGTGGGGGCAAAAGCGGAATTTCCAATTCAGTTGCCGCACCCGGCTTGTGATTTGAACCAAAAATGGCAGCTAGGTGAATAAGGACGTCATATTGACGTAAGTGGAGGGGGGGGGGGGGGGGGGTTAGATCCCCCACTGTCCACACAGTCTGCACATAGAGGCATTCCTAAGCAAGAGGGGTTAACCCCTCCCCGGTCATTTAGGACATATCATATCTAGAAATGTTATACTGCCAGTTGCTTTGGATGTAAGTATCTGCAAATCGAAAAGTATAATTGAAAATAGAATAGAAATTGAAAAAAAACATTCAATACATAACATCCCATGGATTACCTTTGAAAGCTTCTGTTGCACCTGGAGCGTGGTTTTTGTCCGGGTGGAATCTCAAAGCAAGTTTCTTATATGCTCTTTTCAGTTCATCTTGTGGAGCCTCTTTCAGAACCCCCAGTATTTCATAGAAGTCTTTGCACTGTTTTATCCTGTGTAGGGAGAAGAACCACGCCATGATATCTATTATGTCAGGAGTGAGAAGAATTGATTGTCCAAAGGCTAACGTTTTTATATTATGAAATGCACAGCCTCGAGACCACCCTGATCATGTGACCTCACGGTATGTTTCGCTACACGGATCAGTCTGGACCTCTTGCCGCTCACATCGTTTGCAGTGGACGGGAGTCCTTGCCTTGGTAGACAAGCTCCTTCAGCCAATCAGAGGAACAAGGATTGTTTTCAGAGACCGTCCAGTAGTGCACAGTAGTGCACTTCCTGTTCAATAGTTGTTATGGACTCCATTTCTGCAATCACTAAACGTATTGCTCTGTTCACTCTACTAAAATGCTAACGTTATTGCTCGTTGCTTCGCGAGATGCCATGACTGCTTGCCAGCGGCGGTCTGTATTTTACATCATCAACTTCGACACAGTCCCTGAATGGCCCAGATTACGTTGTAATCTCTGGAGATCATCGTGGGTGGCTAGAGGTCCGGATTGATCCGTGTAGTGAAAACATAACGTGAGGACACATGATCAGCTATTTCTACAGGCTACAGTATACTGGGCTTTTGCTAACAACAAATTCTGGGTAATTAGCTGGCTAAATAAAAAGGAAATATGAAATTATTGGTAATATATCATGTAAATTCCCTGAACAAATATACAACAAATATATAAAAAATTTAATAAAGTGATAAAATAGTAGTAGTCCCCCCCCCCCCCCCCCCCAACACCACATAGCAGTAGTCCCCCCATACCCCCCTAACCCTCCTTGCACTTATTGTATGTTGTATGTCCTTGCACTTAAAAATAGTAGTTATAAGTCGCTTTGGATAATAGCATCTGCTAAATGCCCTAAATGTGAATGTATATGTAGCTTATATAGATTTGTTCCCTCAGACCAAAAAAAATCCATCAGTTTTGTTTTTCCTGTCCTGAATAGTATCAGAGCCACATCATGAATGAACACACCTCTTCACAGCCTCCAACTGGTCTGAAGTGTAGGGTTTGGCTGCTTCAGGTTGTTTCTTCTCCTCTCCGGAGGCCTGGTGCCTGTATCTGGCCTCTCCATTGGACCCTTGGTGGCCTGTATGTCCCGGCGTGAATCCATTCTTGGCTATCATGTCCAGCAGCACTAAAATATTCATAAACAAACTGTTAGCATTCAGATTCCATCAATTAAATACCTAAACTATGTGATAGTGGGAACAAAGAGCATTGACATGGAATGTATAACATTCATAATAATACACCAGCTCAAATGCCAAAGCCAACCTGTGCTTACACATAGTGTTGGATATCATAGCGCACGTTAAAAAAAGACACTTTCTAAACAGGACCACAAGCGGTTTATAATAGCCTATTCTATTTATATATATATATATATAAATATAGATATATGTATTATAATTTATTAACATGTATTAACATTCCTTTTGCCAAATAAAACACCCGTTTTGATAAAAAATCTAAGGCATGCTACAAGACGTTAACCTAGTCTGGGAACTAGGCCCCGGTTTGAGGCACAGCCATGTTCATCCTGGGATGCAGATGATGCTGCGGAGGATGCTGCATGACTACACAGCTAACATGCGCGGCTCGCGCGACTTACTCTTTCCTTTATTCGTCGGGAAGAGTCTCTGCGCCTTCTCCAGAAACCGTCGAGCTTTCTCCGTTTCATGGTTTGACAACGCCGCCGTTGCGATTTCAATGCAACGATCTGCTTCATCCCTGTTTACTTCCATCTCGATTACCGGGCCAGAAGTAAATAAAGACGCCGGGTGATGACGTCACAGGCCGTGCATGCAGTGCACAACTGATATGTTGTCGATCTTGCACGTCAATGTTCCAGTTTCCAGTTGATTGAAGAATAGTTGTTTCATGAAGATATGGCATGCGAGAGCATCACCACAGTAAACAGCAATGTGAGCTCACTGCGTTTCAATATGACTCCACTAGATGGCGACACATCCTCTCCCATTACATCTAGGAATCAAAGTGACGACACAGTAACAGGATCTGTAGGCCTAGCCTACTTATAAAAAACACTCACACTCATGAAGTTGGGAACACTTTACAATCTATGAACTCTTCCCATTCATTCTTTCTTCATCAGTTCACCTTAAATATGCTCCATCTGTTCTCTCGCCAGGACGTCAGAGCTGCAAAGTACACGCGTATGACTAAAATCACACAAACACGCCAAGCTGGTTGATTGTTTGCAGCAGGGAGCTCTCACCTCGCACTAGTCTGGTGATCCGCTTTGAAATAACGTGGAAATACATTATTTTAAAACATATTCATGTTTGCTTCTTCACGGTGAATGATGCCCCGATTGTCTCGATTGCAGAAGTAGCGCAAGTTCACACAATGTGGAGAACGTTTAATTCTTCACTTGTTGTGATTCTATTGACATGCTGCTACTTGAATAGACTTATTCATAATTTAATTGTTGTGGATGTAAATTGTAAAGTAGACCTATTATAAAAATAGGAAAACTAATTTCCTTCACTATCTCCTAGCCACCAGTGCATAATGGTTATCAATTGATTTTTCAAGATATATTTTAGAAAGGGAGAAATAGGGCGTTAATAAAATAAATGGGAATCGCGATCAATATTCAAAGGACTCAATGGTCGTGTATTCAAATTGCAACAGTTGTGTTGGCTATACAAGCACAAGTAATATGCTTGCAAAGCAACGTGATCAATAAGCAGACAATGACACAATTGTACTTGCATAACTGATGGGTCTGCAACACTCCACGTCTACAACAACTTACAATGCACACTTATATAGTTTACATTTTGACGCGTATCATAAGATGCCTCGGTCCAGTTCTCGATAAAAGTAGCATAGTCTGATTTGGTCAAGAACTGAGCCGTAGTTTATTAAGATCAACATTTCCAAATTCACATAGGTTGGGCCGAGTGTGTCAGATCACAAACAGATGTAGGCTGAACAGGAAGCCTGCGTTGATCACTGTTACCAAACAGGGGGGGGGGGCTCGGATGTCTTTATCGGTTAAACATTGTATTGATATACGCTTTTGGTTACACGTTGTCTGTGTCACCTGAGGTTATGTGTTTGTGGTGCGCGTTTAATACAATACGTATTTCAACCAAAAAAATGGATCACCCGGGTTAAATTTACATCTGGCACGGAATGAATAAAGTGTGAACGTGAACAGCAGATAGAGCTGCAGCCAATAGGAGGCCGCGCCTAAGGTGGTACCAAAGCCCCATTGGCCAATCGTCGCTGCCAGCTCGTCGACCGCATCTCACAGATGCGTACTAAACTGCACAGTGCTCGCCTGTACTAGGGTTTATATGCGTTGAGTTAGCTAGAAAAGTCCCTCGATCAACAACATCGGTTTAAACATCGTTCTCGGGTACTTTTGTGTCGGATTCGTCGGTTCTTTCCGTGAGTATGACTGTGATATTTAGCTCTTCTGTGCACGTTCAGGGCTGCTGTTTTGCACGTTGTTACATAGCCAGTAGTCAGCGTCACCACCACCATCACCATCACCATCTCTCCCCAGCGTTACCTTGGAGAGAAACCAGTCGGCCCACTGCTTCTTTTACCAAAGACGATAAATATGTACTCTGTGGGGGGACAATGTTTTAATGTGTAGCTTTAATTCTGTTCTAGACTCCATCACCATGACGGTGGACACTGAGCTCCACGCTAGGAACGGACATGTTCTGCCGGAGCCGCCGGCGTCGATTGACACATTTGATCACTCGTACAAAGAACAGGAAGGCCCCAAACCTCCCAAGGAAATAGTATGGAAAAATGTAGTATTGATGACTTTCCTGCACGCCGGGGCATTCTACGGATTGTTCCAAGTCCCCTCAGCATCTTATATGACCTTGCTTTGGTGTAAGTATTTCGTAACATTGGGTTGAATCTACCTGATGCTGTAACACCTTTTGCATGCTTACCGAGTGCATTTACCCCCCCCCCCCCGTGATCTAATCTGTTGACGTATCCCTGGTCGCCACACAGCCGGCGTGTGCTTTGTGATCAGTGCTTTAGGGGTAACAGCGGGAGCCCACCGTTTGTGGAGTCACCGGACTTACAAGGCCTCCCTACCCCTACGAGTGTTTCTTGGCTTGGCTAACTCCATGGCCTTTCAGGTAACTGCGTTTGACCACAAACAAACACACGCACACACACGGGTCCCCACACATGCAAGTGAGTCATAATTACAGTTTTCATAATACTCTTAAGCACCGCGTTGGGCTGCAAGTGCATGTAATCTTAACACCTTATGGCAATCCACAGAATGACATCTTCGAGTGGGCACGAGACCATCGGGTCCACCATAAGTACTCTGAGACGGACGCAGACCCCCACAACGCCGTACGGGGATTCTTCTTTGCCCACATCGGATGGCTCATGGTTCGCAAGCACCCCGACGTCATAGAAAAAGGACGCAAGCTGGAGCTCAGTGACCTGAAGGCAGACAAAGTTGTCATGTTTCAAAGGAAGTGAGTAGTGAGAAAAGCAACGTTGGTGTATTAATCGAGGAACTTGATCTTTTGTGTGCATGCTACCCTTTTTTCGTGCATTCTCAGTGGAGATAGGATTTTTCATCCACCTGTTGGATTTATTGGCAAATACTTTAAGGCTAATAAAGTAACTGGAAAAAAACAACATGTGTTGCCGGACCAACATAAGTCTGTTTCACTGATGGAACTTAAAGAAATGACTGCGTGCCACTCGGGGTTCCCCTGCACTGTTATTGAGTTAACGTGACCACAGATGAGTCACTCCTCTCTTACCACTTGCTTCTTACTCCCGGCCCACCAGGTACTACAAGTCGTCTGTGGTGCTCATGTGCTTCATGCTGCCCATGGTGGTGCCCTGGTACATGTGGGGAGAGTCCCTTTGGGTGGCCTACTTTGTGCCTTCCCTGCTGAGGTACACCCTGGTCCTCAACGCCACCTGGCTGGTCAACAGCGCCGCCCACATGTGGGGCAACAGGCCGTACGACACCGGCATCAACCCCAGGGAGAACAAGTTTGTGACCTTCAGTGCCATAGGTGAGCATAATGAACCTCCCGCTGCGGTCCCATGTTTTTATAATGGACAGGGCTCCCACTGAGGGCAGATGTTGCCTTAGTTCACAGAGAATCTGGAGAATTTTCAGTACATGATGTTACTTCTGAATAATTCTCTTTGAAAAATTGTTTGCCGTCTGCCAAACAACAAAAAGTATTTCCCTAATCCTATAGTGATTTGCATTTGGAACACATTTTGGAAATTTGGTTGCTGATGCAACATACCTCAACGCTTTTAGTTAGTTTTTGGTGGATTTTAATGACTTACCCGAAGCTACATTTTCTTTGCCTCTTTAGGTGAGGGATTCCACAACTACCACCACACGTTCCCATACGACTATGCCACGAGCGAGTACGGCATGAAGCTGAATCTCACCACCTGCTTCATCGACTTCATGTGCTTCCTGGGCCTGGCGACGGACAGGAAGAGGGCCTCCCGGGACATAGTGCAGGCCCGGGTACAGCGCACGGGCGACGCGAGCATTCGAAGTGGCTAAGAGGGCCAGCCAGAGGTAGAGAGCGAGGGGGAGAGAGGGAGAAACAAAACGGCCTGCATCAACAGAACCGTCATCAAAAAGGACGTCAAAAATCCTGATTGTGTGTTTTTTGATCATTGTTTTAGGAGCCGTGTGTCTTTTTGTGTAGCTACATCCAACCGCCACGATAACATCGCATTCTGTTGATATTCATACATTACTCTCGTGTCTACGAATATCCAAAATATGAAAAGAAGGTGTACCCCATTTAAAAGTGTGACACTTTTATTCATCCTGACTTTGTTGGGTTGAAGCGGAAAACAAAAGAAAGTGTAGAGGAGGATGACAATCCATGAGCTCTATTCCAGAATAACCGCTGCTATGGACCGCTCACACACACATACACACACACACACACACAGCCCCGGTTAAACGGGGATGGTGATAACGTTGCAAACGGCAATCCGTAATGAAATCTCTAAAAGAGTAATGGGAGTAGCTTCAGTTTCAACCCTTGGCTACGTCTCCCTTAGCACTTTGTAGTATACTGTCTGTCGCGACAACGCAATTCGCAACAGTTAAATCGGTTGCCACAGATGAGTTTACTAGTTGCCAGATAGTAGAGAACCAAAAAATGTGACTGAGAATATTCCCCTTTGTCTCGTGTGGCGTTTAATTTGGACACATTAGCCCTGGGATTGACTACAATCGGTGTGTACAGTGTTTCACAGTGTAAAATATACTGTATAACTTGCAGTGACATTATAGTGGGGAACATACGGCTATACTGTTTAGAGACGCTGTATACACAGTGATGTAAGCAAACCGATACTTTTTCCAATACCTCAGTATATTGGTAACTTGTATACTGAAGTTGTCGTCATAGCGTAGAGTAAACCAATTCAAATATATTCCTTTACAACTCCCCTGATCTGATATTTCAAACGGAAATCAGTTACCTAGGAAGAACGATCTTTTCAATCGGTTACACACTTTTTTTTTTTGTGTAAGGCTAAGTCTGCGACAGTTTTCTCCAAACAACGGGAAGATGTGACAAATGTCCAACATTCTAACTGCCATTCCTTGACAATCTCTTGACGTCAAGGGTTGCTTTGTTACTCGTACGGGCAGATTCCGACGGGCTTCAATCTGCAAAGGCTACGAAATATGCCATGGTCTTCAGAACGTGCCAATTGTTGACGTGTTTTTTTTTTTTTTTTTTCTTCATCTCATGCACATGTGGCCCATCTATATCACAGTGTGGGTTTTCTATCGCTTCTGCGCTATAATATCTTATAGGATGGTTTTTGGAAGTGTGGTAGTTTGTCGCTTTGCTTTATTCAAGACTTGTCTCGTTCCTGGCTAAGAAAAAAAAAATTCTATATATCTAATGTATGGATATATATTGATTTCTTTATGTAGTATACGGCATGGGGCGGAATGACCCTGTGTTTTGGGGTCCTGTAGCAGACGGTTATGTAACAGTTCTGGTGTCTCAAAATGATGTGCTGTGCATGGAATACATGTTGTGGTGCACTTACCTTAACCTAGCGATTTTTAGTGGCGAAAAACCCCTAAAGAACCAAAAGCATAGCTTTTGGATAATCAGAACTGTTGCTTTGTTTTCTTTGTATGCCAATGCCTGGTTTCCCCTTTCGGTGTCTTTTTGCTCGGTTGATTGTCCTGAAAAGAATTTGTGACGCGTTTCTATATTTCATCTTAATATCTGGTTGTACGCTGGGCTTGAATGCATATTCATTTATTTATTTTGTTGCCTGTTTTGGTTAAGTTATTGTATGTCCATGAGGAAGAAATATATTCATTTAAAAAGGCGGAAACAAAACTGCTTTCTGAAATGTTAATATTTTCCTTAACTATATTGAATTCTATTGAATAAGAGCCTGATATGATGCCTAAAAAGTCAGGATAAAGCCTAATGCCTTATGACTTACATCCATTCCTGATCTGTTTTGTAATCCTGTCAATTATGATAAAAGTGCAACTTTATAAAGCAAATCAGAAGGTTTGATTTTAAAATCTTAACACCTCACTTAACTCCTACTTACCACACAAGCATTTCAATACAAGTGTAAGAAGTTTTAAGTAATGGCAAAACGAAATCACTTTTAGTAGCTGGTGTTTATTTCAGAATTTAAACAAGATACGGATTGGAGACCAGCAGTGAATGTTTACCTTGGTGTTTTGTAAGTCATTAAACTTAGTGGTCCTGACCGGTTTGTTCTAGTACAGGTATAGCTGCATAAATGCAGTGTTATTTTTTTCGGGGAACTATCATAGAAAGTACTAAAACTTAACAAGCCACAAGCCATCCAAACATCGATTGCTGTTCAGAACTGTTTGACACGATACATCATTCATGACTGCTGAGGGAGGCACAAGGATCTTCTGAATGACATGTGAAATATAAATATATTCTGAAATAAAAAATACACTGGTATTTTCATTACTCTTCCAATTAAACTGTTTTTTTTGTGCACACTGAATGCAATCGGTAGTCTACAATGCATTCTGAACAACTCTCCTACACTTGCAAAGTGTTAGTCTACATCTTGTTGACACGCCCTTCTATTTATATTACTGACCCCTATAGTTTGGGCAGTCGCTTAAAAGAAAAAGGAGCAACATCAAATTGCATAAGTTTGAATGTACTAAGCAGATTTGAGATAGTGAACCTCAAGAGCACAGCGGTGTGGAACTGTTCTAGCAACCGGCATGAGGCATGCACGTTGCAAAGTTACATCATATCCCCGTCACCGCAGTCGGACACGAGGTTACTGCAGTTCAGCCTCCAGGCCTCCCGTCCGCATGCACAGCGCGCGATCCGTAGCGTCTGATTCAACTCGGCCAATCAGCAATAGATCTTTGACTTGTGACTCTACTTGGACCAATCCTTAAAATGAGGTAGCCGCCTTAACGACGAGTCGGTGCAAGTTCCGGACTGAGGTGGACCCTTTTAGACGCAAAATATTTTGGAACTGGTTTGACAACTTTTCCGGCTGTAGGGCGCCACCTCCTGTAGGCCGGTAGCCTGGTCTAGCCCCCAAGAGCTTTTCTCTCTATTATTTGGTGTTGGTCTATGCCGTGGGCAATCCAAGCCGGTCGATAACGACATCGGCCCGACAAGGGGCCGTTTGGACTCGAGGGCCTCAAAAGTTAAAACCCCTTATTGGTGAAGTGATATAAGTTTAAATATTAAGATGAAATGTCAGCAAAGGCGAAAGGCCTAAATCATATTATTGGGGCTGATGCCATTCTGATAAAAATATTTCACAAAAAAGACTCCCACTGACCAATTCTCATCAAAAATTATTATTTTCCAGCACATTATTGTGTGTTATCTGCCTCACTTGTACACAGAAAACTTCACAAGTTCATTGGCCTCAAGATCCTTTATATCTTGAAAATTACACATGTGGCCGAAATTCCTCCCACCTCAAATCATAGAATGTGTCTGAGGAGAAGAACATCAAAGGGGAATCGAAACGGACACACTGAAGCAGTGTACAATTACAATGCATGCTAACATGCCTTCCATGTAATCAGGAAGCCATCCATCAACAGCTAAGGCAAATTGAAGTACTTAATATTTAACAACAAAACCCAGAAAAACACTCAAAATACAGCCGAGGGCAGAAACAACAGACCTAAACAAACGCTCAAAATACAGCGTGAGGGGAAAGGAACAACAGACAAGACTCAAACTACAGCCAAAGGGAAAAACAACAGACCTAATCAAACACTCAGATTACAACAAAAAGGGAAAAACCACAATAGACCAAGCTATTTTGGGCAGTCCAGTCAATGTAACTCAAAAAGGTCATTGCAATAGTAAAATTTCATTGTCTGTATTGGTCCTACTCTACTGCATCGTTTATTTAATATACACCATCATGGATTTAGTGGAACATACTTTTTTCAAGCTTAAAAGCAGAGTGACGCGGTCTGGGTAAAATCATGTTCATATTGGAGAGTCTATTCATCCAACATAATCACAAGCTACTACCTGGGGTACCTGGGATGGTTTAACCCCATGTGTAGTGATGCTGAGCAGTGGGTCACACACTAATGTCGGGCCGTTGTGAGGTGGGGCTGCATGGATCAGTGTTTACGTTTGTTTGCAATGATACTAAGTACCATATATTTGCATATGGTGACACTATGCTCCGGTGACTGACAGCAAAAACGGCTATTCGCCCGCGCTCGCAACTTGTGGAATCCTCCTACGTAATCGTCTACGTCAGTGTCGAGAAGACCTAGTGTCAAGTGATGAGGTTCCTTCATAGTTCAATTGTGCTTCCTAATTAGTCTGTAATACTAAAGGTCATAACTCACAAGTAAGATAGTGATTATGATCAATAAAAAAATCTGAATCGCTTTTTTGGACATTATTTGGAGGTCCCTAGGGATCACGTTAAAACTTGAATTATTATTGCCATTTAAATGTTCCATTGGGACCTTAAACCACAAGCAATGTGTCTTACTGCTCTTTAGCTAGGTTAGATGCCATGCAGATTTGTATTTGGCGCAGGCGGTTCACAAGGGACTGCGTTGTGCTCTGAAGCCAGTCGGAAGGGCTTCACAGAGCTCGTGGTTGCACACATGTTGAGCCGGGCGGGCGACTGCTCTTTCTAGAATTCTGCTCACTTAAAGAAAGTCAAGAGATCAATCGGTCGTCTGTGAGGTCATCAGGGTCCCGACCTGCCTTTAAGAGGATAGGGGATACCGCGGCAGTTTTGAAGCTAGAGGGTACCAGGCCAGCTCCCATGGAGGAGTTGACAACGTCCACCATGATGCTTGCCAAGGTTAAAGGGGACATATTATGCCACCAGGTGTGAGTGTGAATAGCCATTACAAGCCGTTTTGAAAATCTGCCTCATCTGACATCACAAGGGGGCGTGTCCACCTAGATGTGTGCTGGATAGATCAGTCTACCAGCCTACCCAGTGGACAGTAGCCAACGTTGCTCATCTATCCGGCATACATCTAGGTGGTCACACCTACTTGTGATGTCAGAAGAGGCACAAAAAAAAAAATATATATATATATATATTTATATATATATATATATATATATATATATATATTTAAGCAATAGATCACGCCAGGCTGTGGTATGTGGGGTCGAAGGGGGTCGCCGGCCCTCCGCTACGCGTCGGGGCCGGACAACGCCCCTTAACAGTGGTATAATGAGCACATGCCACTGACTGAAGTGATCTATTGCTTTTATACAATGGTATACCACTGTGAAGGGGCGTTGTCCGGCCCCGACGCGCAGCGGTATAATGAGCACACACCACAGCCTGGCGTGATCTATTGTTTAAATATATAATATTATACCACAATGGTTGTGGTTTGTCACCTTTAAGGTAGGCATGCCTTGTCCACGACTGTAAGCACAGGGGGAGTAGCCTGGTTCTACCAGACTCTCGTACTTCACTTCATTTCATTTAATTTGTACAGAGAGTACTAGTACTAGCACTAGTACTAGTACTGAAGGGAAATTCAAATTGAGCGGAAGTACTTAGGCGGGCGGAGCCAGGCTACAGGGGGAGCTCAGTGAAAGGAGAAGCATCCATAGACCTCCGAAGTATAAGTCCCGCCTCCGAGGCTCCGGTACCCTCGGTCAAATGTTTTTGGGAAATAACATGGCGCTTTTGAATGATCGTACATAACAAACTCTGTAGGTGGTGAAGAGGTAAAAGCTGTGTCGCGTTTTGACCTACACACTTTTTCCATTTAGTTTCCACTGCAGTTTTATGTTTTATGTTATATATTTTATGTTTTTTAGTTTTATGTCATGTTATTTCCCATAAACATTTGACAGAGGGAACCGGGAGCCTTGGAGGCGGGACATATTCTTCAGAGAGGGAGAACTGGGAGAAGAAGAACTGGCCACCGTGGAGGGAGCCACGCCCTGTGGCTGATGTGTGTGGAGGGGGGAGGGGGGAGCAAGGTGCCACTTGGCCTGGAGGAAGCCCAGGAACTAGGAGCTGGGGTTGAGCTGCGCCTGAGGGCTTTTTGGGGGGAGATCAAGATGGTGTGATGGTGGAGAACAGCATTCTAGGGGGATTTTGTTGGCTGCTAATGAGGGTGGTGTGATGTTGTGCGTCTTGTCTGGGATGGAGCTGCTCTATAGGGCCTCATTGCGTGCGTACACAACATTCCTACGAGCTGCTGAAAGACAACGGTTCGGATCCACGCGGACGCTGACAACCTTCTTTTCTTCTCTGCTTTTACAACTCTTCATCTGCTAAGGCTTGTTCTTTCAAACTACAATTAAATAGTCCTTCCCCAACCCCAAAACGTTGCTATCTTCTCCGCCCTCCTCGATCGCCCTACCCCCTAAAGTTAACGCCATTTTGTTAACTATCTTTTGAAAAAGATTGGTGAAATACGCTCATTTCCCCACCCACCTGCTGGCACAACCTGTCCTGTATCCCCCTCTTCATCCCCTACTCTAAGCCCCCCTCACAATCCTCTCTGCCAATGAGGTGCTTTCCTTGTTACTTTTCAACGCCCAACTGCTCTCTTGACCCGATGGCGAGGCTTAGAAACCCACCAGCTGTCCCCCATGGCAGCCTATTCAGGAAAAAATATATTAATAACTCATCTGGTCGGACTGGATCCTGCCACTTAAAAAAAAAGAAAAGAAAAAAAAGAAAGTTCTCTGTCACCTGTTTCTGTATTGTGGCACTTGTTGCCGTTTCCTAAGTTAATGGATTTCGGTTCTCTCATGATTCTTCTATTTTTTAGGTTGCATCTTCATGGTTGAATTGACTTAACGCTTTGTATAAAAGTGTGCAGAGTGTATTGGTTTTGACAGAATATATATTTGCATATACAACATCAAATATTTAGAATACCATTTCAAAGCATTCGTTTTCCTACTGTTCACTTTTCTGGTTTTTCACTTCAGATAGCAGTCAAGCAGTACATATTAACATACCGGTATTATTATATTGGATAAATAGTCGTACCCCCACCAAGGTAAGCCAACAGGAAATGTAGCATACAACATCCTAAGGGCGGGACTTGGCTGCAGTCTGCAATACACAGCCGCATTGCAGTTTGGCGCTGACGTTAAACGGTATATAATCGTAGTTCTAAGTAGTGTTTATAATAATTAGAACAGCCCAACTTAAAGCAATTTTTATCAAGTGTAATCGAAATCGACATAATAATACAAAAGGTTCCTGAGATCATTGGCATTCTGACATCTTAACTACTAGTAAATACTTTCTCAGACATTCCAGAACGGAAGCAAAGTCATCAAATTTGTCTGTTTTGAATTTATTTCTTTATTTTTAGTTTATTTGAAAAATACATAAAACCATAAAGCAACATGGATTGTAGAAATATCGGTGCAACCAAAATGAGCACTGAGGCACTTCAATGCCTTCTGTTGCAATAATATACACATTCTCTCCAGCTTTGTTGAACCGCCATCAAATGACAACACACCAGCCATTTTCCATACAGTTTGTCCTCTATTGCAGCACTCACTACGTTCATTTTTTTTCAGACAAATCAACCAATGGTTTTAAAACAAAAAATATAATCATTTTGTAATGGAGGGCAGCCTATAGGATACATTAGACAACGCAACAGACACTGCAAAAGCATTGGTTGAGGAAATTGATCAATTCAATAGAAAATGTATCTATGAACCAACATCGGTGAGCTGCCCGGTTCTCTCAGGAGCTGAAGGTACACAGGTGAAGACGGGCATGATCACGGACAGAGGTTTCCGAGGGAAATGCCTAAACTCTCACAAGCACAAAATGACAAAATTGAAGACAAAGAAACTAAACTATCCAGCGACTAGACCAACATTGTTTGAAATGACATTCTGTTCAGTGCTTTGGCCCAAGAATCATCAAATGGCACAACGCTTTAAGTGGGAGAGGCTAGGGTACTATGGTACATACAGTCATTATTTCAGGACATTCCTTCCAGGTCAAAGGGTCTGGATTTCTATGTGTTCGCGGTTCCGAGTGCTTTCTTCCGTCGGAGTGATGTCCTGTTTTATTTTAATCGTCTGTTTAAAACTTGAAGTGGCTAACGGGAACCTGAAATAAGAGGACTATTTCACTGTGCTGCGTGTCTAGCTACAGCATTAATCACAACGTCGGGGCATCTTTGCATTCTAAGTACATATTTACCAGCCGATTAAGTTACGACGACTAACCATTTTAAGGATTGAACCCCCGCCAAACAACGACCATTCATCTCAATGTAGAAATATGGACCACGGTTGCGACCTTACCTCATCTTTAAACTCTCGGCACATCCTTTACCCATTCTCCAAACAACCAAAAACCACATCCATCATGAGCACAAAAGAGAAGAAATAAATATTAATATATATATTTATATAACAAATACCATCTTTTAACACCCTCCCTTTTTCGGAGCGAGAGTGTGTGGGTGTGTCGGTGTCCCCCCCCCCCCGCGCCCAGCAGGCCGGGACGGTCAGACCCCCAGCTTGTTGGCGATGGTCATGACCACCTTGAGGATGGGCATGAAGGCGGAGATCTCGCTGAAGTTGCTGCTGCCCACCACCTGAGTGTGGACCTCCAGGCCGCGCGGGTAGTTCTGCCCCCCCACGCAGCGGCTGATCTCGTGCAGGCCGCCCAGGATGCTGGGGGAGAGCTGGGCCAGGGAGGGGGGGGGGGGGTATGAGAGAAAGTAAGCAACAACAGGGAGAAACATGGCAGCGGCGCCGGCATGATGAGGAGCGAGCGAGCGAGCCGTGGAATGGGAGAGACCTGCTGGTGTTTTACACTTGGAGCGAGCGTCTAACTGGGAACGACTGTGAATGAGAACCTAGGGGATGGGATAGTGTAACGGCAAGGGGTGTTCCGCCTGAAAAACACAAAAAGGTTTTGATCCCCAATGTCCGTAGTCTAATCTGTAGCTATCCAAGAAAAAGACCCGAAAGACCTTTCCTCCCGACTCCTTAATGACAAGGGTCTGAATCAGCTGCAGGTTACTTTGTATAAAAGTGTCTGCAGAATAGTTATGAATAAATATCAAAAGAAGTAACTCCAATAACTGGACACTCCAAGGTAGAATCAAGGGCAGAAATGGTATGTATTCAGTTGCATAAGTGCAACGTTTCAGGGTCATTGCCGGTGCGGTAGAACATGTGCTGCGTGTGACCTCTCACCGACTGCTCTCTCAGCTTGTCATACAGGTATCCCAGTCGCTTGGCCGCATCCTCCAGTTTCCTTTTGGTTTGCTGCCAAAAGAACAAAAGACATTGTTCTCATTAGACTCCAACAAAGCTCTCGAAAAGTCAACTCTCATGGGGCTTGTGTGCACAACATCCCTTCTCACTGGCCGTCTCCATTTTGGAAGCATAGGAGCTTTGAAATGTTGGGTAGGGTGTGTTGTAAGTAATGTTTCCAGGGTCATTGTTTCGTAATTAAATCATACAATTATTTAAAGGAAGACAATGTTGGAAACTGCCACAGCTTTTCTCATGCAAGACGTGGCAATAAAGTTTTTATAAGCCTAGATTATGCATATTGACTACATTTTGGACGTTACAGAACCCAAAACTCTCTCTCGATAATGTGGAGTATCTAGCATAGAGACCAAAGAAATCCCATGATGCATTCTGATGTACAAGCCCCATTGCCATTGGTCCAAACTGCTGTCTCTATAGGGGAGGCGGGGCTTACGGGGTCTGCGGCAGCCAGTTGGCATCGCTGCACCAGGCTGTCAAAGGTGCTCTTGAGGATCATGTGCTCGGCCGGGATCTCCCTTTGTTCCACTCGCTCGGCCGGCAGCTGCTGGAGGAGCTGTAGGAGGGTGGAGGAGGTACAATTGCTTCACTTTTTCACTACGTCATTTGTTTTGTTCAAACTTATTTTCCATCTTACTATCACTCCAGTTATTTATTTTTGTTTCATCTTATTCTGTTAAATTGACCTATAGATGTGATTCATCTGCTAATCAATTTAGACAGGGGAGATGTGGTGACAAGTCTCGGTATGGTTTTAGGACGCCCACCTGAACACTGGGCTCCTGTGGGGCCCCTGGAGGGACTTGGGCGTGGTCGTGGGGCTGACCAGCATCCCCTTGGAAGCCCATCACAGGGGCCGTGATGGGGGTCGGAGGAGTGTAGTTATCAGGGACCTTAGTGCGGGGAAAGAACAGTCAAGTCAAGTACATTTTATCCGTAGAGTCCTTAATGACAATTAGTCACAAAGGGCCTTACAAGCCATCTATTATAACAGCCCCCTGAACTCGAGCCCTAAAACTTTGATTGTTTGTGGTATTTTTATGTCAGACCACTAGGTAATATCCAGTTGAAATGATTTAAGTGTCAAAAAAGTGCTTTGCTGTGTCTACTTTCACACTTCATGGTGAACGCTCACACAGGGCACAGAAAGAATAAAATTACATGAACAAGTACCTTCTTCTTCCTGGGTCCACCGCGCACTGCAGGAGGGTCATTCCAGCCATCTTGACCCCCTAAAACGGAGCATGCTTACAGTTAGAAACAGTCTTGACCACGCTTCTTCCCCCCCCAAAAGAAAAAAAAAAGCCCCTTCATCCCATAGCCACAAACAAGCAGGAAAACATACATTTTCAGGCCAATAAAGGAAGCTTCTTAATGCAATTAAAAAGGAATCAAACAAATGAACGTAGCGCTAGGAAAAACTCGCCCAGGAAATAATGGAACTGCAAACGGGGTAAGCATTATCTCTTCATTCGTTCAACTGTCACTGAGCAGGCTTTGACGCGTGTGGTGTCTTTCACTGCCCTATTGTCCAACCAGTGACCATTTGCCCATCTGTGTTCCGACAAAAGGCAGCGCGACTCATTTCTAAAGCTCCTGAACAATACAGGCCACCTCAGGTTAGGGAAAGCTCATGCATGTGTCTCCGCTACCCAAATGTGCATTTTGGGACTCAGAAATTGTGAAAAGTGACCAGATTTCTTCAAATCAAATCTCTTTTAAGTAAATACTGAAATTCTTTCCATGGCATTTTCCTTATTTTGACTGGCGAGAGAAGAGTGGGAAGACATTAGTTATCCTGTTTCATAATCAAATGAACGTGACTTCTGACCTACATACGCAAATTAAACCTCTGACAATGGAAACACTGTTTTCCTAACGGTTACAAAAGTTCTGAATGCATCCCTACAGTTTGGATTCGCTCAGTCTGACGAAGCCCGTTACACTGCGTAAACCGGAAAATCTGCACTATATAATCACGGGGCCACTGCAAAATTAAACAGTGTGTTCCCGTTCCTCATGCCAGCACTCGTGTTCCTACATGCTATCGGGCTGTGGGAAGCAAGCACTCGTTACACACATCTCTACCAGCCCGCATCCACCTCTAACCCTGTCACCTTGATCACCAGACTGGGGACCCAGCCAAGGGAAGAACCCTGAAAGTAAAGGGCATCTCAATGAAAAGAATGACCCGCCAGGGGCACACATTAACCCACCCACCAGCGACCACTGTCAGGCTCAACAACACTGCATCATCACGCAGCATGTGGGCATGTCTGCCAAGTGTGTGGGGGGGGGGGGGGGGGGGGCGTTACCTGTAGGGGGAGGAGGAGGAGGAGCTTTGACTGCTGGAGAGAAGGGCCTCACAGCGGGGGCTCCGGGTCCCCCGGGCGGGTACCCGGGGCTGGGTGGGGGGTACGGGGCCCCGGCCATGGGTGGCGGAGGATGCCCCTGGCCGTGCCCGGGCCCGGGGGCGTACATGCTGGGGAAGTGCCCCTGGGAGTGAGCGCTGGGCATGGAGGAGGAGGGCATGAAGCCCATGGGCGGCAGGCCCGGGGTGGGCATGGAGCCTAGGCCCCCGGGAGCGGACGACGAGGACGGCAGCGGGGGGCCCGACAGGCCGGCGGCGGGCATGGAGGGCCCCGGCGGAGGGAAGGCGGGGCGCGGGGCCATGTGCATGGGCTGAGGCTGGAAGGGCTGGAAGGGCTGGTGGGCAGCGGGGAACCCTGAGGGGGAACGCACATCAGACCCCGGGAGAGGGAACGCATCACGGACCAGCGATCACACAACCAGAGACTAAACACACACGTGAATGAATGAACGCCGAGGCGAACCTGATCCTGGAGCGGGATGCTGGGGGTAGGACGGCCGCGTGGGGGCGGGCGGGCGTGGCGCGCTGGGCCTCATCATGTGGCCGCTGGGGGGCTGGCCGGGCACGGGGTTGGGGCCGGGGGCGTGGGGGGTGAACAGCGCCGGCATGGGGCGCTGCCCGCCCGGAACCATCTGATGGGCCGGGGGGACGGGCTGGTACTGGCTCTAGAGGGGCGAGGGCAGCACACAGGGGACGCGGAGGAGTCATTATAGTGAGGTCAGGGACAGACGAGGGAGGCAGAACACTTTTACACATCGTCTGGTGATAATATTGCCAATATTAATTGAGGTTATTGGTTACAAACATTTTTAAACAAACTTTAAGATTTCTAAAGATAATATGTATTGCCTCTAGATAATATTACTAAAATAATATTCTCGTTTTAATTTACCCTCATCAGCTTCATATCTAAAGCACAGACTCATGTATGTTTTCATATTTTAAATTCACATCATGAAGGAGACGATGATAATCATCAGCCTCATAATAATGAACTCCAGGCGCCCGCGGGTACCATGATCTGTGCGTTCTGCGCCGGGGCTTGGGGGGCGGGGGCCAGCTTGGCGGTGGCCACGCCCACTCTGCTGTAAGGGGCGGCGGCCCGGGCGGGGTCGGGGCCGGGCGCCGGGGCAGCGGGAGGCTCCGCCTGGGCGTGGAACAGCCGCTCCCTCAGCGACACCACCCCTGGCTGGGGGGACAAGAAGACACACAGGGCGCCATCAGCCAATCTCTCTCCGTACTGCGTGAGAGACCATGGCTGCGTTCCAAACCGCATACTTTTTCCTTTTATTTCGCACATACTGCATTACCATTAAGCACGTACTGTTGCACACAGTATGTATACAAACGGGACATTTAGCAGGTGATTTCACTGATAAGATCACCTGTAGGGCCAGCCATCGTATTCCACAGGCTCAGTCGTATCTCCTGAGGATTGGCAAGAATGCAAGCCATGCCTGCTATGCAAGCCTTGTTGCCTTGCATTCTGCGAAATGCATACTATCGGATGTAGTAGAACAGTCTGGTATTTTTGGCATACTGTATTTTCCAGACATACTAAATAGTATGGTAGTATGGGTATTGGAATGCAGGGTATGTTAGGTTTTATACACACTTTCACAAGGGGCCTCTTCGTAAGAAAAATACAGGTTTCGCTGATAACACCAATTATAGCCTGCTCCTTTAATGTACGCACGTACATTGACGTACAACATATAATAAGTGCGTACATTTCCTGCCAGGACGTACGACTTACAATGAGTGTGTATGAGGGGTGTGGGGACGCATCGAGACTAAAGACCAAAGCCCCGTTCCACTGACCTGATCGGAGTTGTCGGGCAGGTAGGTCATGGCGGTGGCCAGGCTGCCCTCGGCCGCCAGGAGGCCGGCGTAGCAGGTGAGCTTCTCGGCCAGGGTGGGGCTCTGCAGGGGCACCTCGCTGTTGCGCAGGCGCTCGATGGACTTGCGCAGGATCATCACCTTCTCCACCAGATCCTGCATCATTCAGGGGATACGGCTTTTAGCCTAAGGCTCAGAACTTCAGCCATGTATATGATTAGCCATTTGGGGGATGCTTTTGACCAAAGCCTCCTCATATGACATTGGCCCCGGCCGATTGATTCATCACGCATGCTGTTTGGCGTTTAATAGTTTGCACATGGTTTGTGGCAGTTTGACATCGTCTAGCTTAATTCGGAGGACCTAGACGCAATGTCATTGTATTAATCTCTGTTATAACAGTATTGTGATCGTGAGTAAGCCTATCAGTCAGTAGAACAACAGAAGAAGAAGCGATTGTAGTTATTTGTTAGAACAACAGAAGAAGAAGCTATTGCATTCATTTGCTTTGTGTATCAAACATATGAAGAAGGGGCGTTTGATTCGCCGTACCTCCAGGACGAGTGGGGAGGAGCAGTCCCTCTGCGCGGCCCAGCACTCCACCAGCTTCTCCAGGTTCCCAGAGCAGATGTAGCAGAGGCAGGCCTGCAGGGAGCGCTTCTCCGTCCCCTCCGTCTCCAGACGCCCGCCGAGCGTGTCTGATGGGTTTACGTGAACGTACAGGGAAGGTGTTAAACGCAAAGAGACACACGAGGAGGAATCAAGGAAACTTGGTGAACTTGGTGCTCTGTACTTCAAATCACATGACAAGCTTACCACACAGGGGGGCAAACTCCTCAGGGTGGGCGTAGGTCAGCAGAGCGGCCAGAGCTTCCTTCCAGTTGTCCAGCTCACAGCTCTGCACAATGTCCCTCCAGTTCTGGGTGACCACCGACGAGATGAGCTGCAGTGGGGGGGAAAGGTCAGTGTCTCGGTAGCTCCTGAAAGGACAGCAACGCTAGCTAGTGTTGGGGAGAATAAGAAGTGAGTGTTGATTGATGGATGGATTGTTTGTAGCATATTCATTTTTGCTACACGTTTTTTAAATCCTATACGACTTGTGGAAATACTTAAATGCCAAATGATAAAATATACAGCCTAACCTAAGACCTGGGGCACCGGTCCTGACAAGTTATTCTGTCGTTTCCTACTGCAAGGCGTAAACCATGAATGGGGGGACATCATTCTTAAATATTGAGCATGAAGACCATGCATATGAGGGGCTATGACCAGAGACACTATACACAGACACTGCATTGGCCATTGGATCGCACGTTGACGTATCGCAGCAACAGGCTGATGGGGCGTGCATGGCACTATTAGCAATGGCTGTGGCTTGGTGGCCTCACCATGGAGATGCTGTTCTTCTGCGTGTCCAGGTATCTCTGCTGGGTCTTCTTCAGCAGCTCCTCCCCGCCGCTGATGGACAGCAGGATGGCCTCGGCGTAGCGGCCGTCGTTCAGACACAGGTCCACCGCGCCCTCGAAGTTCCCCACCAGCAGCGCCTGGCTGATCAGCCCGTCAGTGTCTGAGAGGGGGAGGAGTGGTGAGCCAGGGGGAGGAAGAGGAGGAAACAGCAATGAAAGACAGACAGACAGACAGACAGACAGAATGAAACAAACAAAGAAAGAGAAAAAAGAGAGAGATGGTCAAAGATAAAGCCCAAACCAAGAGGGAAAAAGAAAGAAGAATGAAACAAAGTCAGAGAGAAGGAAAGGAAAACAAAGAAAGAAGGGAAGCCATTGTACTCACCAGATGAAATTGGGATCTGGAAGCTGGGTTTGTCCTGAGGGATCTGGCTGAAGAAGTCTGTGGGCGACGTGGAGCCGGTGTCGGATACAGCGCCGGCTTCATCCGCCCTCTGGAGAAACAACCGTCGACGTTCACATTACATCACACTGTTGAGTCTTCAGAGGCCGGCTGAGGTGGAGGGACTCGGCTTAAAGCAGGGGACAACAGCGGGACGCATACCAGACTTCATGCATGGTGGGCTACATACCTCCGTGGAGAGCAGCTGCATCTTTTCAGCCAAATCCTTAGGGTCCACTCCGTGTCCATTGGGCTGGAAGTTCTTCCCCAGGCATTTTGAAATCTTCAAACATAGTCAAACGTTGATAGTTAACGTTAACACCGATTAAAAGTTCTGCATCGATTATGAAGATCAATATGAACACAAAACCCCAAAAACGTCTTCCTACCTTTCGCTCCAATTCATCTTTGCTAAAGCCCAGAAGTCTCAAGAATTTAACACGAGCCTCGTCTTCAAAGTTCACCTGTGCATTTCAAAAGGACGAAACACACAAAAATTCACCCATCTTGTTAGAAGACTGTATTACGACCTATAAGTTGAAATACACTTACAACTTGCAACGCATTGCATCACACTGTAATAAAAAGTAACACATTGTAATGCACTGCGACACATTGTAACACTAATACAGTAACAGATTGTAACACACTGTACTACATGGTAGTACATAGTAACACACTGTAACACATTGTACTGCATAGGAGGCCCACCATGAGGAACTTCCAGATGTCCTGCTCGGCGTCGCAGGGGGCGCTCTGGATCTTGGCCTGGCAGTAGTGGACGAAGGTCCCGGCCTGCAGGGCCGCCTGCAGCTCCCGGCTGCGCTGCAGGAACTCTGTCTCCGTGGTCACCTGGCTCACGAACACCTGCCGCGGGACGGGCTGCGGGCTCTGGGCCGGGGCCGGCGGAGGGTTCTCGAAGGTCACCAGCTTACCGCCGAACTGGAGGGAAAGACACGGGGGGGGGGGTCCAACGTTAACACCCAGAGACCCAGCCAATGGCGGATGGATTTGAACATTTTGCAGGTGCAACCATTAAGGATGACCTATTATAACAACTGCTGGGCTGTTAAGAGTTTTCCACTCCGGCAACACAAAACCAAATCCTTCAAGTACATTTTCGACCCTGCGACAGAGACTTGCAGACGGGGAATCAAGAGGAGCATCTTCATTTAGATTCAGGGGTGGTGACGAAGGGTAAGAAGGGGCGAAGCAGGGGCGTGGCGGGGCACTCACCGCGAAAGACGCCCCCACCGGCCTCCGCACCCACTTGGGAGGCTTCTTGAGCGGGGGGACGATGGTGGTCTGGGCCGTGGGCTGGGGCACCTGTAGGGGAGGGAGGGTCTGGCCCATGCCGAAGGGATCCATGTTGTCGAACGAGGAGGAGATCTGGAGGAGGTCAACGCCCACAAACACATTCAACATATATACATTAAGGACGTCCATAGAACTGGTGGCTAGGCTGTGGAGCCTCCGGAATGGTTCAGTCTACGTTCGCCCGCCATATGTCTGCAGCACGCTTTAGGTTTCCTTGATCAAGATGCCTTATCCCTAAATACCCTATTTTTACGTATTTGTGTAGCCTTTGATCACCCACTCACCCGACCCCCACAAAGAGCAAAGACAAACTGATGCATAGCAAAGTCGTAATCCTTAATTAATCACTCAGTGTTGATCATCATCACTATTGCCGGTTAACACATCCTTTAATTCCCCTGTAGAGTATGTTGTCCACGTAGATAAAGAGGAGACAGCAGAAGGAGGAGGAGGAGGAGGAGGAGGAGGAGGAGGAGGAGGAGGAGGAAGGAGGAGGATACCTTATCCACAGAGCTCTGCTGCTGGCCTTCCAGGCTTCCGCCCATCACAGAGTAGACGCTGATCTTGCCGTCGAAGGATGCGGTGGAGAGCAGCGCCGGGTTCCTGGGACACCACTGGACATCGAAGCACCACTGGTTGATGGTGGGCAGCTCGTAGATGACCTGGAGCCAGAGAGGGGCGTTAGGGCTCACAGTGATATTAGTAATGATATAAATGTAGCAGAGAGAGGGGGGCTGCAAAAGCAGTTGGCATGCCTCTGTTGGAAGAAACAGACAGATGGAGCAGTTTGAAATTGATGATTAATTAGTAGATAAACATGCTGAACTCCAACCGGCTTTGCGTGACACATGCATCCCTCACACATGTGAACGCTTGCTTATAGCTAAGCCCATAGGCTCAGAGCAATAAAACCCTAATTATCATGAGCTTGAGGAAAAATATTGCATGGCATGGATGGATGCTTCGGCGTGCTAGCTCCCGCCCACCTCTCCTGTGTTTGGGTTCCAGCACAGGATACGGTTGTCCTTTGCGCTGCTCAGCAAGAGTTCTGGGTCAGCCTGGCTCCATGAAATGGACAGGATTCCCCTTATAAAAACACACATTGCATGATAGGATCAGGTAATATCTGTGTGAAGTGTTAGTACAATGATGCACAATAACAACACAAATGACTGTTGATGAATTAACTGTTTAACCACCATTAAGAGTGTGTGTCTAGAACGTTTTACCAATAATAAAAACACATTATCTATGGAACACAAAGTCTAGTTACTAGTGAACTGGTAGGCCAAATAGAGCTAGTTTGTAGAGGTACTGTGATACACAATTAAATAAGAGATATTTAACAGGCAGGGAAATGTTATATTTTAGAACTAAAATCACTGTCAAGAAGAAGGTGAGAAGAAATCCAATTATAACTTCATTTCACATCAGTCTGTTGCATGCCACATCACAATGCATATTCTGGTCAACATCTTTACTGTACTGACAGTGATATATTGTTGTTTCTCTTTCTTCTGACAAATGTACTTACTGCAAGTCAATTTGTATAAAAGCGTCTGCTAAATGTCCTAAATGTATATGTAAATGCCCTTCAGTGGTCGGCACGGCAACATGCTAAAGAGCTACCTCGTGTGGTTCTCCAGGACTTTGAGAGGGGAGGTAGCGAAACGCAGGTCCCACATCTGGATGACAGGCATGCGGTCGTCTTCCGAGGCCAGGACCAATTGGGTGGCCACCTCAGGGTGCCACAGCATTCCTGAACAGTGCATCTGTAGCAACCACACAACACACAAGACGAACAATGTTGGATAAAAACACCTACAACCATTTGCCTGTCACAGAATCGACTTAATGGTGCAGTGTGTAGGATTAGTGGCATCTAGCGTTGAGGTTGATGGAGTATCTGCCAATCCTACACACACAGCTTTAAAAAGGTACTATGAGTAAGAATCATAAATTCATTCTCACTACTGGCCCCTTTGGCTGGTACGTGAACTGCAGCCTGCTCAAACTCGTGCATTCATAGTACTGCAGTGCAGCTCAGTGGATTCAGATAATAATAATCATAAAATAATGATGGTTATAATCCTTCATAAAATTAAAAAATGTAAAGTTATGAACAAACAGAAATTTGTGCCATTATTTGTATTTAGATTTAGTCACTTCCTTCCTTTTCCCAGGCAAAACCAGCCTGGTTCAGATATAATAAAAATCAGCCCACAGCCTGGTCTCCGCAATGGACGGAGTCGGGGAAGGTCAAATTTGTTAAAATAACTGACAGATTATTATTATTTGGGGTAATTGGAATAGAAAAGCATCTAGTAATTCCACATTAGATGCACATTACTATATAAAAAAACACAATTATTCTATTATACCCAAATGTTTGACGTAATGTAGCTTTAAGTGGGTATTTGACTATGATCAAACACTAACATCAGGTCAGTGTTTGTATAAAAAACAAGAGACATTTGCATTTTACCACACACCCTGTTGCTGTGGTCGCTGATCTTTATGATAGGCTCATTCTTTCGCAGGTCCCAGACAACGGCTTTCCCACTGGGGTTGGCAGAGGCCAGGATGTGTTGCACCTGCCTGTTCCATGAGACAACGCTGATGTCTTCCGCAGGCTGGAGACGTGAGAGAAGACGGGATGAGATTTATGCATGGGGGCCTGAGAAATATGCAAGACTGATTAACTGTATATATATAATATATATATTGGATTTGTGTGTATTTGGAAAGGTAACTATACTTATTTGTGTATATTTACATTTTTTTCCAGATCTTTTGAATCCTCAATTGCCAATACTACTGAATCTTAAATCAGAAATATACACAGCAAATCCAAACGCATGCACTCAAAAGAAAAATTCAGCAGTAATAATCTAACCACATTTTTTTCTCACCAAATCAATTCCACAGTTTCAAAGATAACCCCATGAAATCAATCCTATATTAAACATTGGCTTATACCACATTACTTATTCTTTAAATTAATTCAGCTTTTTGCTGGACAACACCACTCAAAAGTTGAGATTAGTAAGGCATTAGCATTCTCCAACAAACCAAGATCACCATCACACCACAAACAAACAATTGTTCAAACAAACAAAACTAAGAGACCAGCATTCTTACCTCTATAAGCTACAAGGAAAACAGAGAACAACAGCTTAACTTTAAGCCTTGTTGAGGATGTTCTGAACTTTATTTATAACGTCAGCAGCCTCAGGTCCTAATGTATAATCACCTGGGACTTGGCTCCGGGCGTCATAGGATTGTTGAAGTTGTTCAGATCCCATATGTAGATCTCTGAATCGTTTGCCCCCGACGCCAGGAGATTACTCTGAAGGAGAGATGTGTTTAGAGATACCTGTATAATGAACTGCGTATGATACAGAGCCATGACAGCCCGCCAAGGGTCAGCCGAGAGCCAGCCAGCCCTCTTCTTGACCAAAACCTCCAGAATAACCAAAGCTACTATTCTACAACTAATATTATTATTATTATGGTGAGAAAGCCCCAAGATGGCGGCTTGGAATGTGTGCAACATCACTTGAAACCTTCCTATAGAAGACAAGAGTACAAGGCCCCGGCCAGCATCATTACCTGAAAGGGGTTGAAGTCCAGTGCTCGCACTGGGCCCGTGTGCTTGTCCGATTGTCCTACTACGGCGTCTGCTGCAGATCCTAGTATGGCTTCCACGTTATAGACCGTTATTGCACCGTTTTCACTGCCACTGACCAGTCTTCCTCCAGTACCATCTGCTCCCAATCCAAAATTCACCCATACGATACTATGCAGCCTAAAGAACACAGAAGTATTTGATATCCTTTAATCTCCATTCATAACAACTGTACGTTACTGCCACAGGCCAACAGTCAATATTTTGATTCAAACTATGCCTATTTAAGATAATTCTGTTGCACAATTGCCACATTGCATTTTTACCACTCTCATGCTTGTATGATCGATGTGCATGGAACAAATATAACTACTTGACAAGTTTGAGTCTATGTGCACATATTGCTTGTGTCTATGCTCCAAATACTGTAGTTCACCTGTTTGTGGTTGGCAAGGAACCCTTTAGCTTCATGTCTAGTGAGGGATCAGCAAAATCCATCTCAAATATCTCAAGGGCTGCAGTGGTGTTGAAAGAGGCATCAAGCTGCTGTGCTGATGTACCTGTAAATGAACCAAAAACATTAAAATAAAAATAAAAAATATAAAAAAATGCTGCCTTCAAACGAATCAACTATTACGCATAAGACACATAATATATTAGGCACTACAAACTCTGAATACAAAAACACCAGCTATGATATATTTCTGTATAAACGGTACAGTGATAGTTTATAGTGAATTAAATGTAACATTTAGGGAAACAAGACAAGTTAATTACCTAGGGCCAGGTAGATGGGATGATGCGAAGCAGGGCTCCAAGCCTGGTGGGCGGTCCTCTGGATCTCCTTCAGCCTCATCTTCCTCTTCAGGCGAGCACTTCCTATTCCCTGTATTGTGAAACAGAAACCAGTTAACGAATGGAACTTATTCCGTCGACATACATTAGCTAGGAATATGATTTATACTAATATTCATGTTTTGCCTTGATATAAATGGATCTGATACACCTTTAAATGCAATGAGTTGGTCTCCATCATTATACACACGGGCATGAAATAGCTAATAATCAATCGACTGTTAACATGATGTATTAGCTTGCTGCCAGGTCCTTTATAATCGCCATCTATGATAAATATGCTGCGATATAATCGACTCGAAGGAGTATTTAACGTGGCCTTGGGTGAACAGTAGCGACACTTCATTCACAGATAAGCTGGACACATCTCCCTTCATGTAGCACTGTTAGCTCACGTATGACTACTGAGGTTAGTCGAAATAAGAAAAATAACGACTGAACATTTTTACCCAAAGATGTCAACCATTGCAAGGTTTTAAACCTCAGCAGACACTCATTCTAATCTCGCTCTGGTGGCGATCAGAAAGATAGCTGATAGTTTAAACTTTGACAGTCGGTTAGCTCCAGACTTTGAGCAGACCTACTGCTAGCTAGCAGGAAATGAATGTAACCAATCCATCCCCTTGATATATCTACGTATAACCCCTTGCAAATCAGAATTGGAGGCTCGATATTAACAATGTACTCACTCAAGACTTTTAAACAATGTACTCACTCAAGACTTACTTGCAGTTATGGCACCCTGATCACCAGAAAATGTACAAAGCTAGCTTGGATAGGCAAAAATGCTAGCGGCTTAGCCACTGACATCCACCCAATTATTTGCCGTGTTGTCACTTCGCTACGGTGGCCGACATGGGTAAAACAATTCGCCAATACTTGGTTGAATCCAAAAGGTCATGAACACGTAGTTGATGTGAGTGGAAATACTTCTGGTTTTGTCAGAACGTAAAAGTAAACAGGCTGCCTCTTTTATAATTATTATTCAAACATGTAACACAAAAAGATACAATGTTTAAGATTTTTAATGGAAGAAATTGTACATATACACACGAAGGTCTTCAATTATTATATTTCATAATTCTTGACTTCTTCTGGTTCCACATCAGGGCTGCCACCCCTCTCTAGGTGCAGGTTGTTGTAGGGGAATTGTTTGGGTCCCTGAAAGATAGAAGATTGCAATACGAAAGAGTTAATAATAATAATAATAATAAAGACGATTTTCTGACAAAACATGGAAAAAATGGCTTTGGTGCTGATTAAGCCTATAAATACGAGACTAATGTGCATGGTTTATGGTCAGATTCGCTCAGAAACATCAGTATATTTGAAGGTATACCCACTGGGGGGAAACTCAAGTGTCTTTGACACTTTCAGTTTATCAAGTAAGTCAGATGAAGTGACTGAATTCCATTAAAAAGTATATATATTGTACAAATATGCTTCATGATGAACCAAAAAATATGTTTCTGGTGCATACTTTTAATTGCATTGCTGAACCAAAAACAAATGTTCAGCTTAACAAAAGCTCCCTCTGCCCCCTTTCTTCCCTACCATACGTCCATAATATTAAAAGCCAGGAAATAACACAATATATTATGGCATGCGTGGGTATGGTAAAGGAACATGGAATGATTTCAACTGTACTTACGACTGGTTGGTAAGCTGGGAATTTGTCCCCAAGGTAGAACATGAACAGCATGAATCCAACAAACCCGAAGAGCTGTTTGCACATTGTTGACCAGGGAACCACAGTGGGAGAGGTGTCAACGCGGTTCCTGATGAACATGTCAAAGTCCCAGTGCATCTGCAAATGATCCAGAACAAAAAAAATTAGATTAATGCATGTAAAGGTTACATTAACTCTCAAGCTATCAACAGACACTATGCTTATACTATCCAAATTACAGTTCAGTAACACATTGACACAGTCCACAGTATGTCAGAATTCATTTTGGCATAATAAAATAAAGCCAAACAAGGTTGTTGTTCAATTGTGAAATTCCATGTATATGGAGGATACCAAAAACGGGACAACCCTATTTAACAATTAAGGCGAGGATCTGATATTGTCCAGTTATTTAAATGACTATTACACTTTATGGATGAGTCTAACATAATTCCAGCCATATAAGCTTAAACAATTTAGGTGTCAAACTAACATGAGGACTACCTCCAACAAATTCCGTCAAAAATGATTCTGACCCAACACGACTGCTAGGCCCAGTAAGAAACATAACCATTACTGGTTGAACTTGAACAGCAATACATTTTACAAGTCTTACAGGCTCGTTCCAGTTCCTCCTCAGGTCAGGATGGTCCCATTGATACGCCGGGTCTCTATCTTGCTGAGATCTATCTGGCAACTGAGGATAGTCGCCGTATCTACAGAGACATACAAACTAACGTTAGATTAGTTGCAACAATCTCAACAATTCATTCATCCTCATGTTAAGTGATGTCGTTCAGAAAGGTACCGAATACACGTTAAAAACACAATAGCCACATTATAGTCCAAAACCGATTATAGAAGGCCAATGCAAACACGTCTGTGATTAAAACTTTAAAGACGTACCCCTCGCCATTGTCAGCTATTGCTTTATAGTCCTCAACCCTAATGTTGTATTTCTTAGCTGCAGCGGCAATCTCCTCGGGACTTTTGGGGAATGCTCCAGGTAGCATATCCTTCGAAACTCCAGAGGCTGAAAACCACAATTAAATCGTTGTTATTTACAAAGACTATAAGATGACAACTAAACCAATGGGTTGGATCCATCTTGTTATATCTGACAGTAAAACGTTACTGGGTTTGTATTGCTAGCGCTAGCTTCTGATAGCCCGTCAAGGTTATGTTGACATCGGGGCAAGTGCTTCAAAATGCAAGTAAATTATTAAGGTATACTGCTCCGATGTTGATGGGAAAATAATTCAATATCTCACCTGATCTACATGCCGGCAGCAGCCCTGAAATAGCAGATATTTTCCCTTTTGAAAGGGTCCGGACCCACCGCTGAAAGCCAACACCAGCCATTTTTTGACACTGGCTGCTTTGCGATACAAACGAAACGCGCATGTGCGTGTGAATCTATGGGTCGCGAAAAGGGGCAGATGGTCCTACGAAAAGCAAAGGTAACGTGCTGAATATAATTATAAAGAATATAAAATATTCTTTATTAACTGTCGGTCCATAATTCAAACAGAAGAAATGCCGAGTAATGCACAAGAGTTGTGGTGAAGAATAATGCTTGTTGTGTTTGAAGCACTACATTTTTCAAAAGTTGTTATATCAGAAATCGGTTAGGCCTATATTATGCATTCGCACATGTGAATTTAGAACAAAATGTATACAACTTCTCAGTTAATGCTAGGAAACAAATCAAAGTAGAAATTGTGTAAACGATCTGATTTCCTAAAATTGTCAATGAGGATACAAACAACATAGATGCATAAAGGTTATTTATTCATGTACTATTTTAGCACATAGGTTATTTATGTTTGATTTACAACATGGCTGTATTGAGAGCCGATAAACAAATTCAACACCAATGGTCCAAGGGAAGCAGTCCTCAGAGTGAATGCACTAAATCTCTGAGTCAGGCTCACCCTCCCCATCAGATCCAGCCCAGGTGCATGTCTGCATTTACAGAGGGATCGTCACTCTACCACTGATGTTGAACACACATTTTGGGAAAATTAAGACATTTATTACTATAGTAGTTCAGCAATATCTCTTTCCACCGTTGAAACAGGACAGTGAAGTTCATAACTGAAAGAGAAAACAACCAAGGCTGTCTATATGTATTTTGAATAGTATTTGTGCTCAACCACATTATTTTGAAATCTGAATATTAACTTATTCTTACCGTCTGAATGGCACACCATCTGCAGTGATTAGAAACCTTTCAAAATTCCATCGAATGTCATTGACTCTGATAGGTGACCAGTAGAATTTCTTTATGTCTCCAATAACAGGGTTTACAAAAGGCAAAGAGTCCTGCAGGGATTAATAGACGTTAGACTTGACAGAGTAGATATTCAATATTTTGTTTCCATATATGGGGCATTAGGGATAAGCCAATAAACTGCCCATTACCTTGAGATAGGTGAACAGTGGCTCTTCGCTTAACCCATTCACCTCTACCTTCCCAAACACAGGGAACTTGGGTATGAATCCCCCTCCTGGTCGCACATACTTAAGAATATTTAGTGTTTCACTGTTCACCTCTGCAGCATAAAGAAAACATACAAAATGCTAAATAAAACAGGATGTAAAGAAAGAACAAGACAAAATAACGTGAAATATTGTGAGACAGTATTCTACACACAGTAGTCATTTCAAGCCATATGGTTTTCCTCTTTCAAACCGTTAGAAGATGCCGTTTCAAGAATAATGAGTGTTCCACGGCGTTTTTCCAAGACATACTATTAATATTTATAGTGGAATAGTGGAAGCCTTAACGTTGCCTTGCCTGGCGACTGGAGACCAAATTGGTTACAGCAGAACCCTAGAACAGTGAAGTGGAGGCCCCCGAACATATCCATCAGTGCATTCAGTCGGTGGTGCTGTTGAAGAGGAAAAAGTAGCAGCAACGCCAATTTTGTTATTAACAAGACATGCACAAACACACATTTATGTATCGTGTTATGATTGTATCTATCAAGTATTACCTCCTCTATTGTCGAGCCTCAGAAAGTGGCCAGGTTGACAATCAGAAGCACCTTACCCCTGTATTTACTGAGTGGTACAGATTGGCCATCAAGGCTTTCTGCCATAAAATCATAGATGGATTTATCACACATGTTGGTTCTTGAGCTTGTGCGGCTCGTTGTGGGGGAGAAAGTTTGCCACCCTGTTTGCTCACCTTCTTCACTGAAAGACAACTCTTAGGTCAGCAGTTTGTCAGCATGGTTGACTCCATTATTCCCCAACGCAGAAGGGAACTACTGACATTATGCTCAATTGTTCTTCTACACATAGGCCACATGACTGCCTAAACACACACCCGTACGCAGGCTCCCAGGAACCATGCGCGCACACACACACACACACACACACACACACACACACACACACACACACACACACACACACACACACACACACACACACACACACACACACACACACACACACACACACACGTTAAATGTATTAAATTAATTCATTAACCACAGCCTCAACCTTTATCGAATTGCAGTTAGTTGTTTAATAGTACAACACTGTATTCATTCTTTTAGTCCAAACAAAGTCACTTTTCAAAGAATATACCATCAGAGGTGCAGAGGTAAAAGGAGTTCAGGTAGGCCTATAGTAAATTGGGATAGGACACCTCGGTAAACTCTATGTGATGCTTAAGTAAAATATTGTACGTCTTATCTGTTACCTGTAAGTCATATCTGTTACCTGTAAATTTGTATTGCTATTATGTGCGCTGTTTTTATAGTCATTACCATGATTGAAATGTCACATTCCATTCTTCCAGACATCCAATGAATAACGTATTCAAACCCGGAAATCAACGGAACCCCGTTTCTAGTCTGATCGCGAGATTTAGCCGGGTGTGTACCAGCCGAATGAGTACCTATTCAGTAGTGCTTATACATATCCCTACATGCTCAACATGGATGAAGATGCGTTGGAGTTAAAGTATGTGCGTTTTGTAAATAATTCTTAAAATACATTATTTCAAAGCAAATGTCACAACCTGAGAGCTGGGCTAGCTGTTCTGCTAGTATTAGCTTTCAGCCACCAGCCATCCAACCAATAGACTGGCATGCAACGATGCACAACGGGACATGCAGAAACCTTCCTACTCACTCAATGTGAATCACACACAATGCATTGTTTACGATCGACATTATTCCACTTCCTATGAAAATAGGTTGGATATATCTTTGTGAAATATGATATAAGCATTGTTCTTTGCTCCAGTCTTCATTTTACTTTTCTTTTGCAGATGTCATATTTTGGACTTGCCCTGGGAGGATGTATTAGTTCCACACATTTTATGCCATTTACCATTGCGACACATTGCAAGCCTCCAAAGAGTGAGCAAGCAGTTCCAAGCTCTCATTCAGGTGTACCTTGCCAACTGCCGGAATTTCGATCTGTCACAGGTAGGTCACGCGGTGATGTCAAACGATCCATGTAGTGTCCTCGATTGTATCAGTGTAATTAAAACATTAAAACCGTGTCTTGTTATAACGTCTACAGATTGGCACATGCATTCCCAAGGAGGCGTTTTGTAGCATGTTGAGGGACAACAAAGTTCTCCAGAACCTGTCACTTCATAACTGTGCAGAGTGGGTGACGGACAAAGAGCTGCTGCCAGTCATCGGCCAAAACCAGCACCTGCTAAGAGTGGACATGAGGGGCTGCGTGCGGCTCACCCGCCATTCCCTGGTGGCGGTGTCCCTGAGTTGTGTGCAGCTCCAGCACCTGGTTCTGGCGCACTGCGAGTGGGTGGACAGCCTGTCCCTACGCAGCCTGGCCGACCACTGCGGGGGGCTCCAGTCCATCGACCTCACCGCCTGTCGCCAGCTCAAGGACGAGGCCATCTGCTACCTCGCCAAGAAGTGTCTGCGGCTGAGGTCTCTGTCGGTGGCCGTCAACGCCAACATCACCGATGAGTCTGTGGAGGAAGTCGCCAAGCACTGCAGGAGTCTGGAACAGCTGGACCTGACGGGCTGCCTGCGGGTGGGGAACCAGTCCATCAGGTAGGACTCGTAATGCACACACAGAACTTTTCTTCTTAAGGTTGGTATCCAGCTCTCTGCAGACTCGGAATGACACAAACCGTAATTGTACTAGGCAGGGCCAGGATCGATTGCCGAAAGAGTTTCTATTTTTTCTCTATGGTCAAAAGTTTTTTTGGGGAATTTTATATACATTATTAATATGCAAAGAATATTACCGTATCAAGACAAGAATGGGCACATTAGCTAGGAATAACATGATAATAACCAACAATAAAACTGACAACACAACGAAAGCTTCTGGCACTAAGGCCTCCTTGCTGCAAAGTCTGTACTGTGTATCGATCATGTCTACTTTTTTTTCATATCCAGAAATCGATTCCAATCCTAGAGGTTGGATTCCCTCCATCGCCATCGTAGGACAAACGCAGTTGTCGCTCATATCACTACTGATTTGCTTGCTACTTTTATGTACCTTGGCACATGGTCCATGGTCCACGTATGTGGTTCCTTCACTCGTTTGGTCTTCTACCCGTGCGCCCGCACATTAAAGCATCCGACCCATTAGCAGTGTTATGAATTGAGACCTGTTTTTAACCTACAATGATGCCTTTGCGAAAAGGGGACTATTCAGGACTTGATACACATTCACTTTGTTCTCTGCCCCTGACTCTTACATAACCATGCCCACTGTGTTTTGCGTTGGGGTTCGGGTCCTTACAGGACCGTGGCGGAGTACTGTCCAAAGCTGCAGTCCCTCAAGGTGAACCACTGCCACAACGTGACCGAGTCCACTCTGAACCCGCTGCGCAAGAGGAACGTGGAGATCGACGTGGAGCCTCCTCTGCAGCGGGCCCTGGTGCTGCTGCAGGACGTGGTGGGCTTCTCCCCGTTCATCAACCTGCAGATATAGTCCGTAAGAGAGCCACGTGTAAAGGCTTAGGCCCAATCCCATTTCTACCCCTTACCCCTTCCCCTTCCCCCTCCACCTTGTTTTGAAGGGGTAAGGGGAAGGGGTAAGGGGTAGAATGGATTGGGCCTTAGGCCAAATCCCATTTCTACCCCTTACCCTTACCCCTTCAAAAAAAGGGGGAAGGGGAAGGGGTAAGGGGTAGAAATGGGATTGGGCCCAATCCCATTTCTACCCTTTACGCCTTCCCCTTCCCCCTTCCCCTTAACCCTTCAAAACATGGGGGAGGGGTTAGGGGAAGGGATAAGGGGTAGAAATGGGTCTGGGCCTTAGTTATGGTTCCACGTCAATGCAACGCAAGAGGGTTTACGGATCCTCCTTACGTCCAGACGCAGAAACATGAACCTGTTTTGTTTCTTGGGCTGGTTTTAGTGAGTGGACCAATCACGGCCCTTGCTGCTGCGTCGCCTCCACAGAAGGTTAACATTTTTTGGGGGCGCACGTCAGGCCCTTACGGTGGACGCAAGGACGTAAGGGGATCTGTAAACCCCATTGCGTGGCGGCGACGTGGAACCACACCTGAGCCTTAACGTTTAAAAAAGAAAATACTTTCTCAAAGAAAAGTGTCGCTAAATGTCTTAAAAAATATATGTAATAAGAGCTTCTTTTGGTCCCTATTGTTGACTGCAATATATCCAAATGCCTTTATAAACATATTTATGTGTCCAAGTATTATCCACACACATTCTCATTATGTTTTTTTATACAATGCGATAACCGTGTTAGATAATTGTGTTAAATGATCAGTAGAAAGTAACCTTGTCTCCTCATCGGTTACCTCGGTCTAACTGCAACTTGAAAAGATATATCCTTTTTTTTTATGTTAAAGAAATGCAAATATTTAATGATAACAAATGTGTACCTTATCTGGGGAAAATGTTCACCTTATGTGGGGAAAATGTTCAAACTTTTATTGCAATTGTATGTAAAATGGCATTGAGAATATTTCTGCACCTAAGAAATAGAAAGCCATGCACTTTTCAGAAATCGTTTCTGCCTCTTAACTTTTTTCTTCACTGTTTTTCAAGAATATGTATTTTGTGACTTTGGCATTATGTACTACCAAAGCAACATATTTATTTTAATTGAAAACTAATTTCTCATTATTATTGTTTGATATTATTGTTCTTTGTTGGAATTGTTTGTTTCACAAAACTATTTTCTTATAATTCGTAAAGATTCATTTCATTTTGCATGCGTAAGCCTACTTGGTTTAATATTACATTATAAGATATCTGCATTTTTTTTTATGAAGTACTCAGGCACTGTTTATCAGTTCTTTCAGGCACTGAACTATATCACAAATTCAGATAAATATAATACACATTTGAAGATTTAGGATGTTTGGCAAACTATGTCAAACATAATGTTAATATACTGTTAAATGTAACATTTATTTTACTGTAAATAAAAAAAGTCACAGTTTAAGTTGTCTTTTAATTGCATATAGTCTACACTGCGTTTTCCTACCTTTGTGGTGAAACAACCCATTTCGTAAACGCATGGTCAGTGAAGCATATCCTGACCCTTTGGATCGGGATTTTCAATTAAGTTTTGGTGGACCAGACGAGAGCAACGGGAGAGAACACCAAAATACACTAGTTGCTTGTGATTTCAAATAAGTCATCAGTTGAACAGTATTGCCCAACATTTTTTGCGAATTTGAATGCTGACGAAGCAATATCAACGTCATATTATGTGTATGGAAAATATAAATAAAATAAAAAACCTAATTTATTCTTTATTTTTATCCTAGTATTAACGAAGGTCAATATTTGATGATTGTATCTCATCAAGTATTTGCATTTTCATTAGGCTACATGATACATGCTTTTGAGTTGAATAATGGATTCTACTAAACGTCCTGCTGTTATAACTTACATTAAACACTTGGTGGCAGCAACGAATCAAAGAAGGAACCCATCTCCATTAAGTTACGTTTAAAATGGTAGTTCGGAATTTGGGACATAAGGCCTGATTCCCAAGTTGGTGTTCTTTATCATTGGAGACAGTTTTCAACACATTTCATTCAGTACTTCTAGTCGCAGAGTTTGCTCGTGCTAAGCTAAACTACCACGGCAACGGGCAATACTAGCCTGCTAATAAAACAGTCTTACCCACTCCACAGTACACCCGAGTCAAATCAACTATAACGCCAGACGGTAGATGTAAATGTCTGTGTTGATAGAATAATGTTAGAAATAAAACCAACTTCCTCGGGTGTACTGTGGAGTGGGTAAGACTGTTTTATTAGCAGGCTAGTATTTCCGGTTGCCGTGCGCTAGCCTAGCACGAGCGAACTCTGTAAGGACTGAATGAAATGTGTTGAAAACTGTCTCCAATGATAAAGAACACCAAGGCTAACTTGGGAATCAATGTCCAAAATTCTGAACTACCCCTTTAACAAGACTGTCAATTTCCAGATTTTCCCGAAATAATAACCTTTTTCTTTACCGATTTGGTATCTTTTCTTTGACATTCTCAACATTGTTAATTTATTAGGCCTTATGCAATCTTTGAAGGACATCTACAACCTGACAACAGTATTATATAGGCCGAGTATGAAGTGACACTTAGTGTAACAAGTAATTATTGCTGAATAATAATACAACTTATAGCATTACACAATAGAAAAAAAAATATTGTGTTAATAATCATACCCACTGTTGAAAGATGCCTTCTCCCTTTGATAATGTCGTATTCTAATCATTACTTGTCTTATTTGAAGGCCTTCTCTATCACAGGAGTGTGTGTGCGTGTGCCTGTGCGTGTGCTTGCACGCGTCCTTGTGCGCCTGTGTGTGTGCGTGCGTGCGTGCATGCGTGTGTGTGTGTGACTGTGCGTGTGTGCATGTGTGTGACAGTGTGTGTATGTGTGTGTGTGTGTGTGTGTGGTACAGTACAGTGTGGTTCAGCAGTTGGTGGGTTAAAAGCATTTAGACCACATCCATCATCTGAGACCTCAATTAGCATTGATCTAGAGGAAGGGGTGGGGGTAGAAACATGGCGTTGTTATTATATACCATGGTGCAATTGCTCCTCCCGTGATTGAGTGTATGTGGGGGATTTCTGAAACATAGCTGGCCTAACATCTTTTGTCTTCCTGTCAATAATCTGGCACTTGTTCAAATTATGAATCAATAGCAACTGATCTTTTTACGCTCAGGCACATTGCAGTTTATCCTTTTTTATTAAATGTAGACTTTCTTTGCCCCCTGGCATTACACAATGTAGTTAGTTGTAACAAACAAATGGACGACCCTGGAATAGCAATTAGCCCTTTGAAGCCTTTATGATATATAGGTTTGTAATAAACCAAACATTCTTCTAGTTATTTCAAACCTTTAAGTTGCTGTGGCTTCCCTCCTCAACATGAATTTGGAGATGAATAGAGGAATTTGAAAATAATAAGAATTATTTTATTAGAAAAATTGTTTCTTCTTTGCCCCACCAAGATAATACAGAAAAGAATTGTGACAGAGGTCAGCTGATAGTATTGCATGCAAGCACTGAATGCTCCAAATATGTGAAAAAGTATAATATTACGTATTGCTATTAATGACGGTTCATTCTTACAAGGGCCTCTCATCATTGGCAATAACTATTCTGTATAACTGGTCAGCTCAACAGTTCATTATTGGCCGAGATCACAGCGTCGATCACTCTTAATATTGTAATCAACAAGACAAATTGAATTGAAGAGTTGATGAAGTGAATGACAACTCATTTTCAGATTATCTCGAAAACAAGCTCATATAATCACCAGCTTTTAAACTTTGATTATATTACTAATGATACTAACTTGTGACAAAAATGAATGAATATAAGGTTAATGGAAATGTCTCTCAATAAAAAAGAAAATTAAGAAATATGTGAAAATATTCGTAAGTAAAGCCTTCCCTTTGAATATAATCATATATGCACTGTATTCAACTTTCAGGAAAAATGTTTTTAAGAAGGTCAGCATAAACCTCAATATCCCTTTTTTAGTTCCCCTACAAACCAAAATTGAAGGAGTGAAACAGAGGCAGTCCAAAACCGAAGACTTTCGTTCATTTTCATATTTTTAATTAACAGTCTTCCTCTTTCTTTCCCCCCATCAGTGAACAAGTCTGTTTTTTTCATTTATTTGATGTATTTTATCTCTCCCAACCATTCATATACAGCCCTAGTGGATTTGGGGGACTTAAGGATCAGTCCTTTGGTCACCAGGGAAGCATAACTAATAACAACATTAGACTAGCTTTGTGAGGGTGGTCATCAAATGTCGATCACCCAACCAAGAAATAGTGTGGAATTTTGCAATCTGCATATATAACCGTTTCTGTTTAGCATCACTGCAAGGGGGTTTAATTTAGGAAGACGTTTGGAAGATGAAGTATTATGTGTTATGTGTTTTTGTAAGGTTCATCCAAGAAGCACTATTTCAATCGGATTCATTACGTGTGTGTTTTGTGTCATATATTTACAGCTTATTGTGTGTTATTTTAGAACTTTGACACTGGGCAACACAAGAGGGAAATTTGAAGCTTATTTAAGACTGTAATAATTGTCAGATGGATCTGCATTTACTTCAAGTAAATCGGTTCCAAACCCCAGAATAGGCAGGGAACGCATGGGTAGAATTATGGAGTTATAGAATGATCTCCCTTGCTAGCATTCATCCATTGTTAGAAAGCTTAAATGTATTAATAAATATAGATTATGGTGGACGGTTTTATCCAAAGCCTGAACAAACATTGCATACTTGCTAAGCATGCTTGGCCATAGTAGCAATCTCTTCATAAGTGCATGTTTTTATTTACTTTTTCATTGTCTTCTACTAAATTAAACAATATGGGTGCGGTACCCTAATTGGCAATGTAGCCTTGCATGAAACACGAGTTGACCCAGCTTTTATTAAGATCAGCCAAGTGTGCTATATAAAAGGTCACCAACACGTATTGAGCTCTATCCAAGGTCGAATAATCTTTCGTCGATCATCCCCGGTCATTTAAGACTGTTTCGTTATCCTGTTGATTGAGATAAACAAGAAAATCATATTTTTACTTTCAGTGTCCTTTAACATCTGGACATTAAGTGCCTTGTTCCAAGTGTAGTCCTAGTCAGCTTTACACTCATTATGGCCTTTATAATCTTTTTTTAATCGGCACATGGTTGAACTCTCAGCCATTTCGTTAGCTATAATAGTTTTCGAAAAGGCTAGTATTTTGCTGAATGAATTTACATCCACAGAGGTAACCAGTACCAGCTAAACAGAGTTTGAGACCAGTTGAGAACAGGTACCAATAACCTGCTATTAATCGACTCCATTACTTCAAAGCTTGCATCGGACCACTCATTAACTTTCCTTTCCTAATCATTTAGGAGACCCTCTTATTGAAAGCAACTTCCAGTGAATACTGATACGGGTCATTAGGGAGAAGGTAGGGTTAGCCATCTTGCTCAAGGAGGTTTACAGAACATCCCTGTTCTGGACTTCTGCCTTTAAGGTACTTAATAGATGACCAGCGTTTGGACTTCATATTAACAGAATCATTGGAGCAATTTAGGTCTCCTGCTTTTAAAAGTTTTTAGTTGCATTTTGCCTAGATTCTACACACTGCTGAAGGAAACAAACAAAGGAAAGAAATGAATTGAATCGTTGTCCTTAAGACAGCATTATTCAGGGTTAGGGTAAGCAGTCTTGTTATACTGGGCCATTATTGAGAGCGTGTTGTCTATCAATTATTTTATATAGAAAACCACTTTGGTCTGATGGGAGACAACATAAGGCAGTAGACTTGTTATAACATATTTTCAATTTTTTTTTAATCCGTCAGTGATTACCATTTAAAGTGGAACATAATGAATATATATGTTTAAACTCATAATTTGCCAAATAACATTTTAGCTAGCTAATTAAAAACATCTTATCGCTTTACAATTTAAATGAAAAAACTATAACAACCACAAACCGCCTACACAATGAGAACGCTTCACAGCAAGAATTTGAGAAAGAGTTGCCTCATTTTATTAAGCAATCCCAATCAACATTACAGCTAAAAAAAGAAGGTGCATTTGGCATTATTTCCTCGCCAGGACCGCATAACAGCCAAATATGTGTTTAGTACACGGCTTTGTGTGTAGATTAATGGCATTAACACCGTATTCATTAGCACTGCAATGGGGGGAGACAGAGGCGTCCATGCGTGAAGCCACATGACTGAATCACTGATAAGAGAAAATGAAACACATCTTTATGGGGGCGAAGAGGGCCCAGGAAATGCCACTCTGCATTAGCCTGAGGCCCAATTTGTTGTTACTTCATTAACCGGTCAGGCGTCTGAAGAGGAAGGCCGGATCGGCTCCGGCCAGTTCGGACCGGTTCCGACCCATCCGATGACAGCATATCTTTTTCTCGCAACGCCCTCGACAACAACAACAAAGAAAAAAAGAAAAGAAAACAGAAAACGCAACAAATCAACTCTGTAAACCACCCAGTCCAGACAGATGGCCCGAGTGGCCTGGCTGAAGACAGATCTGGCACAACACCAGTGTGACAAGGTGCTGGATCAAGCTACGCTGTTCGTCCATGAGTAAAACTTTTCCTAGTAGCTGGGGGTTGCAGGGGGGGGGGAGGGGGGGGGTTGATCATCTGGTGGTGACCCCCTGCTGCAGGAGGAATCTGGAGCACGTCAGCGTGATGGTTGGAGACGCTCGGGCACACGGCAGCCTGTTCACTGCTCCTGCTCACTGTTGGTTGAGCTCAGAGCACTAGAAGCTTCTCAGAGGGAAATGATTATTATAATTTGTTGTTGTTGTTTAACTATTGTTCTGCCTTGACATGGTTTGCATAATGTCATTTTGACATGATTTCTTTTTTTACAATGTCGTATTTTATTTGCACAATTCTGGGTGCTATTCATTGTTGTTGCCAATGATTTAAATGGGATTATTTAAAAAGTGCTGGCTTGTACAATTAACAACATCCCATTGAACATATCAAACAAGTCCTTAACAATCCAATCCAATATACCATTTTAATATAAAATATTAATGATTAAGAAATTGTGTACAATTGTAAAGTTGTCTGTGTCTTTCCAAAGTCAACTGAAAGCCGTATGGCTGTCTATCAGACTCTGATGAGAGAAACAACAAGGCCCTAAACCAGGATCCATGGTGAGGTTCATTGCGATCATTCCACATCTGAACAACACGAGATGAAACAGCAAGTGTTCAGAAGGTACACAGGGATGAACTCCTTAACTGTCAAACTGTCTCTGGTCTCCACGGACCCCTGTTGTCCACTAGGGACCAGATCTGTTTTTGGCTCAGTGTGATCCTGTCTCCTACGCTGCATGAGAAAGCACAGTACACTGATCATCATGTGAGCTTTAGACTGCCAGTGCCATATGTCCCCTTATTTATTCCCAAAGGAGTTGGGGTACCCAACATCTACAGGGTACACAAGAGACTTTGACAACATGGACAGCCTCTTTTGTGCTGTTGTCATATTTTGTCACTTTCCTGAACTAGCTAAGCTATTCAAAAGGCTTGCATGTAAATAAGTATGTCTGAATATACAATACTTATCGGTGTAACAGAGTTGAAGGGTAGTTAATTTTCTTTGTCAAATGTGCCATCATTAAACATTCCTGGTCACTATTGTTTCTTGTGTAGCATACTCGTAGCTCTGATTGGTGCTTGTGTTTTTTGTCCTGGAGGTGGTGCCGTACTGCTTTTTTAGAGCAGTTGTTACTTTGGGTGCACTCACACTAGGCAATCTGGCCGTGGCCGTTTTCACACCTAACCGTGCTCAAATCTGCCAGTGTGAGTGTGGCCAGTCTGGCCAGGCCAGGCCAATTTGGCCACTTGGGAGAGGTGTGCTGCTACGGTACGGGCCGCTACGGTACAGGAAAGTGTCCCGGGAAATTCTAGCTACACACCCCCTCCGTTGATTGGTTGACAGAATCATCACTTCCGGGTGGTGCGGGCATTTACAAACAAACAGTAGCCTCGGGGAATTATTCTTTACAATTAACATGTCGCGTAAAACGCTTGCTTGGGCGAACAAGGAGGTTGGAGACGTTCGTCTGCATTCTTGGGGAGGAGACGTTGTTTACGATGTTACCTAGCTGCCGCGGCGATCGACATCCGGCCTACCACAAAGGGTACGTCGGCAGTGGAAACGCGACCTCGGAACTGAGCTGGGCTATACCGCCCCTCCCTACCGGCCACCTTTGCGATCCGATCCGTTCCGCACCCTGCAGTGGAAACGCGGCATAGAGTCCATGCGACGACCACGGACATAATAAAGGCGACGAGCCTTCTTTCCCATTAAACGGTAAACATCGCGTCAAGCGGTTCAACCGTTGGTGTGTTTTCTGTGTTGTTGTCCATTGTTGTTAAAACTCTGGTACGGTTAGGTGTGAAAACGGCCAGATGGCCTAGTCTGAGTGCACCCAAAGTAACAACTGCTCTAAAAAAGCAGTACGGCACCACCTCCAGGACAAAAAACACAAGCACCAATCAGAGCTACGAGTATGCTACACAAGAAAACAATAGTGACCAGGAATGTTTAATGATGGCACATTTGACAAAGAAAATTAACTACCCTTCAACTCTGTTTGAAGCAAGTCTGTCACTCGTCGCCGTACATTTGATTATTTTCAGGAAAGTAATGTTCCATTTAAAAACTGAAATACAAAATCAAAACGATTAATCATTGCTCTCTCGTGCTTTACTCTAATTTTGTGCATGTAGGCCTATGCTAATTAGGTGAATTAAGTTTGCTAACAACTTTATCCCTTTTGTTCTTGCTATTTCCGGCGGTCAAGGTTAGGTGTCAATGCATTTTATTTTGTTTAACAAACCCAGATAAGGAGCAGACGCTGATTGTCAAACCGCTACTGCATTAATGTGTTTCATTGTGAAATACAATATATTGTTACTGATGTTGTAGGCCTACAGTTTATATTCATTCTGCTGAGTGATTAATATGGAAATACATGTGTAATAGCCTGTAACATTTAATTTCCTTTTTGACAAACTGTAATTGCCATGTGTATTTTGGTGTTCAAATTGTTATTGTAAGCAATGCTATTGATAATATAAAGAGAAACCAGAATGGATTTGCTTTTAAGTAAGAAACATTGAATAGATATCAAGCTTAATTCGAAGAGATATGTTAATTTGTCTCTCTATTGCAGATTCAACCGAACCAAAATAACTTTGCTGTCCGTCCATCCTTTGGCTGAATGAACAACTTAAAATCAGCAAAATGTTTGGGTGAGTAAATTGTCCGATTGCTGATTACACACCTGCAGCATCTCATAACGACAAACCCTCCAACACAACTAGATTGCTGCAATACCTTCTTTGTTTGTTTTAAAAGATACTCGATTGGCAGTACAAATTCTTGAGTTGTAAGATGTGCTTTCTCAGAGGTTATTGTAACCTATTTTTCATAATTCCTTGTCAGTGTTGCTGTTTATATGAAGTTCACAATAATGGTTGTCTCAATCTCGAGGAGGCTTTAAACTATAAAATAAATTGAAGGAAGCTAGACAGCAGTCAAATTCCAAAAATAATATTTTGTGTATGTATAAAAGCCCTGTCTTTCGGTTGCCGATCAAAGGAGCTTTTCTTGAGCAAGGTGTTCTTCAAATGTGGTTGTGTTGCTGCTGGAATACAGCCTGATGGGAAGCTATACCCGACCATTGAACCCCATCTTCCAACCCAAGGAATAGTTCTAATAAAGAACATCCAAACACTGAGTTCCGAATTAACTCTAAAATAAATTGAGTTAGTTCCAATTTTTTGGGTTTACAATTGTATTGTTGGAGCCTATTAGTATTTGTCTGTAAACTTGTTTTGCATAATCCTATCATCCTATCAGAAAATAAATAACAAATTCTTTATTTTGTCCTGTTAGAAACCCCCCACCATTTTACCTAAACTTTAATTTGAGTCTTCGGCACTGGATGAACATCAAAGCCTTTAAGGTCTTAAGCATGTTTTGTGCTTCATAAAGGCAGAAGGTATGTTTACTAGGCTTTGTAAGGGAGGGTTAACTGAGGTTCACTCTGAAGCCATAATTGGGTGCATTACTGTATCTGACCAGCTGAGGACATACTTTCCTAAGACGAAGTCAAACATAGGAGCCTACAAACGCTTCTGCTGTGTTATCATGGAACAGTTGGAACCTCATCTTATTGATAGTGCTGCAAACAATAATGATACTTGATGTTGATTACTATCATAATTATGCATTTGTATTTTTCATTTGATTTAAAATAGTTTTTCTACATTTACATTTAGCAGGCGCTCTCATCCAAATCGTCTTATAAGTGAAGCTGAGAACATTCAATTGACAGAAAACATAGTTCAGAGTGTGCGTGTGTGTGTGTGTGTGTGTGTTTGCGTGCGTGCGGGTGTCTGTAAAAATAAAACATTCATACACGTTGACCCCGGACTATGAACCCGTGGAACATGAGACGTTTCCCACGCGAGCACTAGCCGGCCACGGGTTCAGAGAGGCTCCGCGGAGAGACCCCCATCACACTGCTTTATGAGGTGGATCGCCGGGCAATCTCCCTGCTGAAAGGTGGTCTACCTGGAAGCCACCCCCAAGCCCACCGGCCAACCAGCCCACCAGCCCGGGCCAGCTGCATGTCATTTCTATCAAACCCGGTCCCGGGTTCTGTCAATTAAGAAAACACAGGGCAATCTGTGAGTGGTGAAAGAGATCTGCTCAGCCGGCTTCCCGAGCTGAAAGATGGCCTTTTGTTCCCAGGCATGTCTCACATACTTCCAGAGGCCAGATAAGCTCGGGTTCATGAAGCCCGGCTTTATATTTGCCCACTGTAATACCTCCGTGGGGTCAGGATGTATGGGGCATGCGGGGAGGGGGGAGCCTCACCCGCCTCCCGCCTCTCTGCCCTCCTCCCTGATCATGAGGGGGGGGCTGTGAGGGGGGGCAGTCAGGAATAGAGGCGACAGGTTAGGTGGTCTCGGGGCCTGTGAGGGGTTGAGTTATCCTCTCTTTTCACCCGCCCCATCCGTGATACCCTTCTTCCATGTAACTTTTTTTTAACACCGCCACAACTGCAGAAAACCAACTGCAAAACTACAAACTACAAACCACAAAAAAAAACAGTTTCGGCCAAACTGCGATGAACAGGTGCAACGCAGCGGAGGGAGTAGAGCCAGGAGCTCAGGTTAGGGACGGACCACCCACCGCCAGGCCAACAGGTACATCTAAGGTGGGGCGGAAATCTGATAAGGGAGAGGCGGAGCGCCGAGGAACCGTGGTCGGAGGTCGCGGAGAATAGAGCTCTCTGTGACATTCCTCAGTCATGGTGGGAGCACATGAAACACTTGCAGGAGTTCTGGTGAGAGAACAAGGCTATAGGGTTAAGCAGTGCAGGGACCCCCCGGGCCCCCCCCCCCCCCCCCGACACCCAACACACGGGCTGCTGCTTCCAGAACTATCACATTCACTAGTTCGGCCCCACTAGTATTGAATGGTGGTTGTTGTGTGGCTTCGTTAATGGAATGAACTCAATTCATATGGTTTGCAAATTTAACCAGTATGTATTATAAGATGTTATTATAATAATTATTTATTATTGGGTTGAAATGTATTATTTACTATTATAGTCGAGTGATAAGGATGTTTGACCCCAAGCCTAAAGGTTCTGGGTTTCAACCCCGACATCTACAGTCTAACTGTAGGCAAACAAAAGGCCTAACCCCTACCTGCTCGTAAACGGCCTCCTAAATGCCTAAATGTGTTGGCTGACGTTACATTGTGAAAGGATCAGCACCCTGTAGTTCAGTCTGACTGACGTTTCATCAGAGGCGTTTGAGGTGCCACACTGACTGACTCTTGAAAACACAACGTGCACAGCCTCCCAGCGAGCGATGCCACCGGAGGCTTTGTTAAAAGTGCGCTGCCTTAAGCCGCCTGCTTTTTCAAAGCCTCCCCATTATGCCTTAGTCAGTCGGGCAGAAAGCGGAAAGAGCCACTCTTTCTGCAGTCATGTGGGCACACTGGCATTACCGCTCAGCTCAGCGTTGGATATTTGTGAGTCATAGAAACAGAAGGGAGGGCACGAGGGCCACGTCTCGGAGGGAGAGAAATGTATAATTGGAAGGGTTATATAAGTGTCCAAATCCTCCACAGAAGATTTAAAACCTACCTCCCACCCACCCCCCTACCCTCTCCAAATGCCCCACGCTATCCATTGTGGGTCGTTTCTAGTTTTGAAAAGCAGGTAAGTCGTTGTGACAACGGTGACAAATCCTCTCATGTAGAATACGGAGGTATAGTTTAGGTTCTGGTTAAAACCTTTCAGGTCTCGAAAAGGATCTCTGGGGCTAATTGCCTCCTGCAGAGGTTATATATATATATTTAGCTATTATTTATGAATTCATGTTCGGGCAGGAATTCATCTTAGCGTGGCTGTGGTCTACAGTAGGATTGGGTGACAAATGGGGAGATATTTACCAATGTCTGCTGTGATATCTGGTACGGCTGATACACAAGCGCATTTCCGTGTGTATCAGAGTGTCATCGAAGTTATGCTATGTTATGCCTTTTTCTGTGAGTGTGTAAGTGCATGACCCTGTTTGTGTGTGTGTGTGTGTGCGTGCGCGGTCATGGTTGGGTGCATGTGCCCAAAGTCTAGCCACCCACTTGGCCCAGATGCACTTGTGTGTGTGTGTGTGTGTGTGCGCGTGTGTGTGTACAGTGTGAAATCTGGGACTGCATGGCTGCGTCACTCATGCATGGCCCCCCACTATGTCAGGCCTTGTGTTCAGAGCAACCCCCCCCCCACACACACACACACACACACACACACACACACACACACACACACACACACCACACACACACACACACACACACACACACACACACACACACACACACACACACACACACACACACACCCCAACCAGCGGCTCACTGCCTTTACCAGCCACTCTTACCAAGAAGGATTTAGGTCAGCTAACACACACACACACACACACACACACACACCAGCACCACTAACACCACTTAACATGAGTGGGAGCCCATTGGTTCTGATGGCCTGAAGCAAATTTAGTTTACAAGAGTGTCTGGTTTTATTATAACCTGGACGAAACCAGCGGGTGAAGGCGCAGACACAGACCCAGATGTGTGTCATCAACCCTGTTGTTTACAGTCTGATTCCAGACTATTTTAGATTTATTTAATACATTTATAGCAGTACAAAATCAAATACAAGTATTTGCTTTATGTTGCATTATCTTAAGTGAAACGCTTTGATTGTCTTACACCATTCGTCGGAAGTCAAGTCACCCCGGAGAGATCCCGCACAGAGGGTTGTGTTGGTACATCCATACCAGTCATTGCCCCCCCCCCCCCCCCCCATCCCCATTTACATGCCGCCTCTAAAATCAGATTATGTATGGGTTCAATTGACTTAATGGATTTGAAGAGACTAGATCCTATTAATGAATTGGGTGCCCTGAGGCACGGCCCCAACCGGTAGCGAGCTAATCTGGCATGCAAATTAAATCCTGCCTCAATATGCCTGCCTATTTAATGCGATCCATTACACACTTTCGCTTATTTATATATACTATTATGAAAGGAATGGGTTTATAAACAAAGGGAGGGTGGTGTTTGTTCATTAAATGCTATGCTATGCTGCTGGACCTCTTTTTCCCTCTCTCGCTGCACTATGGCCCCAAGGCCAGTGGAGGGAGCAGTTCCTTTCACTGTTTTATGGTTCACAACCAGGCTGGGTCCCTACACCAGGGTGGGGCCCCTCCATGCTGTGCTCTGGGGCCCCCTGCTCCTCTGTGCTGTTAAATGGGATTGGGCCGGCCGGCCTAAATTACATTCAGTAAGTGTTTGCTCCTGTACCGATTCATAGCGCCTAATCTCATTTGACGATACTGTACATTTCTTGGATGAGGTCCAGCGAGTGTGTGAATTCCCCCCTCGGTGAGATTACAGCTGGGTTTAATGTGGGATAGCAGAGTGGTTTTAATGCATTGGACTGGAGTGGGACGGACGTGGGGTGCTGGTTGGACTGGGGCTGCAGCATCACGGCGGGAAACGGCTACGAACAAAGTTGGTGCTGTGATACTGCAGAAAGATAGGAAGATTATGCACAGATAGAGCACTGGAAACCATTGTCTGACCCATGATCACGCTGGAGCCTGACTGTCTCTCCTACCATCTACTCAGGTACCCGGGTGGTGTGGAGGGTTCTCAGGATAGGAGGGTGGTCGGGCTGCTGCTGCTTTCCCAGGTGAATGGTTCTGGGTTCGATTTCCGATGCCCACGACCTACCTGTAGTCATCCTTCAGCCAACTTCCCTAAACCCTTACCTTTCCTTTTAAATTACCCGCTTCGGTCCTCACTGGTAGTCGCTTTAGGAAGAATAGAATCAGGTGAGAATAGGTAATTGTTCTCAGGTCTACTTGGTGCATGGGATCTCCTAGCTGTTACTCTTGGTCCAAGTTGTGTGTCCCAGTATCAGACGGAAAAGGGATAAGGGTCACAGGGAGGCCAGGTTTCCCGGCAGACCTTTGTTGAGATCTTACATCCAGATTTGCTAAGCTCTCCAACCTGGAAACAATAAACCGCCTTTTAGATGCCGCAGCAGAACAACGCTGGCTGGCCAAGGCGGAGAATGCTGAGGAAGATAGTCGTGTCAGTGGAACACCCCAAAAATAATTGATTAGCTGTTTACCTGTGGATAAGTGTAAATCATTGCTCTGCCAGAACTAGTCCACGATATCCAGCAATGTGTTGCCAAAATATCAGCCAACGCTCTCGTGTAGTGCATGTCTCGTGAAGCGCGCCGTCCTCGGTCGGGGATCAACGTCGCATTCAATCTGGTTCAACCCGTCTCAGCGCATACATCAGCACAAACCGGCTATTTTGAGCGAAATTGAATAAGACATGAATTGAATATTTGCCGTTTATCTGACATTGGTTCCCGGACAAATATAAATAAATAAAGCCTTCCCGTTGTAGGTGTATACTCGAGTGTGCGCGCCTCATTTCAAGCACAATTAACTTGAAATGGAGTGCTCCAGGATCAATAGTCCCCATTTGATCCAGGGCGGACTCAAAGGGGGGGCAGGGGAGGGGGGGTCTGTCACTCCATGGAAAAGGCCCACATATGGTAATACAGCGGGCTTTACAACAACTCACAGGATTTACTGTTTCTGTTTTTTAAAGCAACATGAATAGCAAACAGCGTGCCCGCCACCCCTGGGAGCCATCGTGTTTTATCATGGCCTCAATTAAATGTAAAATAGTAAAATAGAGGTAGGATTTATACCTGATGAACAGGATGGGGGGGGGTACGTTGATGCAGAGTGGAAATAAAGCCAGAGAACCGTTGGCAACAATGGACTGTAACATGGGCTGGAGAGTAAACGGCTTCATAGAAATAAAGAATCATGGAAGGTGGTGGTGTAGGACGAAGTGGACGTGTAGGACGACACTATACATTTAGAGCTTGGGGAAAAAAAAGTAATTGTTAAGTTAAACGGTCCTATGCATTGTATGTATTCAAATCGTCATTGAGCTCCGACGATTTGTTAAAGAAGGTTAACGTTGAGCTGGTCCATGGAGGCGCTTGTTCTGCGGACAGGAGCAGATCCTGAGCAGGCTGCTGCAGGCCGCTTCGTCAGAACAACATCTTCAGACCGCAGTGGCTACCTAGCGCCGCGCAACGCCAGCAGACAAATGAACGCTGAACGACCCTGACGTAGCCCTCCTCCCTTCATCATATAAATAACAAAAAGTGGAGCGAATACGGCGGGCTGCGCCGGGGGGGGGGGGGGGGGGGGGGGGG